>NC_086129.1:23236105-23554751 GCF_963921235.1 Mobula hypostoma | reverse complement strand
CACTTAATCTTATACACTGACTCTCAGCTGTGATCAAACAGGTGAGTGAGTGATTGATCAGGAGTGTAGGTGCAGCATTCTTGACCAATAACAGTACCAATGCCACCTTCCTTTGTGAGCAGGTAATGGAAGGTCATTGAAGTCAATTCCCGGGACTGTCTGGCTATACCATGCTGAGAAAGGTGATCATTCATAACACCCTCCCTTTGTAATAGCCCTCTTTCTGGCCAGCATGGACAAGGTGCTCATCCTGGGCACTGGGGTGGCATACATACACCACAAAGCAACTGCACCACCCTGTGGGAACCATAGGTAGGCGTAGGAACTGCATATCCAGTCAGTGTCATTCAGCGTCCAACAAGTGCCCAGCTTCACAACACCATTTGGCATAGTTACAGCCGTCCCAGGATACTGTTCTTGCTCACACTTGCCATCCACCTTGCACCTGTACTCAACATACCACCTACACCAACGTTCTATCAGGTGGGGAAATGACTCCTGTTCGGAATAAAGTTGCCCAAATTTCTACCCCACCAACTCAAATTCCATATGGCCAGTATGAAATGTGCGTATCCCTAAAACCAATTACATGGGAAAACAAGGAACGATGTAACAAAATAGTAGTTGGCAATCATCTATCGTGAAAGACAATGGGTCATGATGATTATCATCAAAGCCTGGGTGGAAGGTATGGAGATCCTGAGATGCCAGTCGTCAAGATCCCCCACTCGGCCTCACCAGTGTAGTCCAAAGGAAAGCTTATGAAGCAATACGTTTGGGACCAGCTTGGCTGCAGGAGCTGCTGGAAGGATGTTCAATGACATCCAGCCACCTTAGGGGCTCCACTCTGGATTTTCTTTCTGGGCTTTCTCCCATAGTCTTCGTCTCTCCCGAGGCTGCCCCCAAGGTAGTGGGGCTACTTACCCATAGCTGGGGTTCTGGTTCACAAGCACCAAGGCGTGTCCACACACCAGTGGGTCTGTGTGCTACACGTGCAGGGGCCAGACCTCCTCCCCGTTCTCTGTAGTTCAGCCTGAGTCCGAAAGGAGATCAGTTTCCGTGTGTCACCAGTGAGGAGGCACTACATGAGGCTTGCTGTTAAAGAGAGGCTATGCACTGGCAGGAAGAGACTTGCACATTCAGATCTCCTTTTTGCAAGACTGCTAACCAGCGGAGGAAGCTGAAAGTGAGAGTGACAAGCACTACTCACTACAATACCACATTGGATGCATCACAATAACCATTTTGACACCAATGTAACAAATTAAGACACAATAAACATGTAATAGATTTTTAATAACAGAAGAAATAGCAAACAGATTAGAGCACAAAACCCAGGTTGTATTCTTCTTTAACTGGAACTGCAAAAGTGTAGAACAGACAGCTAATTTCTCACAGACAAAACAACACTTATCAGAGAACATTATTGGTAGTCCTTCGGACTCGAAGAAGACAGGTTGTTGTGCAGTTCACCTGTGGACACGGAGGTGGCTCTGCTGTCCCAGTCTGGAAGCGCAGAGTCTAGCACAATGGGGGCAGTGGAGGTCCGTTGTTGTAATAATTATGACTGCTGTTCTGTGACGCCGCTCACGGTTTTCCATCGGTTTTTGGCAGTGCCTGTCTTTAAAACTGGTGTAGGCTTCATAGCGCAGGGCTCGCCAGCAGGTTCTGTTAGCAGCCGCAGCTTCTAGTTCCCTTGGCTGGATGTCACAGTAGCATAGGGTTTCCCTCACAGCGTCTTTGTACCGCTTGCATGGACAACCTTGAGGTCTCTTTCCAGTCTCCAGTTCACCATAGAGCAGCTGGCAAGGCATACGGTGGTCATCCATTCTAGGAAAAAGCAACTAGGCAGAGCCCAACACATTCACACAATCTTTGAAAGGCAAAGTACGCAAACGCACACGTGCAAATTGACACATGTGGCCTCACGTATTTCTCCGCATTCAAATCATTCACCATCTCTCTACAGGGAAGAGGGATCAAATGAATCCCCCCCCCATGACAATGAGTGCAAACATGCTAGCCACCCCCCAGTTCCCACTGCTGCCGAACATTAGCCGGTCTCCTTTGCAGGGAAACCTGAATGGAATGTGAGGAATCTGACAGGACAAAAGGAGACGACTTGACAAATGGCCCTTCCTCCTCAACAGTCTCCCTTTCTTGCCTCCTCCACATTGCAGGGAGGGTGGTGGAGGGAGCCCCATTTAGCTGCTCCGGGATCCCAATACTGAGCAACGCTTAAAACAATCCCCCACTCCCCATCTGCTTATCCAACTTCCATAGTGAGCTGTTTGCACCCTCGTCTACATACTCTAAACCTTGTAATTATTGATTCCCGGTACGATGAACAGCCGGCGCTATTAAAGACGGCACTACCCCTTTTATTTGAAAAGCCGCTTCCATGTGTCCCACCATTCCAGATAGTGGGATACCACTATCACGATATAATTCTGTGATAAGAGGCCACTGGTACAGAACTTTAGTACCCTCCTACTGTGCTCTATTCTGCTTGGGGTTTTAAATTCCATCTATTAAGCTGAACAGCTGCCATTACCCGATCCCATTGTATGCATTTTGCTCGGGGGAAACGAGCAGTGTCCTCAGGGTGTTATTGATCATGTGATGGGATAATAGGCTCCCTAAGGCACCCATCTCTCTATTACATAGGCTCGTTCTGGTATCCTCCTCATCCCATATACTCAATAACCACGCGGCCAAAGATACCCCAGCCTTTTGTCTGTACCTATCCCCCTAAACTTGTGAATCCCTGAGCGGAAAACTCTCTGATCTGTCTCAAAGGTGCCCGTTCCTGATCCTCCTAACTCTCCCCCTCCTGAAAGCCACGGACTGATGCCCCCCCCATGTGATCACTGGCCTGGCCCACAGTGGTTCAAACTCTCAGGGGAGAGGGCGATCACCTTGAGGATTAAACTGAGGGGTCCACGTTACACTCTTTCTTGCACACTTTCATGATCCAGCCCAAACATCTCCATCCCCAGCTCCACAGTAGGATCAAGGCTCGAACATCACCCCATCTCATCATGGCTCGAAGCTTAACAGGGTCGTGCTGCCAACCAGCTCGGCATGCAGCATCATTAGCTGATGAAGTGCTGCAGCTTCAGTAGCTGACAAGCTGTCTGTATATTATTGTCCTCTAACTTTGCAGCCCTACCCTGAGCCATCAATAGTGACTCTCTTAGAATAATACAGCGCTGACTGAGATCTTCCAATTCATTCTTAAGACTCACTACCTTACAATTGCTGCAAACAGCCAGAATGCATGCTATAGGCTAGTGGTCGCCAACCCATCGATCTTGGAGACTTTCCCAGTAGATCCTGAAAAAAAATGAAAAATAAATACACAAATACTGTTGTAATGTGAGCATTATAAAAATAAGTAATACTAATTAGGATAATAGTAATACAGCAATACTTTCGCTACTGAAAGCTGTTTGTAAAGAGAGATTGTTTCCAAGTTGCGGGGTTTTTGTTCCGTTCTTTCTGCCCAGTGCATGTGTGTAGCTCCCCGCCATGCACCGTGTTTTCAGCGTAGCTTGTGCTGCATCAAAGTGACCAATTAGATTAGATAAGAGTACAGATGGTCACAAACATCAATATACAGCAGTGGTCCCCAACCTCCGGGCTGCAGACCGATACCGATCCGCGAAGCATGCAGGGGTGCAGCAGTAGCCAAAGCGCACCCAGCACATCTTTAAGAAAAAAGCCAAAATAAACAAGCTAATTAGGTGCCACCCGGCACGTAAATGTTGGCCCAGATCAGAGGCGACGCAATCGGCAATCACCTCATTAACTCATCAGGGGTGATTGATAAGTTCGTAGCCTAAGGTAGAAGGAGATGAGTTATTAACTTCAAACTTTCTGCATAATCACTCAGAGTTGACCTGCATATGCATATAACGAGAGCTGTATAACTCATCGCCTTCTACCTTAGGCCACAGACTTATCAATCACCCCTGCTGTGGACACTTTCTGGAGGTCCAAGATCCATATGCTCCACGACCGCTGGACTAAGTGTGTAAATATGTTGTATATGAGTATGTTGAAAAATAAATGTGCTAGGTTTTCTAAAATTGCCTTCTACCTTCGGCCACAAACTTATCAATCACCCTTCGTACTTGCTTAGTTATTATTATGTTTTATTTTATTTCTTTTTTTTTCTCTCTCTCTGCTAGATTATGCATTGCATTGAACTGCTGCTGCTAAGTTAACAAATTTCACGTCACATGCCGGTGATAGTAAACCTGATTCTGATTCAGATTCCCATTCCGATTCGGACATGTCAGTCCATGGCCCCTCTTGTGCCATGATGAGGCCATCCTCAGGGTAGAGCAGTGACACTTGTATACAGTCTGAGTACTCTCCACATGGTGGCATAAATATCGATTTCCCCTTCCAGTTTAAAAAAAATCTTCCCTCCCCTTTCTCTCCTCTTCTATTCACCACTCTGGCCTCTTACTACTTGTCAACTTCCTGTCACTTCCCCCCTGGGTCCCCTCCTCCTTCTCTTTTTCCTGTAGTCCACTCTCCTCCCTCTCCAGCCTTTTACCTTTCCCACTCTCCTGGCTTCACCTATCATTTTCTAGCTAGCTTCTTTCCACCCCTTTTTATTCTGGCGTCTGCCCCCTTCCATTTCAACCCTGAAGAAGGGTCTCGGCCCGAAATATCGATAGAGGCTGCCTGCCCTGGTTATGTTATAGTTGGGCCTGTTCAATGTTACATTCTGAGTTTATGGATTGCTGTTTTAATATTTCTAAGAACATTTTGTTGCAGAAAAGCAGCTATGGAGAATGCTGTACCAGAACCGAGTACAGTTACATCTGATCAGCATGTGGACCATCAGGGCAACAGTGAAGCTACTGTTAAGGTAAAAATGGCAGATAGAATTCATCGAGCTTTATTTTGTTAACCACCATTGTCTCCAAAAACAGAATTACCACCAACAGTACAAAGGTCCAGATGAGAGTGATGGAGAAACCCTCCCTTACTGCTCCCCACCTATAATTTCTTCGGCCCTTATCTCTTCTTTCAGTTAGTCCTGACGAAGGGTCTCGGCCCGAAACGTTGACTGTACCTCTTCCTAGAGATGCTGCCTGGCCTGCTGCGTTCACCAGCAACTTTGATGTGTGTTGCTTGAATTTCCAGCATCTACAGATTTCCTCGTGTTTGCATTTTTAAATTCACTACTGCAAAGCCTCTTCCAGTGATGCCTACACTGAAGAAGTTTAGATCTTCTCTTCGGGAATTTAGTGAAACCCTCTCTCACTGCTCCCCATCTATAATTTCTTCAGCCCTTATCTTTTCTTTCGGTTAGTCCTGACGAAGGGCCTTGGCCCAAAACGTTGACTGTACCTCTTCCTATAGATGCTGCCTGGCCTGCTGCGTTCACCAGCATTTTTTGAGTGTGTTGCAAAAATAATTGCTGTCAGTATTCTGTTCAAGATTGTTTAGCTGACCTAATCACATTACACTATTAGCACTAATAAAAGTTACTGAAGGATTAACTCAAAAGGTGCCAATGTTATGATGGTACTGTAAATATAGCAGCTCTGGATAGTCAGCAGAAAAGATGTCAGGCCCCTCCCCCTCCACCCTCCCTCCTTCTCTCTCCCTCCCTCACCGCTCCACGCCACACATTTGATGACTCATTCAATGACTCCACCCACAATGACTCATTCTTAATAACTTCCTAACAGAACATTTAATACACCAGTTAGATAGACCATGAACCTCAAACCTAGAATAATACTGCACAGTACAGGGTCTTCAGCCCATGCTGTTGTGCTGACATTTTAACCTACTCTAAGATCAATGTAACCCTCCCCTCCCATATTGGCCTCCATTTTTCTATCATCAATGTACATCTTAGTCTATTAAATGTCCCTAATGTATCTGCCTCGACCACCACCCCTGACAGTGTGTTCCATGCACCCACCACTCTCTGTGTAAAAATAAATAAATAAACAAACAAACAAATTAAATTACCTCTGACATCCCTCCTATACTTTCCTCCAATCACCTTAAAAGTATGCTCCCTTGGGTTAGCCATTTCTGCCCTGGGGGGGGGGGGAAGTCTCTGCTTGTCCACTCATTCTATGCTTAAACAAGAGAAAATCTGCAGGTACTGGGAATCCAAAGCAACACAACAAAATACTGTAGGATCTCAGCAGGCAGTATCCATGGAAAAGAGTAAACAGTTAGCATTTCAGGAAGAGACCCTTTTCCAGTCCTACTGAATGTGTATGTATTGCAATCTATGCTTCTAATCATCTTTTACACCCCTATAAAGTCACTCCTCATCCTCTTTCACTCCAAAGAGAAATCCCCTAGTTCATTCAACCTACCCTTATAAGAAATGTTTTCCAATCCAGGCAGCATCCAAGTAAGTCTCTTCTGCACCTTCTTCAAAGCTTCTATATTCTTCGTTGCAGATAGTTTAATGAACAATTCAAATTCCCCAGTTCCTTTTGTGGGACGCACAATCTTGTCTCTTCTCTAAGAGAAGCTCTACTGCTTGTGAGGAAGCTTCCAGAGCATGCCTTTGCCATTTCCATTTGTATTAAAAGTACATGATATATGGCTGCAAGAATGTCATGAATTTCAGGGGTTTGTTATTTGGCATTTAATAAACAAAATTACTAGAAAACTACACTCATTGAGCAGTGCTCTTGTCAAAGTAAATACGCTGTTAAGGTCTGTATGTATCACCATATACTATCTTAGATTCATTGTGTTTATGTGAGATGCACTGAAGCATAAGACTAGCAAGGTATGGGTCTTCTGAAGTCGCCCTTCTCGTTCTGCCCTGTCTTTAAATGAGGTCATGGGTGAGTCTTTACGTCACTGTTACTTTCCTGCACGAATTCACTGTCACTTGATCACTTTAACATTCAAAAGTATTTTGTTTTCTTGAATGCACTCAGTGACTCATTCTTAACAGTTTCAACGGGTGTAGAATGATAAAAATTCATCCAGCTGCTGATGAATTTTGAAAGTGTTTTCCTGAATGAACAACCTCTTATCTTGACACATCTTGATTTCTGGCCATTGATCAATTCTCAGATTCAGTCAGTATATTGTCCTCTAATAGCATGTGGTCAAACACAAGAGTTTCTCCAGATCCTGGAAATCCAGAGCGTCACATACAAAATGCTGGAGGCAATCAGCATGCGAGGTAGCATCAATGGAGGCGAATAAACAGCTGACATTTTGGGCTGAGACTTGCATTGTCTACATTTGGTCTGACTGCATGACACCTTATCAAATGCTGACTGAAAATGTGAATACGTAACACCCACTACTTTCCTCTGATCAATTATGTTAGATCTTCAAAGTAAAAGTTCTTAACATATTAGTCAAATATGTTGTAATCTCTCTTCAATTTTGGAGGCACAATAAAGACTTCAAATCTTGGAATCTGGAGCAACAAGCGAAAAGTTGGAGGAACTCGGCAGGTCAGACAGCATCTTTGTGCATTTCCAAAACGCTGTCCTTTTTCCTCCACAGATGCCATCGGGCCTGCTGAGTTCCTCTAACCATTTGTTTGTTTCTCTTTAATTTTTCCTACTATTGACCACAAGCTAACTAATTTGTAGTTCTTCATTTTTTTTCTTTCTTTTCTTAAATAAAGGGGTTATATTTTGTGATGCACCATCAATAACTCCAAAAGACTGGAAGTAGGGTAAATACTGAAAGGCTTTTATTTGCAGTAAAATGTGACCTCCAGCATGCTGAGTGTCTGCCCCTGGACTGAGAGAAGGAGCAATGGCCCAATCGCCTTTATTCGGGGGTCTGTGGAAGGAGCCACAGGGGCAGTCAGCAGAGGGGCGTGTCCAGACAGATAACCCAGTTACAACATGGTGAATATGGTTTACCACATTCACCCCTCCGTTTTTTTTTTATATAAAGAGTCCCGCGGGGTGAAGTGACTGACAATATTTAAAACAAGTATATTTACAGGTGAAGTCTATCAGGCGGTCGAGTCCGTCGCTGTGATCTACGTAGCACCGGTGTTAACTGCACTGGCGACGGCGGTTATGCTGGCTCTGGCCTGACATAAAGTGCCAGCATGCTAGGCGTTGTTAATCCCTCATGCGTGTGCGTCATGCCCGGTATGGGAGTGTCATGTGTCTGTGTAGGGCTTGGAGTGCGCAGTGTCTGGTGGGTATATATATTGGTGGGTACAGTGTTAATAGTCACCATGGAGTGTTCAGGGTAGGGGCCCGGTGCTCCTGCGGGCGCCAGGTGGCGGATGGAGACCGTGTCCTCCCGCCCATCAGGTAAAACCACATAGGCATACTGGGGGTTCGCATGAAGTAAGTGAACCCTCTCGACTATCGGGGAGTATTTATTGCTCCTTGCATGTTTCCGGAGCAGCGCTGGCCCCAGGGACGTCAGCCAAGTTGGTAGGGTGGTTCCAGTGGTCGGTTTTCTGGGAAAAGAAAAGAGCCGCTCATGAGGGGTGGCATTGGTGGCCGGATGGAGTGGAGTCCCTCGGGAAGGACCTCCTGCCAGCGGGAGACCGGCAGTCCCTTTGACCTGAGGGCTAAGAGTGTGGCTTTCCACACTGTGCCATTCTCCTTCTCCACCTGTCCATTCCCCCGGGGATTATAGCTCGTGGTCCTACTAGTTGCAATACCCCTAGCCAGCAGGTATTGGTGCAGCTCGTCACTCATAAACGAGGACCCTCTGTCACTGTGGATATAGCATGGGTATCCGAACAGAGTGAAGAGCTTGCGCAGGGCTTTTATAACTGACGTGGTAGTGGTGTCGGGGCAGGGGATGGCGAAGAGGAACCGTGAGTACTCGTCGATAACGTTAAGAAAGTACACATTGCGGCCAGTGAAGGGAAGGGGGCCCTTAAAGTCAAAACTCAGTCGCTCAAAAGGGCGGGTGGCCTTGATTAGTTGTGCCTTTTCGGGTCGGTAGGAGTGCAGTTTGCACTCTGCGCAGACTTGGCAATCCCTGGTCATCATCCTGATCTCCTCAAGGGAGTAAGGCAGGTTCTGGGCTTTCACGAAGTGGAAAAGCCGGGTGACTCCCGGGTGGCAAAGGTCTACATGTAGGGCGTATAGCCGGTCCATCTGCGCGCTGGCACATATTCCCTGGGATAGGGCATCGGAGGGCTCGTTGAGCTTCCCAGGCCTGTACATGATGTCATAGTTGTAGGTGGAGAGTTCGATTCTCCACCTCAGAATTTTATCATTTTTGATTTTGCTCCGCTGTTGGTTATTAAACATGAATGTGACTGGGCGCTGGTCAGTTAGCAGGGTGAACCTTTTGCGGGCAAGATAGTGCCTCCAGTGCCTAATAGCTTCCACTATGGCCTGGTCCTCTTTCTCTACTGCAGAGTGCCGAATTTCAGGGCCTTGAAGGGTACGGGAGAAGAACGCCACTGGTCTTCCTGCCTGGTTGAGGGTAGCAGCCAGCGCAAAGTCGGAGGCGTCACTCTCTACTTGGAAGGGAATGGCCTCATCCACCGCATGCATTGCTGCTTTGGCAATGTCCCCTTTTATGTGGCTGAAGGCCGCGTGGGCCTCGGCTGAGAGGGGGATTGTGGTGGCTTTTGAGGGCTCTGAGGGTGTTGGGAAGAGGGAGTTCCAACAGGAAGCACATACGGTCAGGGTCAGGGCCAATGACTCCGTTCTCCACGACACACCCAAAGATAGCAAGTCGGGTGGTCCCGAATACATACTTGTCCTTGTTATAGGTGAGATTGAAAGCTTTGGCCGCTTGGAGAAATTTTTGGAGGTTGTTGTCGTGATCCTGCTGGTCGTGACCGCAGATGGTGATGTTATCCAGATATGGGAACATGGCCTTCAGTTGGCACTGGTCCACCATCTGGTCCATTGCGGGGTATGTGACGTATCCCTACAAAACTGGGGATTTACGACAGTGATTGGTGGGAGAGGCCCATCGTACTCCATTGTCACGCTTTTCAGGTGGCTCTGGAAGTCGAGCCCCAATAGCACAGGGGCACACAGTTGAGGCATGACCAGTAATGTAAAGTCTCGATATTCTGTGCCCTGCACCACTAGCGTCGCTACACAACCCCCCCGGATGTCTGTTGTATGCGACCTGGAGGCCATGGTGACCCTCTGACTTACCGGCCGTATCGTGAGTCCGCAATGCTGCACCGTGTCCAGGTGGATAAAACTCTCTGTGCTGCCTGTATCAAACAGGTAGCTTGTCCTGCGCCCCTCCACCAAGATGTCCATCATTGACCTTGCGAGCTGGTGGGGAGCGCTTTGGTCGAGGGTCACGGAAGCCAGGGTTGAGTCGCTGTCTTGGTCTGGCGTGGTGGGGTTGGTCGTAGGCAGTGGGAGGTGGCGCCGACCAAGATGGCCGCCCCCATGTCTCGCACGTGGTGGCGGCGTGCGGGGAAGATAGCGGCAGGCAAGATGGCGGCCCCCATGTCTCGCACGCGGCGCTGTTCGATCCCGCTCGCAGTTTGGATTTGCAGACCTTGGCAAAGTGGCCCTACTTTCTGCAGCTTGAACAGGTAGCTTCTCAGGCCGGGCAGCGTTTCCGGGGGCGCTTCTCGAGTCCGCAGAAGTAGCACTTCGCGGACTCGCGACTGGCAGCAGCCCAGGTCGATTCGCCAGCGGATTGCGGGGTCTGCGGCGCCCACGAGGCCATCAGGGGATCGCGTGCCTGGAGAGCCTCAAGAGTTGTGCAGAGCAGCCTCCAGCGTGTCGACCAGCTTGATCGCCAAACGTAAGGTAAAATCAGCTTGTTCCAGCAGCCACTGGCGCACATGCACTGACCTGGTCCTTGTGACGAAGGCATTTTCTCATTAGGAGCTCTGCACGCTGTCCTGCCGTCAGCCCCTGGCAATTGCAGGCTCGCACGAGCGCCTGTAGTACCCGGACAAACTCAGCACTCGATTCCCCGGGCCGCTGTTGCCGTGTCGCTAAGCGATGCCGAGCATAGACGCTGTTTATTGGCCGCAGGTATTGTCCTTTGAGGGCGCTCTTCGCGCCGTCGTAGCTTGGCTGGTCTCTGATCATTGAGTAGACCCATAGACTGACCCTGGAAAGGAGAACTCTGCGCTTCGTGGTGGAGTCGGTCACTTCAATCACCTCTAGGTATGATTGGAAGCAAGCCAGCCAGAGTTCGAAAGCGTTTCCAGCTTCAGGTGTTTGCGGGACGAGGTCTAACTTGTTGGGTCTCAGAGTACGTTCTATGCTTTAAAATTACTGCGAGTAAAATTGAAGCACCTTCAATAACTCCAAAAGACTGGAAGTAGAGTGAATACTGAAGGGCTTTTATTTGCAGTAAAATGTGACCTCCAGCATGCTGAGTGTCTGCCCCTGGACTGAGAGGAGAAGCCAAGGCCCAATCGCCTTTATACAGGGGTCTGTGGGAGGAGCCACAGGGGCAGTCAGCAGAGGGGCATGTCCAGACAGTTAACCCTGGCCTAAGCATCATCGAGAATCTGTGGATAGACCTCAGAAGAGCAGTGCGTGCAAGACGGCTCAAGAATCTCACAGAACCAGAAGACTTTTGCAAAGAAAAATGGGCGAAAATCCCCCAAACAAGAATTGAAAGACACTTAGCTGGCTACAGAAAGCGTTTACAAGCTGTGCTACTTGCCAAAGGGGGTGTTACTAAGTACTGTCATGCAGGGTGCCCAAACTTTTGCTTTGGGCCCTTTTCCTTTTTTGTTATTTTGAAACTGTAAAAGATGGAAATAAAAAAGTTTTCTTGCTTAAAACATTAAAGAAATGTGTCATCTTTAACTTTATGCCTTTTGGAAATCAATTCATCTTTTACTCGCTTAGCTGTTCACAGTAACAGAAATTTTGACCAAGGGTGCCCAAACTTGCATGCCACTGTAGGTGACAACAGGGTTTCAATCCCAGGTGAGCTCAATGCCTTTTATGCTCACTTTGACCGTCAAAACATGGTGGCACCTTCACGAACTCCCACAGCCCCTGATGACCCTGTGATTTCAGGCTGAGGCCGATGTGAGAGCATCCTTCAGGAGGGTGAAGCCAGGGAAAGCATCTGTCCCAGATGGGGTTCCTGGCTGAGTACTGAAGACGTGTGCTGATCAACTGGTTGGAGTGTTCACTGAGATCTTTAACCTCCTTGCTTCAAGCAGGCTTCTATCATACCCGTGCCCAAGAAGAACGTGGTAACCTGCCTCAGCAACTATCGCCCAGTTGCACTTCCTTCCACAGTGATGAAGTGCTTTAAGAGGTTGGTGATGAAACATAACAACTCCTACCTTAAACATATATTAATACAATTTAAAGTAGTACATAGAGCCCATATGTCCAAAGATAAACTAGCTCATTTTTATTCCCATATAAACCCTACTTGTGATAGCTGTCACTCTGAGGTGGCTTCTTTAACTCGTATGTTTTGGTCCTGTCCTCTTTTGGAAAAATATTTTTGATATTATTTCAACTGTTCTATGTTTTGATTTAAAACCCCATCCTATTACGGCAATTTTTGGATTGCCAATGGTAGAACACAGATCTTTGTCTTCTTCAGCCTGTCGGATGATAGCATTTGTTACTTTAATGGCTAGAAGATCTATTTTGTTGAACTGGAAGGAAATCAATCCTCCTACTACTTTCCAATGGTTTTTTCAAACTATATTAAAAGTTTAAATTTAGAAAAAATTTGAAGTGGTATTTTTGACCCGTCGGTTAAATTTGAAGAAACTTGGAAACCTTTTATGCAACATTTTCATATGATGTAATCTGACCTTTCTGAAACTTTTTTTTCTAACTTAAATTATATGAATAGAGGAGTGGAGTTGATGACATTACTGAACGTGTCTGATTCAAGATATTGGTCTAGCCCTGTTTTGTTCTGTTTTTTTGGGGGGGGGTTCTCTTTTTCTTTTGGGGATTTTTTTTGTTTATATATTTTTCTTTTTATTTCTTTTTTTATGACTAATTTCATTATGAGTTTGGACATCTATTATTCCTATGGTGCTTAAAATCCTTTTTGTATACGCTGATTAAGATTATTCCAATCTCTTTGTACCAACCTTGTTATTGAGTTTATAATTTTGAAAATTAATGAAAAGATTTATAAAGAACAACTCCTGCCTGAAGAGTGGCTTGGGTCTGCTCCAGTTTGCCTACTGGCACAACAGGTCCTCAGCAGATGCCATTTCATTGGGTCTTCACTCAGTCCTGGAACATCTGGACAGTGAAGATGCATACATCAGATGCTCTTTGTAGAGTACAGTTCTGCTTTCAACACTATTATCCCCTCAAAACTAATCAATAAGCTCCAAGACCTAGGCTGCAATACCTCCTTGTGCAACTGGATCCTTGATTTCCTCACTTGCAGATCCCAGTCAGTTTGGATTGGGAACAACATCTCCTCCACAATCTCCTTCCACACAGGTGCACTTCAAGGCTGTGAGCTTAGTCCCCTGCTCTACTCACTCTATCTTATGACAGTGAGGCTAAGTACATACCCAATACTGATGCATATCCTCAAGAAATTAAACTTTTTTTCTTCCACAAAAATCTTTGAGGCAGGCATTCAACTCTCTCTTTGAGCAATTTCTGAATTACTGGCAACTCAAATAATGTTTCAGATTATTACTTGTGGTTCTGGTCCGGTGACTCATTTTCACCACAGTCTCTACTTTCATGCACACAGCTTACAAGAATTTTGTATCTGACAGGTGCAGGGGAAGATGTGCTTCAAATATCATCATCTTGCTGATATACACACTATGTCATGTTATCCATCATGACTGACAACCATGCAGCTGTGTATTTAAAGAGTTCTAAGAACAAATTCTCTCAATAACAACCTCTCCATTCCACTCTCCAAATCTTGAACTCCAGCTCATGGTGAGCTGCCAATCCTAAGGATGTAGACATTTATCATGCTGCAAATCTCAGTGATGCTGGATTAGAGTGTAAAAATTGGTATTTCTCTTGTAGTTTAACTGTTTTTGCTCTTGCTCATATTTTTATGATGGCCTATATACTGTATGTGTAGTTTCTCAATGAGTTTTCTAGAGATTGTAGTATAGCTGATTCTGTATTTTTTGTAGGACTTGCTTAGTTTTTTCTGCAGCAGGTGCCATGCCACTTGAATCAAGCTATTTCATGGGTTATTTGTTACCATGGAATGTCTTATATCTTTTTGGTTTGAGCTAGTTTTTACTATAGGCCGAGCACCATGTCTTTGTTCTTACACCTAATAAGCTGCATAACCAATAAGTTTTATGCCTTACTCTTGACTTCTGAAGAACCTTTAGACCACAGATTCACCAGGAACCAACAGCGGTTTCTGTGACTTCCTCAGACTACCACCGTAAAACATAACCTCTCCTGCCTTGCCATTTTTAACTGCATTTATTAATAAGTAATTATTAACCATTTATTTATACATGCTAGTTCAAGTAATTGGTTTTAGTTAAATGTGCATAGTGGATTGTAAATTAGTCAGAAAACAAAGATAGAAAATAGTAAATCCCAACAATAAAAAAAATTAACTTGCTGAACCAAAATAAGTAAAGGAATTTTAATTCTGCAGTGTTTTAAAAACAAAGCTACCCCCATGCACTTGCGTCCCAAACACAGACTCCATCAAAATCTACCCAGTAAACTCTGCTCAAACATGTTGTGCCTTATATTCCCACATTTCACAAGTTCTTAATCAGCTGACAGTTCCTTCAGTTAACCGGTTCCAGGAGGTTACCCAATTAACTTTTTTTTCGGCCGGCTGGTGGCACAGTGGCATCGGCACAGTGGCATCAGCACTGAACGTCGGAGCGAAGGCTCCCGAGTTCAAATCCAAGTCAGGCCACCCCCCGGGCACGCTTTCCATCCGTGCCGGGCTGAGTGTCGAGCTAGCCGCTCGGCTTCGTTTTTATATAAAAAAAACAACAACAACAAGGGTCGAGTCAGGAACATTCATATCATGACCCGGTTAATCCGAAAGGAGACCAATCCTGACACTACGCGCCAGACAAGAATGGCTGACTGTCTGGTGCTAGGAAGGAAGGAACTTTTTTTTTTATCAGCCAAAGCATTGCAGTTTACATTTGTAATGGTACAGAAAAAACCAACAGTAAAATTAAATTAACATTCCCAATCGGAGTCAGGTTTACCATCACGGACATGTGTTGTTTAATTTATTGTGTTGTGGCAGGAGTACGGTGCAAGACATAAAAAAATTACTATAAATTACAACAGAAATAAATAATGCAAAAGAGGAATAGCAAGGTAATGTTCATTGACTATTCAGAAATCTGATAACAGAGGTGAAGAAGCTGTTCCTGAAACGTTTGTGTGTGGATCTTCAGGTTCCTATACTCCGCCCCCCCTCCCACTCCCGATGAGAAAAGGGCATGATCGATACCAGCGTCCTGAGGCACCACCTTTGGAAGATGTTCTTGATGCTGGTGAGGGTTGTGCCTGTGTTAAAGCTGGCTGAGTTTACAGGCCCCTGCAGCACCTTAATCTTAAAATAATCCTTCACCAAAGGCTCTACTGAGAAGGTGTTCCTTAAGCACTGAGTGTGTGTCTTTGGGCTCCTGTACCACCTCTTGTTGGTAGTAATGAGAAGAGGGCGTGCCCTGGATAGTGAGGGTCTGTAATGATGGGTGCCGCCTTTTTCAGGCATCATCTTTTGAAGATGTTCTCGATGGTGTGGAGCCTAGTTCCCATGGTGGAGCTGCCTGAGTTTATAACCCTCTTTAGCTCTTTTCCAATCCTTTACATTAATGCCTCCATACCAGACAGTGATGCCATCAGTCAAACTGCCCATTACGGAGTATAAAATCCAACAGAATTTCTACTCCTTATCACTATGCATTGGCCCTTCTTGCTGCATAGTAAAGGGACAATAGGTTAAACGATTGGAACAGCAGCAGATCCAGTCACGTATGACACACTCAGAGTACAGATCTGACTTTTAAAATGTTGAGCATTTTGCAGGTGCTTTAGGTCTGCAATGTGTTGGTTACTGTGGGAATTTCCATCTTGAAAAGTTAAATTTTTAATTTTGTTTTGCAGGAAAGTTCATCTGGTGAAGAAGTTGTTCAGCAATGGTATAATATTTAAGTATTCAATGTAGTTCCAAATGATTTTGCTTGATATGCTGTCTACCACATTTGTTATGTGTAAAACCATATTGGGTTGTGTGGAACATCTGTCAGGTTATGCATCTTAAAATTTCCTACGTACAGCCACGTACCAGCACTTCAAGTAAAAGAAGATAACTAAACCAGTTCAACACTCACAACACGCTGGAGGAACTCAGCAGGTCGGGCAGCATCCATGGAAACGATGAGTCGACGTTTCTGGCCGGAACCCTTCGTCAGGACCCACAAAAGGTTCCGGCTGGAAACGTCGACTCATCGTTTCCACGGATGCTGCCCGACCCGCTGAGTTCCTCCAGCGTGTGGTGAATGTTGCTTTGATCCTAGCATCTGCAGATTATTTTGTGTTAACTAAACTAGTTAATCTGTTCCCCTCCATTGGTACCGTGGTGTTGCTACATATCCTCTGTGTTCCAACTGCATCCCCAGCCATTACTCAGTTGTTTTCTGTTTAGGCAAATCAAGTGGGAGCCCCAAGGAATCTGTACAGAGATGGGGTTAGTTAGATTGGTGACAAGGTGGGCCAGAATTGTTAAGCTGTCCTGTGACTTGGATCCAAAACACTGAGATTCCATCCTTATCATGATGGAGGTTCCCAAGACATGCCACAATTCTATAACTGCAATGGTCACCTAACTGCAGCTTATTTACGATGCTGTTTAATTTATTACGTCATCTCTTTTGTTCCATTTATTTTTGTGATATCTGCCTTTTCCCACTCCCCATGTTAATGCAAGATTAGGCCATCAAGCTAAAGAATATATTCTAAAAATGTAAAGCTTTTTTTCTCTCTCCTGCTTTCACCTTCTGATGCTTAATAAATAAGGCTAAAATTAAGGCCGTTATCTCTTACATAAAATCTACAGTTGATGTACAGCTCTTCAGCTCACATCTTCATACCTTAACAAAAGTCTTTATTGTTTTACAGCGGTCATGGTCGGCTGGTGGCGCAGTGAGATCGGCGCCGGGCTCGAGAACGGAGGTTCCCGAGTTCAATCCAGTGACAGACCGCTCCCGTGCGCGCTCTCCATCCACGTCGGGTTGATGTTGAGCTCGCAACTCGGCCTCGTAAAATAATACTGCGAAATGTCTGTGCGAGGAGTGGCGTCCCACACAGCCTCTCGAACTGCGCCCTTGTACGGCATGAAAATGCCCGACGCTGGCCTCTCAGGTCTGGGTCAACGTCGTCATCATCATCATCATCATCATCATGCTGAGCAAGAAACACCTGAGTAAAGGCCAGTTTATACTTGTGCGTCGAATCGACGCCGTAGGTACGGCGTAGCCCCGTACCCTACACCGTAGCCTGATGCGCACATCCCCAAAAATGTAACTGCGCATCGCGGCAACGCAGACCAAACAACTGTGATTGGTTCACTTGGTAGCATCGCATTTCCTCCTACGCTGCAATAACTTCCCATTGGGCGACTGAGGGGCAGGGAAGGAACTCTGGCTGCAATGCCTTCCATAAAGCTTTACAGACCTCCGAGATTATGGAGGACCCTGTGCTTGACGCCAGTTTGTAACTAGCTGCTACAGCCTGTTGACTTCCACCTGAAGCTAAAACTCAAATGGTGATTGCCAGTCTGTGAGTATACTGTGCGTACACTGATGCGAAATAAATGGTTGGAGACGATGAACCAAATCGTCAAATCTACCTGCCGACATCCGAAAATATTTGAAATGCATTTCCTCGTCCACGTCTCTCAGTGGCCAGACAAGCACAGAAAATTCACCCTCCTTCAGTTTCAGTCGCCATTGTTTGAAGTTTGAGTTTCTTCGTGTTGAGTTTCAACACGAAGAAACTCAACACAGTGGCATTGAAACCCCACTGCAGAGTGACGCAGACACACCAACGCACAAGCATAAATGCGCTCAACGGCGTAGCCCACTTTGCGTAGGCTATGGCATAAGCTAATACACATGTATAAATCAGCCTTTAGTGTTGAAAGTGGTAGTAGGTTCCTGAACTCTCAAGACTATTTATTGTCATTCTTCAGTACTCGAGTGTAAAGGAGAACAAATGATTGTTACTCCAGATCCGATGCAGCACAACAATACAATAAGCATAATAAAGGCACAATAAATATAAATGTAAAAACAATCCTATAAAATACAATGGAAAGTAATTGTTGAGCCTGGCCATATGTACATAAGATTAGATTATATACCTAGACAGCTTGTATATCCATAAAGTATGGGTGTTGTGGGTTAGTGGGTGGAAGTGTCGTTCAGCCTTACTGTTTGGGGAAAGTACCTGTTTTGTGAATCTGATGATTCTTGTGTGGAAAGTACCCGTTTTGTGAGTCTCGTGGTACTTGTGTGGATCCTGTGTTGTCCCTTCCCAAATGGTTACATGCAGGGTGGAACCTCAGAACTTCCTGTCAGCAAATAGTTTGGGTTGGTCTGTTTATATATTTTACAGTCACATGTTGGTATTAATAAATATTTGGAAAATATTCTGGAGTAATATTCAGAGCCTTTTTGTCCTGTCTACTTTGATTACAGGGAAAACATTGGAACATTCTGCACATTGCTGAAGAAAAGCTTACGGTAAGTATAGAAATGATACACTTTTGTTTGTAAGGGACAATGGAATGAATACAAGCCACACACAGTGAGTACTTTTCACTGTGCCCACAATGGGAGGTGTATAAGTTTACTCAACCAAGGCAGGGGCAAATATACACGAGGTGTCGATGGAGGAAGTTATCTGCAGGAAATTTAGGGTCAAAATTCCTTGATGGAATTGTGCTAGGCTGACAGAACAAAATAATCCTGAGGTGTAGAACATCAGAATCAGGTTTATTATCACTGAAATATATGTCAGAAAATTTATTGTTTTGTGGCAGCACAAGACATAAAAAATTACTACGAGTTATAATGATAGACAGATACAAAGCAAAAGAGAAATAGCAAAATCATGTTTATGAACCATTCAGAAATTTGATGGCAGAGGGAAAGAAGCTCTTAAAATGCTCAATGATAGACTTCAGGCTCCGGTACCACCTCCCTAATTAGAGTAATGAGAAAGAGGTATAGATGGATAGATACTTTATTGATCCCAATGGAAAATGTACATGGCCTATCAGCAGCGTCAACAGAGCTCTACCAAGAGGTATTTCTCGCAGGTCAGCAATGGCCATTTAAAAAGGGAGCTTCGAGGGCGTTGTCCATTGGATGTAGCCTATCAGTGGGGTCAACAGACCCCTACAAACTAAATAAAGGTACAGAAGGAATAAGCGGAGCAGCCATTGTTGGGAGCAGGTCAGTGGCGAGATTAGAAGCAACAGGCTTCGGCTTGGAAGAGGTGTCGGCTCTGTGCAAAGCGTCTGTTAAGGTTTTTTTTCCCCCTCTCACTGTACCATTTAAGTGGCTGTGGTGTGCTGTTTGTGCCAGATGTTGGAGAACTGGGAGACCCAAAGTCTCCCGGGGAACTACATCCGCGTGAAGTGCATCCAGCTGCAGCTCTTTGAAGACCGTGTTAGGGATCTGGAGCAGTAACTGGATGACCTTCGGCTTGTATGGGAGAGCGAGGATATAATTGATCAAAGTTACAGAGATGTAGTCATCCCAAAATTGCAGGAGGCGAGTAGCTGGGTGACTGTCGGGAGAAATGGAAATGGGCAGTTAGAGCAGAGCGTCCCTGTGGCCATTCCCCTCAAAAGCAAGTATCCCTCTTTGGAAACGCAAACAACAGGAATTCTGCAGGTGCTGGAAATTCAAGCAACACACATCGAAGTTGCTGGTGAACACAGCAGGCCAGGCAGCATCTCTAGGAAGAGGTACAGTCGACGTTTCAGGCCAAGACTGTGCCTCTTCCTAGAGATGCTGCCTGGCCTGCTGCGTTCACCAGCAACTTTAATGTGTGTTGCTATCCCTCTTTGGATACTTTTGTGGGGATGACCTCCCGGGAGAATGCCATGGCGACCGGGTTACAGGCACTGACCATGGGTCCGTGGTGCAGAAGGGAAAGAGAGGGAAGAAGGGAGCGGTTAGTGATAGGGGACTCAATAGTGAGGGGAACAGACAGGAGATTCTGTGGATGTGAACAGGATACCCGGATGGTATGTTGCCTCCCAGGTGCCAGGGTCAGGGATGTCTCGGATGACATCCACAACATTTTGGAGGCGGGGGGTGGGGGGGGAGTAGCCAGATGTCTTGGTACATATTGGTACCAATGACATAGGAAGGAAAAGCAATGATGTCCTGAAAAGAGAATTTAGAGAGCTAGGTAGAAAACTGAGAAGCAGAACCTCCAGGGTAGTAATTTCTGGATTGCTGCCTGTGCCGCACACCATTGAGGTAGAAACAGGATGATTTGGCAGGTAAATGCGTGGCTGAGAAGCTGGTGCAGGAGGCAGGGATTCAGGTCCATGGGTAATTGGGATCTCTTCTGGGGGAGGTATGACCTGTTCAAAAGTGACGGGTTGCACTTGAACCCGAGGGGACCAATATTCTCACGGGCAGGTTTGTTAGAGCTGTTGGGGAGGGTTAAAACTAACTTGGCAGCAGGGTGGGAACCAGAGTGAAGGGACTCAGGCTAGGACGGATGGTAAAAAGGTAAAGATTGTCAGGAAGGGCAGGCAGGGTGATGGGACTTAGTTGGAGCCAACAGGCTGAGTATCAAATCATTAGGGATGTAGAATCAGAAAGGATAGTAAATATGGTACTCAAGGTATTGTATCTAAATGCACGTAGTATAAGAAATAAGGTGGATGATCTTGTTGCAATATTACTAATTGCCAGGTATGATGTTGTGGCCATCACTGAATCGTGGCTGAAGGATGGTTGTAGTTGGGAGCTGAATGTCCAAGGTTACGCGTTATATCGGAGGGATAGGAGGGTAGGTAGAGGGGGGTGGTGTGGCTCTACTGGTAAAGAATGGAACCAAATCAGTAGAGAGATGTGACTTAGGATCGGAAGTTGTTGAATCCTTGTAGGTTGAGTTAAGAAACCGCAAGGGTAAAAAAGGACATTGATGGCAGTTATATACAGGCCTCCCAACAGTGGCTGGGAGGTGGACCACAGGTTACAACAGGAAATAGAAAAGGCGAGTCAAAAGGGCAATGTTATGGTAGTCGTGGGAGATTTTAATATGCAGGTCGATTGGGAAAATCAGGTTGGTAATGGATCTCAAGAGTTTGTTGAATGCCTAAGAGAGAGATTTTTAGAGCAGTTTGTCATTGAGCCTACTGGGTTTCACTGTTGGAGTTGTTGCCTTCCAGCTGAACTGTTAAACCATAAACTCAATGTGTCTTTGGATGGATGCAAAGGATGTTTTGGCTCCTGAGTTTAAAACCCAAGCAAACTAGCAGATTCTGACACTATTTCACAGTATTAACTAACCTCACTAAAATGTGATCTCTCAACACTATCTCACTGCTGTTTTAGACTCCTTTGCAAAGAGCACCCATTTGCCACACTACAATGAATATATATAACAGTACTTAATTATCTTGACTGTGGAACATGCTATATAAAGGAAACCTTTCTTATTGTGCTCTTCTTATCCTTTTGTTTGATGTTGTGGTCTTCTGTTCCTCTCCAGTATATGGCCACTGTAAAGGATCTTCAGTGAAGAAATGTTACCAGAACTAACTCGGAAGCAGATTCCCTGAACTTAGGCTAAGAAGTGGTTGGGTGCACAATGCTGATACATTTTGGTGCACCTACCTCACAGCCCCAGTGACCTGGCTTTCAACCTGACCTCTGGTGCTTTGTGTGGAATTTGCACTTTCTCCATGGCCTTGTGGATTTCTTTCAGGTGCTCTAGCTTACTCTAAGGTCCTTAAGACATGTTAGTTGTTCGCTGAGTTGGCCATTGTAGATTATCCTCCAGTGTAGGTGGCTGGTGGCAGCATTGTGCTGTGTTAATGGAATGTATGAGAGACTAGGTTGTGGGGAAGTAAGGAGGGAATGGAATTGATGAGATTGTTCTGACAGTCAACATAGACTTGTTGAGCCAAATGACTACCTACAGTAGATAAGAAAATATGAAATGATAAATATGAAAAATACCATGAATAAACACTCCCAAGGGGCTATTGTGTTTTTCTTGGTAATTATTTCCAAAAACCTTCTCTTAGTTTTTAAGCAGTGTTAAGGTAAATGATCCTACTGTGGTCTACATTGAATGTTGATTGCATTTTTCCTTAGCCTTTGCCATGGAACTGTCCCAGCAGTAGAATCCAGCCAGGACAGTGGTGGAAATAGCAACCAATTTCAGCAGTAAGTGATCTTTTTTTTTTCACCAGCTAAAGCTAATACTCTGTCTTACTCTTGATGCTTCTTGTATGTACATGTGCTTGTGAACTATGCTCTATCACATGTACTGTACATTAATTAATGTGTATACTGAATTCTGTTGGCCATTCTGTCCAGAGTGACTACATTATCCAGTAATCCTTCCCATAACTCGGTATTTTTCCATATATAGTGCACTGCAATTAATTGGGCAATCAGTTTATCGGGGAAGCCGATTGTTTGGGACAACTCTTAAGAACAAAAACTAATCAAGAAAATAGCCAGGATTCCCCCTCGTTTATTTGGGACACTATGCCACTTAATTGGGACGGGAACTGTTGCCGAACATTTGCTAACTAATGCACTTGTATGGCTGTTAGACATTGCAGAGCAAACAGTTTTTAAATAGCGTCAGTTGAGTGTGCTTATGTTGTCTGTTTGGGCTAACAGATGCTGATTCAAAAAGCACTTATGTCCACATACCTCAACTCTATTCTATCCCACTTGGTTTAGTCCCTTCCCATTTACATCCACGACACTTCAGATGCTCTCAATCTCCTCAACAACTTTTAATTCCATGGCCCTGACCGCCTTGTTTTCACCATGGATATTCAGTCCTTCCACACTTGTATCCCCCATCAAGAAGACCTCAAAGCTCTCCACTCCTTTCTCAACAAAAGTCCCAAACAATTCTCAGCACCCTCCTCTTCCTCCACCACCACTACCAGTCTCCATCTGTCCGAACTGATCCTTGCCCTCAACACTTTCTCCTTCGGCTCCTCCCAGTTTCTCCAAACTCGAGGGGTAGCCATGGGCCTCAGCTATGACTGCCTTTTTGCTTGCTGTATGAAACAATCAATGTCCCAGGACTTCCCTGTTAATGCTCCCCAACTCTTCCTCCACTACATTGATGATTGCATTGGTGCTGCTTCATGCACCCATGCTGAGCTCATCAATTTCATCAACTTTGCCTCCAACTTCCTTCCTCCCCTTAAATTCACTTGGTCCATTTCTGACACCTCCCTTCCCTTTCTCAATCTCTGTCTCCATCTCTGGAGACAAGATTTTTACTGACATCTTTTATAAACCTACTGATCCCCATGGTTATCTTGACAACCCCTCTTCCCACCTTGTCTCCTGAAAAAAATGCTGTTCCATTTTCTCACTTTCTTTGTCTCTGCCACACCTGTTCCCAGGATGTGACTTTCCTTTCCCTTTCTTCAAAGAATGGGGTTTCCTTCACCATTGATGCTGTTTCACCCACATCTACTCCATTTCCCGGACATCTGCACTCAAACTGTCTCCCCACTGCCTTAAAAGGAATAGACCCCCCCCCCATCTTTCTTTTTGACAAAGAAGAATCCTGCACCAGCTGGGGAGTGGGATGCTTGAATGAAGCTGTGCTGTAGCAGTTTGGCAACGTAGTCATTCATGGCTTAGGTCTCAGGTGGGTAGCAGAAGAACAGACAGCCTCAGGGAGAAGTGGTGCCTGGAAGGAGGTCAATCGTGCAGTTGTGTGGTCTGAGGCAACAGAGTGCTGGTGTCCCTTTTACTGAAAGCGATGACCAACTCGTGGTATTCCTGCAGGAGTTTGGTGAGGTCAAGGTTTCCTCCGTTTCCACGGATATCAGGTAAAGTCATCTGAGGTTGCAGGCAGCTGGGTCCCCAACTCAGCAGTGAACTGGATGACCAGGTGAAGTGAGGGTTGTGAGTGTAGAGCCAGGGGTAACCCAAGATGAGAGGAGTGTTGGGTGAGTCGATCAGGAGGAATTGGATGGACACGTGCTCTCCAATGCTCATCTGCACAAGCCATGTGCACCTTCTAACCATCCCAGACCCCAAGGACGTCTGTCATGGCCGGTATGCAGAAGGGGTGCAAGATAGGCTCAGTAGGGAGTCCAAGTTGCGCGCACAGTCGGGTCCAGAAAGCTGCCTGTTGCGCCAGAATCCACCAGAGCCAGCAGGGTGTGGAGGAGTGCAGAGAGACTGAGATAGGTTACGGCGCTAGAATGAAGGGCTGGGAGAGCTTACCAGATAGAAGCCCCCTCGTCTCAACATGGCGGTGCCGCTTTTCTGGATGCCATGGGCATTTGATGTGCGAGTGCTTGCAATAAGCGCACAGGTTGTTTCCCCATCAATGCTCAAGCTCTTGGGGTGTTGAGGGAGCTCTCCCTAACTGCATGAATTCTGAAGGCATTACTGATGTGGGTTCTGCAGCCTGAAATGGTTCTGGGAATGGAACTGGGGTTCTTGATGATGATCTGGAGGGTCACTCCAAAAGACGCTTGTCAACAGAGGGCCATAGTGATGAGGTTTTTGAGGTTGATGGGCATCTCCTGGGTACACAGCTCATCTTTCAAGCACTCCAAGAGGCTGTGATGGTAATGGGCCAACAATGCTTCTGCATTCCCGTCACACTCTGCTGTGAGGGTCCTGAATTCCACGGTACAACCCAGCACCGAGCGTGAGCTTTGACACAGGTGAAGTATCCGATCAACTGTCCCCATTCCACTGCCCAAATGATCGAAAGCTGGCACATCTCAGCGTTGAGTTCCTCATATTTATTGCAGATGGTGGTCTATTGTTCCAGTTAGCAGCGGCTTAGGCCAGAGCTTGCCCAGTTGAGAGAATAATGAGGGCAATCTTAGCATGGTCTTTAGAATACAGGGATGTATGAAGCTTGAAGTGCAAGATTCACTGGGCCAGGAAGTTGCAGCATCAGGTTGTTGATTCCTGTTAGCTGGGTGGAGACTGGGAGGTGCCTCCCTGTGCAGGTCTGGTAGGCATTCTTGGCTTCTGACTAGTGCCAGACCACAGAAATTTGTTTCTGGTCCTCTTTATCTGAGCAGGGGAATTGGTATTTTTACATATAGACAACCTGTGATTACATAAAGGTTCAGGGAGCTGTTAAAGCTGGTTTACCCAAATTGGAAGGAATGTTGGCTGAGGTAAAGAAAGTAACACTGGTTTGTAGAGATTAGTACAGATATTAATCCATTTTAGATCTTAGTCAGACTTTAGTCAGATTGAGATACAGTATTTAGCATAGCTTTGTACTACAGTTTCAAAACATGCCCTATCATAGAAACTGCTGGATCACAATTGGTAAACTAGAGAGTTTCAAAAAGCAATTTAATTAAAAACTTAATATTCAGACTTTTGATATCGTTTTTGTTTAATTATAGGAACATCATGAAAATATACCTCAGGATCCTGAAAGAAAGTATCTGGTGAGTATAAAAGTGATGCATCTCTGTGTGTGTGAGGGGCAATGGAATAGATACAAGCCACATATACGTACAGTGAGGCACTATTTGCAGCAAGAGAAGTGTTTAACTTTACTGGACTACCGTATTGACAGTCATGTGTAAGTGTTGATAGAAGAAGTTAACTGCAGGATACTCTATGTCAAAATTCCCTAAAGGTATTGTGCTAGACTGACAGAACATTAATATCCTGAGGTGTAAAATATGCTTATCCAAGATGGTAGGCATACTGGGAGATGGGGAAAATTATGTTGACTCTGTTTCAAATTAAACTCCGCTTCATGGGTTGAAAGTTTTCTGTCTGCTGTTCAGAGGAAAATTTGACATTAGTAGCCCCAATTCAAACACATGGCCCACAGAAAAAAGGCCAGTTAGAATTACATTCAGTGACCTTACAGACCAAAAAATAGCTATTGAATAAAGGTATTTACTGTTATTTTTCCTCAGTAATTTATTTTCAAAAATCTTTGGTCTTTAAGCAGTGTATTTAATCCTACTCTGATCTATAATGTGTGTTGACTTGATTCTTTTTTCCAGTCTTTGCTATGGAACTGACTCTGGCGTAAATCCCAGCCAAGGCAGGAACTCCAACTATTTGCAGCAGTAAGTGCCTTAGTATTTGTTAACAGTTAGCCTAATTAGGTTGGGAGGAAGAGGGGATGGGAGCGTGGAAAAATTCAAAATTGAAAGGAAGGAGGAAAAATGTTGGCCTGTCTTTTTCTTTCAAAAGATTCAGCACAGGTATGATGGATGTTTTTTCCTTTACTGCACTCTGTTTATACTGCAATAGAAACATAGAAAACCTACAGCACATACAGGCCCTTCGGCCCACAATGCTGTGCCAAACATGTACACACTTTAGAAATTACCTAGGGTTACTCATAGCCCTCTATTATTCTAAGTTCCATGTACCTATCCAGGAGTCTCTTAAAAGACCCTATCGTATCCGCCTCCACCACCGTCACCAGCAGCCCATTCCACGCACTCACCACTCTCTGCATTTTTTTTTTTTAAATTTACCCCTGACAGCTCCTCTGGTACTTCCAAGCACCTTAAATGGTTTTTGGTAAGCTATATTTAGCTGACAAATGCTCAAACGAAAAGAGACTTCCTCCAACAAACAGATCCTGGAAGCATTTAATACTTAATCTATCCCATTCTTTAAAAACTACATCGGTCATGGAAGGTTTAAAATAAAATTAGAAAAGATGGGACTAGAAAGAGAAAATCTCAATAAACCGAAGTATTTTCTAAATTGCAACCAGATCCTCAAAGTATGTTTAACTACCAAATTATCAGTTAGTTTGTTTAAAGGTAAGGGAAGTGAGGATCCAAGAAGAGAAATGATAGAAATTTTTTTTAACAGAGTTAGCTTCTAAAGAGAACCATACTGGACAGTCCTCACAGTTAATGTAATACGACCAAAATGTAAGATTTTGTATATTGACTGCCCAGTAATAAAACTTGAAGTTTGGTAAAGCTAAACCTCCATTCTCTTTAACTTTTTGAAAGTGGACTTTAATTAATTGAGAATGTTTGTTTTTCCATATGTAGGAAGATCAGATAGAATCAAGAGAATCAAAAAAGGACTTAGGAATAAAAACGGGTAAGGCCTGAGAAAGGTGTATAAATTTAGGCAGGATATTCATTTTAATAGAATTAATTTGGCCAATCAGTAATAAAGAGAGGGGGTGACCTCTGTGTGATAGAAATGTGATAGTTCCCGTTTCACATAATTCAATAGGGTAAGAAAATTTTCTTTAAATAGGTGTTTATAATTCTTAGTAATTGTTACATCCAAATAGGTAAACTGATTTCTTACAATTTTAAAAGGAAGGTTAGTATTAATTGATATCAAATTATTCAAGGGAAAAAGTTCACTCTTATATAAATTCAATTTATATCCTGAAAACTGGCCGTATGCCGCCTCAACCACAGAGTCAACCTGCGCAGCAGCTTTGAGTGTCCTATGGACTCGGACCCCAAGATCCCACTGTAAGGACTACTTAGAGTCTAAGTACTACTAAGAGTCTTACCATTAATACTATATTCGGTCATCATATTTGACCTACCAAAATGAACCACCTCATACTTAACTGGGTTGAACTCCATCTGCCACTTCTCAGCCCAGTTTTGCATCCTATCGATGTCTCACTGTAACTTCTGACAGCCCTCCACACTATCCAAAACACCCCCAACCTTTGTGTCATCAGCAAATTTACTAACCCATCCCTCCACTTCCTCATCCAGGTCATTCATAAAAATCACAGAGTAGGGGTCCCAGAACAGATCCCTGAGGCACACCACTGGTCACCGGCCTCCATGCAGAATATGACCCGTCTACAACCACTCTTTGCCTTCTGTGGGCAAGCCAGTTCTGAATCCACAAAGCAATGTCCCCTTGGATCCCATGCCTCCTTACTTTCTCAATAAGCCTTGCATGGGGTATCTTATCAAATGCCTTGCTGAAATCCATATACACTACATCGGTGCTCCCGATGTGGCCTTTTATATATTGGTGAGACCCGACGCAGACTGGGAGACTGCTTTGCTGAACATCTACGCTCTGTCCAGCAGAGAAAGCAGGATCTCCCAGTGGCCACACATTTTAATTCCACATCCCATTCCCATTCTGACATGTCTATCCACGGCCTCCTCTACTGTAAAGATGAAGCCACACTCAGGTTGGAGGAACAACACCTTATATTCCGTCTGGGTAGCCTCCAACCTGATGGCATGAACATTGACTTCTCTAACTTCCGCTAAGGCCCCACCTCCCCCTCGTACCCCATCTGTTACTCATTTTTATGCACACATTCTTTCTCTCACTCTCCTTTTTCTCCCTCTGTCCCTCTGAATATACCTCTTGCCCATCCTCTGGGTCACCCCCCCCCCTTGTCTTTCTTCTCTGGGCCTCCTGTCCCATAATCCTCTCATATCCCCTTTTGCCAATCACCTGTCCAGCTCCTGGCTCCATCCCTCCCCCTCCTGTCTTCTCCTATCATTTTGGATCTCCCCCTCCCCCTCCCACTTTCAAATCTCTTACTAACTCTTCCTTCAGTTAGTCCTGACGAAGGGTCTCGGCCCGAAACGTCGACTGTACCTCTTCCTAGAGATGCTGCTTGGCCTGCTGCGTTCACCAGCAACTTTGATGTATGTTGTTACACTACATCTACTGTTCTTCCTTCATCAACGTGTTTAGTTACATCCTCAAAGAATTCAATCAGGCTCATAAGGTACGACCTGCCTTTGGCAAAGCCACGCTGACTATTCCTAATCTGTAGATGTACTTTTGTTTCATGTCATTGGTGCTATATGTCGAGCAGGATCCAGATCTTGCATGTATCTCGAGTTGCCTTGTCCTCCATCTCCAAACACTGCCGTCTCTGTTGGAAATCCCTGGGTTGAAGCATGCATCTGTTCCATTACTGAGTCTCTGATGCCCCCCGCCCCCCCCACCACCCAGGAGTGCTGAGTAGATTTGGGGATGGGAACACTGGTTGGTGACATTTTATCAGCCCCTGTTGTGCATTATCCCTGTTGCAGTATTAATCATCCAGTAGTTCAGAAACGGTTTACATTTTGAAATGCATGACAAGTATATGGAGTGGGTGCAAGTATTTTAAGTATAACAGTGGTAGCTGCTTGAACCCCTTTCCTCTATATCTGTCTTGTGGTTATTTAATAAGAATATATTGATTTCCATCCTTGAAGTAGTCTCCTTTGAATCTGCATTGCATGACTACATTTGGAAAGCCATCTTTACCCATTGATATGCCCTGTCTCTGGCCCTAATGGCATCTTGTCATCTCTGCTCACCAGGCCCAATAGAAGGAGCATTGCAGAATAAACACAGTGTCAGTGACATAAACACATTCATTCTGTAATGGAGGCAAGAATCGGAATCAGATGTATTCTCACTGACTTAGATGACATGAAATTTGTTGTTTTGGAGCAGCAATACATTGCAAAGACAAAGCAAAGTTACTATAAATTATAAAAATAAATCGTGTGTTTTTAAAAAAAAAAATGATGCAGTCCCTGGGTTCATGGATGATTCAGAAATCTGAGAGCAGAGGGGAAAAAGCTGTTTCTGGATTGTTAAGTTTGGGTCCTCAGATTCCTTTATCTTCCTGGTGGTAGTATTGAGAAGAGGTTACATATGTCCCAGTTGGCATGAGTCCTTAAGTGATGGACGTTGCCTTCTTGAGGCATCTCCTCATGAAAGTACTCTTGATGGTGGGGAGGGTTGTGCCTGTGATGGAGCTGGTTGCAAGAATTTTCTTTTAAACTTTCCCAAAAGAGTGGCTTGTGGGAAGAGAACTTTAATATGCAGCAGTTGACATACGAGTAATCCTCTCCCCCTCCTCCCCCACCACGTACTCATGTCAGATATAAGTTACATTGCTTAACAAAGTTTACTGAGGTATGTACTTTGGCAGATTCTGTTGCTAGTTTTGAAACTGCAACATTTTTGAATTGAATTTGTTCTGTTTCCTAGAACTTTGGAGGAGCACTATCACGGAGTTTGGTATGTTTACGTAATACAGATATAATATATCTTCAAAAAGATTTGTCTGCAGAATAAAAATACTGCTGCAAAAATTGATCACATGCACTTTCTATGTTCTGAATCCCCAGGTCTGAGCCATCACACTAGTGAAAATAACAGTAACAGAAGATGGGAGAGAATGATTGAGAGTTGGGAAGCGGTCATGTACAGCAATTCAATTTGGTTTATGATGGCGGGCAGTGGTGATCCTAAACAACAAATCTAACCATGCAAGGCTGCATCATCACCCCAGCATCGCCTACCTGAGGAAAAGTGTGTTTGAAGATCAAGACCACAAACTACAGAACACTCATAGTCCAGCAGGCAGCAGTGACACAGGAGTGACCTCATAGAAGTTTGTATAATTATGAGCTGGATGGTTTGCAACTGTTTTGAAATGTTAGTTGTTCCACTTTCCACATTTGCAGCCTGACTCGTGTGTTTCTATATTTCCTATTGATATTTCTGTAAGGTGAAGGCAGGTTTGACATAATATTACATTCAGCATTAATGTCACGGCCATTATATCTCTGTCTAAATATGCAATCATAGTAATTTATAAAAAAAATAGAACAGTCAATGTTAATATAGAGTACACTCAGATCAGCGTGAGTTCATCAGTTTGATGGCCTGGTGGAAGAAGCTGTCTCAGAGCCTGTTGGTCCTGGCTTTTATGCTGCAGTATCATTTCCCAGATGGTAGCAGCTGGAATAGATTGTGGTTGGGGTGACTCAGGTCCCCAGTGATCCCACGGGCCCTTTTTACACACCCGCCTTTGTAAATGTCCTGAATAGTAAGAAGTTCACAACTACGGATGCGCTGGGCTGTCCACACCTCTCTCTGCAGAATCCTGCAATTGAGGGAAGTACAGTTCTCATACTTCATTCCTTTGTTTTTGCGACATTGAGGGAGAGGTTGTTTTCTTGACACCACTGTGTCAGAGAGATGACTTCTTCCCTGTAGGCCACCTCGTTATTGTTTGAGATAAAGCCAATCAATGTAGTGTCGTTGGCAAATTTAATTAGCAGATTTAATTACAGTAGTTGCTGACGTACCTCTGCTACTGCTGTGTTATATTCACCTGGGAGCTAACTTCAGTCTTCAACACCACTGCCCCTTTCCATCTCTCATATCTCTCATCTGTGGTGCTATGTCTAATCATTTGCTGCTGATGTTACAATTAATAAAAGATATTATTAAAATGTTTTCAATTATTTTCCAAACAATTTCAGACTGAAAGTTCAGAAGTACATTTATTATCAAAGTATATATATTTATGTTTTTTGTGACGACAAGAAGGCGAGTCTGCCTCATCGAGCCTGCACACAGACATGTGTCATTTGTTAAAAGTACCATCTGTGGTCCTATCCATCTGGGAGCAAACCCCGCCTTTTCAGGCAGCACCCTCACCATGACTTGGTCACTCAGCTGTGGGAGGACTATCTCCTTTCCCTGCCGCTCTCTCTGATCAGCAATGTACTGCTGTTGTTTTGCTCGATTCTTCACATCTCCATGTAATCTACTAACCTGGCAGTTGTAGTTTCTTTCTATCCACCTGTAATTTCTGTTCTTGTTCTGTTCCACTGCCCACCTCACATTGATGTCTGGCCACTCGTTCCCTTTCTGCTCCTTACTATCCCCTTTCTGGTGAGCCCTTGCTGTAATCACCTCAGGCAGCTGTACGACCTCTAACCACTCTTGACTGTGATTGGTCCCTACGCTTGGGACCTCCTGACATGATTCGCACACATCTCCCTGTCGCTCCTCCCTGCTTGTGGCTGCTGTCTCTCTGTGGGCTATGTTAGCTGCTGTGCAGGCCACACATGTTCCCTGTACCTTGTCCACGTTATTGCTCCCTTTCCTCACTCTATAATGACCCCTACTTCTCTTAGGTTGTCTATTCCAAGGATAGTATCCTCATTATTTGGATAGACCCAGAAATGCACTGGAAGCTACACTCCGCCGACTTTGAGTACATGGAGCTGACCTCTCTCTACCCTCATTGTTTCACCTCCTGCACTGGTAATGTAAATTGCTTCTCCAGTCATGGGCAAGGATAGATCTGTTATCAATACTGATGAACAACACTGGTGAATACTGAATCAAAGTATTCATTAAATACTTCCGCTACCTCCTCCAGCTCCATGCATGTTTCCACTATCGCTCCTGATTGGTCCTATTCTCACACAGCTCATCCTCTTGCTCTTCACATACTCGTAGAAAGCCTTGGGGTTTTCCTTAATCCTGCTCACCAAGGCCTTCTCATGGCCCCTTCTAACTCTCCTAATTTCATTCTTGAGCTCTTCCTGGCACCCTTGTAATTTTCTAGAGCTCTAACAGTACCCAGTTTCTTGAACCTTTTGTAAGCTTTTCTTACCTAGATTTTCCACATCCTTGGTTCTTTTACCCTACCATCCTTTCCCTGCCTCAATGGAACATACCTATGCAGAACGCCATGCAAATGTTCCCTGAACATTTGCTACACTTCTGCCATGCATTTCCCTGAGGACATCTGCTCCCATTTATGCTCCCAAGTTCCTGCCTAATAACATCATATTTCCCCCTACCCCAATTAAATGTTTTCCCAAATTGTCTGCTCTTATCCCTGTCCAGCGATATGGTGAAGGAGATAGAGTTGTGATTACTACCTCCAAAATGTTCTCCCACGGAGAGATCTGACACCTGACCAGGTTTATTTTCCAATACCAGATCAAGTACAGCCTCTCCTCCAGTTGGCTTATCTACATATTGCATCATGAACCCTTCCTGAAAACACCTAACAAACTCCACCCCATCTAATCCTCTTGGTCTAAGAACATGCCAGTCAATATTAGGAAAGTTAAAATCACCCATCACAACAACACTATTATTATTGCACTGTTCCAGAATCTGCCTCCCTATCTGTTCTTTGATGTCTCTGTTACTATTGGGAGGGGGGGGGGTCTATAAAAACACCCAGCAGCATTATTGCCCCCTTCCTGTTTCTGACTTCCACCCACAATGACTCAGTAGACAATCCCTCCATAACTTCCTCCTTTCCTGTAGCCATGATACTATCCCTGATTAGCAGTACCTCTCTCCACCTCTTTTGCCTCCCTCTCTGTTCTTTTTGAAACATCTAAAGCCTGGCACAATCGCAGCCATTCCTGCCGCTGAGACATCCAAATCTCTGTAATGGCCACAACGTCACAGTTCCGTGTAGTGATCCACGCTTGAAGTTCATCTATCTTGTTTATGATACTCCTTGCATTAAAATAGACACATCTCAAACCACCAGGCTGAGTGCATCTTTGCTCTAATATCTGCCTATTCTTCCTCACAAACTCCTTACAAGCGGTCTCTGCTTCTGTACCAAATGTCCCATCCTCAACCTCTTCACTTCTGTTCCCACCCCACTGCAAGTCTAGTTTAAACCCTCCCCAATAGCATTAGCAAACCTCCCTCCCAGAATGTTGGTTCCCCTCCAGTTCAGGTGCAACCTGTACAGGTCACCCCCTTCCCCAGAACAGGTTCCCATGATCCAAGAACTTGAAACCCTGCTCCCTGTGGCCATTACAGAGATTTGGATGTCTCAGCGGCAGGAATGGCTGCGATTGTGCCAGGCTTTAGATGTTTCAAAAAGAACAGAGAGGGAGGCAAAAGAGGTGGAGAGAGGTACTGCTAATCAGGGATAGTATCATGGCTACAGGAAAGGAGGAAGTTATGGAGGGATTGTCTACTGAGTCATTGTGGGTGGAAGTCAGAAATAGGAAGGGGGTAATAGTGCTGCTGGGTGTTTTTATAGACTCTTTCCCCCCCCCCCAATGGTAACAGAGACATCAAAGAACAGATAGGGAGGCAGATTTCTCGTCGCACCAGGAGTAATCCGGAGATTACCACCTTGGAGGTCCTGCCCTTCAGCCTCCTTCCTAACTCCCTAAACTTACCGTACAGGACCTCTACCCCTCTCCTGCCAATATGTACCATGACCTCCAGCTGCTCACCCTCCTCTTCAAGAATATTCTGCAACCACTCAGAGACATCCTGGACCCTAGCACCCGGGAGGCAACACACTATCCTGGCGTCTCTTTTGCTGCTGCAGAATCTCCTATCTGTCCCCCTAACTATCGAGTCTCCTGTGATTATTGCTCCACCTGACTTCACCCTACCCTTCTGAGGCTCAGAGCTGACCACGGTGCTATTGGTCTGGCTGCTGCTGCTGCCTTGCCTAGATAGGTCATGCCCCTCAACAGTATCCAAAGTGCTGAGGAGAATGGCCACAGGGGAACCCTGCACTGAATTTCTTCTCCCTTTACCTGTCTCGGTGTTCAACAATCTACTCCAGGAATTCTGCTCTCTGGGTGTAACCACTTGCTCAAAAGTCTTATCTATCAATTGCTCTGCCTCCCGGATGATCTTGAGTTCATCCAGCTCCTTGATGCGGCCTTTCATGAGCTGGAGTTGGCTGCACTTCCTGTGGGTGTAGTCTTCAGGGAGAACATCAGGTTCCATGAATTCCCACATCCCACAGGAGGAGAATTTCACTGCAATATCTGCACCTGGCCTGCACTGTACACTGGGCAACCAAGACCAAATCAGTAATAACGAAAGGAAAAACTAACCCTTCTAACCTGTCTCTTTGGCCTCAGCCTCTTCTAGTCAAAGTCTCTTTAGTCAAAGGCTGACGCTCCTACTCTCGCTGCTGGCTGACTCCCAACAATGCCCCCACCGCTTGTTCCTTCTGTACTTTTATTCACCTCAAAGTGCTCTGCTTCTGCCACTGATTGGGCCTCCAGAATGTCCGAACGCCCGATAAGCTCACCTTTTATACAAGCTTTGCTAACCTGCGAGTAACCTCTTCAAAGTGCTCTGCTCCAACTGCTGACTGGGCTTCCAGAGGGGATCACAATGTTCCAGTAATCTGAATCTCTGCCCTCTGCACCAGTTCCTCAGCCATGTATTTATCTGCTTAATGCTCCTATTCTTACCCTCACTGGCACATGACACAGGCAGCAATCCAGAGATCATGACCCTGGCGGTCCAGCTTTTCATCTTTCTATCTAGCCTCCTAAAATCTCTCTTCAGGACCTCCTCGCCTTTCCTACCTATGGTCATTGGTGGCAATATGTACCAAGCCTTCTGGCTGTGCACCCTCCCCCTTTAGAATGCACTGGGCCCGATCTGAGACATCCCTGACCCTGGCATCTGGGAGACAACAATCTATTGTATCCATAGAAACTCACCTCTATTCCTCTAACTGTGGAATCTCCTATCACCACTGCAGTCCTCTTCATTTCTCTTCTCTTCTGAGCCACAGCGACAAACTCTGTGCCAGAGACCCGGTCGCTGCGGCTCCTCCAGGGAGGCCATTTTCGCGGCTCCCCCAGGGAGGCCATTTTCCCCCCTCCCCCCACCAAAACAATGGTATACTTATTATTGAATGGTATGGCCAAAGGGATACTCTATGGTGGCTGCCCATTTCCCTTCCTTCTTCTGACAGTCATGCAGTTACTTGCCTCCTAAAACCCAGGGGTGACTACCTTCCTGTAGTTCCTATCTATCGCTTCCTTAGTCTCCCATATGAGCCAAAGCCCATTGAGCTGCAGCTCTAGTCCCTTAACATGGTGTGTCAGGAGCTGCTGGATGCACTACTTGCAGGTGTAGTCGTCAGGGACAGTGGAGGTCTCCCTGCCTTCTAAATCCCAGAAGAGAAGCATCCCACTATCCTGCCTGGCATCTCCACTGCTCTAACTGTACAATAGGAAAGAAAGAAAGAAACATGAGACTTAAAAAATCTACCTACAGCCTCTGCCTTTCCTTGCCGAAGCCTCTATGAGGCATAGCCTCAATTCCTTTCCCTAACACTAACCCACTCATACAATGGCCGCTCCCACAATTACCACACCGCCTAAACCTAACTTCTTTTTATTGGGCCTTGCCAAGATCCTAACTACAGACCATCTAACGTCTCCTCGTGATGTGTGATGCGCCGAATGTCCCAATTGTCCCCTCTTCCTTCTTTTAAAATTTCTCTCTCACTACGCACACTCCAAAGTCTCCTAGTGATGTATGGCTGGGAATTACAATTCTGATTGCAGAACAGTATTTTGTCTACTTGCATTCCACTTTTTCAATATCAGTGATATTTTATCCTGCAATCTGTCTTCCTCTCTGCTATTTCTAAATATTTATGTTAGGAATTAGCTGTCTGGTGTGCAATCATGAGCTTTTCACTGTATATTGGTATACAGTGTGTGACTAATAAAGCAGTTATGAATATCAGTTTCCGAAAAATGTCAAGAATCTAACACTAAAAGCCAAAGGAACAAGGATAATCTATATCCATACCAAAACCGTAAAATCTCAGTTTATTGCTCATGATAACAAACAAGAAGCTCTGAGATTATTATCGGCTTCCTATTTTTGGATAAGGTAGACTCAGTTGGGAGCATTTTGCTTTGAACCGTGGAATCCACCTTATGCAAAAATGAGCCACAATGAGGCAACTCTCTGTGCCTTAAAAAGCCACGGAAGAGTACCACTGCACAAGCTGTCCTCCCTCCCTATCAGACACCGATTGCACCATCTGCAGGAGAGTCTGTGGTTTCCATAGTGCCTTAATCAGCCATCTTGGAATGCAGAAAACAAGCAAATGCAAGTCATCCTCAGTTCCAAGGGAATAGCTAAGAAGACTATTAAATACAAGCTTCCCTATTAATTTTAATTCCACACTTTTTGTATTTTGTTATAAATACATTGCAGTAAAGCTTTCTATTAAAATCTGAAAAATTCAATTTGCTGTGTTGCACAATCTTCGCTGATTTGATCTGACATAAATGACGCATGTCACTGTATATTTCTATGTACGTGTGTTCAAGTTTAATTGTCATTCAGCCAAACAAAACAGGGCCAAGGTGCAATACACAGTACAAGGCACATATAGGATAGCAGTAACAGAGAGTCACACCAAAAAAAATAGTCCAAGTCCCTGAGTCCATGGATGTTGCAACAGTCTGCAGTCAAATACAATACACCTTGTCTTCTGCCAAGTGAACACTGGGGGCAGCATGTACACAGTGCCACACAGCCTCCGGCATTCCCATAGAGCACCCGACTCTGATGTGTCCCCCTGGGCGGCTGCAAACAGGTGACACTGTGGCTTGAGGCCTAGTCCTTGCTACCAATGATGCCATGCAGCTCCCCTGCCATTCGCCAATAAACCAATGAATTGCACTTGCAACATTCCACACCACAAAATGTCCAACAGTATCCAAAAGCAACTAAAACATTCACTGTTAGACTGCACACTTTTTTCACGCACTGACGCCTCTCTATCACAGCCAGCATTGTGGTGCGCTCAAAGTCCAGCTCCTTCAGTTTCTCCACCAATGAGCAACTCACTGATGGAGTAGACCTGCAGTACCTTAAATTCTTAATGTCCAGCAGGATCTTGCGATTGCGAAAAAATAAAGTTAAAAAGGCGAAAAAAGACAATAACACCTTTGATGGACCTTGTTGAAGCTGCTGCATCCGAGTGCGCCACCATCTTACCAGAAGGACAAATAAAGCTAATCTATATTTATTTCCAATGGTCTTTTTATTTCCCATTAATTTCTTTGTTATTCGGTATCACTGTCCGTGCTATTTAATTTTGTTACTTTTACAACTATGCCAGGAGTAAAGTTTTGTTAATTTGCACTATGATGCTCACTGGGAGCTCATTATTGCGTTTCCTTTCTCTTTTGCTTTATCGTTCAAGTGAAGGAATCAGTGTGTAGTAGAATTCTGTCAAAAGAAATGCTCATATAATTTTCGACAGCTTGCCGCACTGCTGAAGCTTCAGATGCACCACTCCAGCACTGATGAACCTACCTTCTTGAGAAGCAGTTAATGCTGGTTCTGGCAAACATGACCCTATTTTCTAAATGAGTACATCAGATACTGAGCCAAATCCCACAGTGTCGAATTCTCACATTTCACTTTCAGAATTGAGTAGTTTACAAAATTACACTCACTGTTCAGCACTGAACTACAGCCAAATCCAAGTTCTCTTTAGTCAATTAGTTGTTCAGAATCACTTTCCTTTGGAGATATGTATACTGGTGTTTTATCTAATGCAGGGTGTACAGTGACACAGTAGATGAATGAACATGAGCAGACAGGGAATTTAAATTCACTTAATTAAAATCAATCATGAATTAAAAAAGTAAAACCAAGGGACTTTGACCTACTGATGGTCATTTTTTCCTAATTCCAAATGAGGAAGAAATTTGCTGTATGCTGTGAATGAAACTCCAGCAGTGAGTTAACTGCTGTCTCAGAATTTAGAACATACTCATTTACGTCAATGATCACTGCAGTGGTTCTTTAGTGGTGCAGACTATTTAGCGAAGATGCATCTGAGTAAGGAAACCACTGACACATATTTAAATTATATAAAGTAAGTTTGGGCATATTTAAAGCAGAGGCTGATAAGTTCTAGGTTAGTAAGGTCATCAAAGGTTATCAGGAGACAGCAGGCAAATATATAGAGTAAATAGCAGAATCCTTTGGAGCATTGATATATAAAGGGATCTAGGGATACAATTCCACAGATCTCTGAGAGTGGCAACAGATGTACCTAATGTGGTGAACAATCATATGTAGGCTATGCATAGATTTTATGGTTAGTTTAGCCAGGGCCAGGCTACCACTTAGATTAAAATAGGAGCAAAATGGTAGAGTAGTAGCGTACATTGCTTTACAGTACCAGCAACCTGGGTTCACTTCCGGCTGCTGCATGTAAGGAGTTTGTATGTTCTCCCTGTGGAATGTGTAGGTTTCCTTCGGGCACTCTGGTTTCCTCCCACAGTCCAAAGACATACCGGTTGGTAGGTTAATTGGTCATTGTAAATTGTCCTAAGATTAGGCTAGGGTTAAATTGGGGATTGCTGGGTGGTGCAGCTGGAAGGGCCTCTTCTGCACTGTATCTCAATAAATAAATAAAAATTTAAGAAGAATGCTTATGTAAGAATGCTGTTCTTGGACTACAGTTCAGCATTCAACACCATAATTCCATCCAGGCTTGACAAGAAGCTCAGAGACCTCGGCCTTCACCCTGCCTTGCGCTGCTGGATCCTGGACTTCCTGTCAGATCACCAGCAGGTGGAAAGAGTGGGCTCCCTCACCCCTGCCCCTCTGACTCTCAATACAGGAGCCCCTCGGGGCTGTGTCCTAAGCCCCCTCCTTTATGCCTTGTATACCCATGATTGTGTCACCACCCATAGCTCCAATCTGCTAACTAAATTTGCTGACGATACTATATTGATTGACCTTATCTCAAATAATAACGAGGCAGCCTACAGAGAGGTCACCAAATTGCTAAAGACTTTCTACAGGGACACAATTGAGAGCATCCTGACTGTCTGCATCACTGCCTGGTATGGGAACTGTACCTCCCTCAATCACAGGACTCTGCAGAGAGTGGTGCGGACAGCCTAGCGCATCCGTAGTTGTGAACTTCCCGCTATTCAGGACATTTACAGAGATAGGTGTGTAAAAAGGGCCCAAAGGATCATTGGGACCTGAGTCACCCCAACCACAAACTGTTCCAGCTGCTGCCATCCAGGAAAAAGTACCACAGCATAAGAGCCAGGACCAACAGGCTCCGGGACAGCTTCCTCCACCAGGCTATCAGACTGATTAATTCACACTGATACAATTGTATTTCTGTGCTATATTGACTGTCCTGTTGTACATATTATTTATCACAAATTACTATAAATTACACATTGCACATTTAGATGGAGATGTAACATAAAGATTTTTACTCCTCATGTATGTGAAGGATGTAAGTAATAAAGTCAATTCAATTCCCTCACTCTAGCATTATCACCAGGCCAAGGGAACTATTGGTTCAATGGTTGGCATAAGGCCATGAAAGAACAGCACCAGTCATATCTGGTGAAGCCACAACTCAGGATTTGTTGAGTGCTATATACCAAAAACTGCATGCAATGATTGGGGCCAAATGGTCACATCACCAATGTCTCAGCTTAAATCTCTGGCATATCTGTGAATGATAGTGGACATAGAAACAGATAACAGAGGAAAACATCCTATCCTAAATGGAGGATGCTAAAGATAGGGATGAAGTATTTGCAACCAGATAGAGCAAAAAGAAAGTGCCAGGTGATCCATTTTCAGCTTCACCCTGGTACCCCACCATCTCAGAAACTAATCCACCACCAATTTGATTCACTCCATGTGATTACAGTAGCTGAGATACAGAAAAGGTAATGAGATCAGATAGCAAGGCCGCTGAAGACGTTCTCTCCAGAACTAGCTGTTCCCTATCCAAACTGTTAAAGTACAATATAAGAAATTGCTCAGGTACGTCTTTCTCATGAAAAGCTAGACAAAAGGTCAATCCAGTCAAATCATTCAGCCAAGTGCCATATGCTCATCAATAACCTACTCTTGTTCAGGTGTGCTTTGCTGGGACATCCGTTTCGGAGCTTTTGGTCTAAATATGGACTAACATTCTGAATTCTAGAGATGAATTGGCAGTAATATCAAGATTGTATTTGGCAGAGCCTAGCATCATGATGTCACAGGGAAAGTTTTCTTCTTGATCAATGGCATCAATGAGAAAATTCTACAATTCTTGCTGCTGGGACAGCAGTGACATTATAAGCAGTGATGATGTTTTACAACTCTAGAGACTCAAGTTCGATTCTAATCTCAGGTGGTACGAGTGTAGATTCTTTCTGTGACCACAAAGATTTTCCCAAAGTGCTCTGGTTTTCCCCTCCACATTCCAAAGACAAGCTAGTTGTTAGACCCATTTACATTAAGAATTCATCTAAGTATAGATTGCTGTTGCTGGTGAGAAAATCAGGCTGATGTTGATAAACGTGTATGAGGGAAAACACAACAGGGAAATAAGTGCAAGAATGGCATTGACGAGACTACTCTGAGAGCTAGTATAGACATAATAGGTCAAATGGTCTTCTTAATCATTGGAAAATGCAGAATAAAAGGGAAATGTGTGAAACTTGCACAAATGAAGATGCTTCTAATGGTTAGAGGTCAATCATTCCAGCCAAATTTACTCACTGCAGCAGTTTAGCAGGACAGCTCCTAGGCTCAACTATCTCAAGATCAAAACCAGTATCAGGTTGATTATCACTGACATATGTCAGGAAATTTGTTGTTTTGTGGCAGTAGTACAGTGCAAGATGTAAAAATTACTGTTTGTTTGTATGTATGTATGTATGTATAAATAAATAAATAAATAAATAAATATTTTTTTTTCTTGAAAAGAGTTTTATTGATAACCTGGGGGTTAGAAGTGGGGATGTCCACTGGTAACTCTGCAATATTCATTTCTATTCACAAGTCCGCCTAAAATAAAGCAGTGCATAGCTGCTGCAGAAAGACCTATCAACTGATGTGAAAACAAAATGTTAGCAAGGTTGTTAAATTTTATTCCGCTAATGATCCTTTGTCAGGATTAATAAAGTCACTGATCATTATTCTGTTAAAATTGTGTGTGTTATCAGTAAACACACAAATTGTGTTTTGTGTTATCAGTAAACACACAAATTCTCTGTGCTATCAGTATGTGTGAGACAGGATATGTTTTGAACACTTAAATATTGGACAAATACAGGCAGACTGAGTAGCTAGCTCAGCATTTTCTGATACACCCCTGTATTTACTGTCCTACAACAGTGAATGACTGAGGGACTTTGGATGGTAAAGGTTCTCCTGTGTATTGTAATAAAACCTTCCTGTTTCCACTAACTTCTGACTCTTTAGTCTTTCAGTGCTTCAAGGACTCTATCAGGCGATGGCAACTCAGGGCCACCCATGTTGGAATGGCTGTGGACGAGATACCAGACGAAGATTGATCCAACCCCGGCTCCCAAATGGACAGACTCGCATCTGCCCCTCCTGGGCCATGCCATAGAAAACAGCCAGTGGAGCTATAAACAGAAATTAGGAAAAAACAGTTCACAGGCCTCTGGGACCTCATCTGTGGCAAGAGGACCCAAAAATATCAGTCAAGGCCCCAGCAATCTCATCTCTTGCCTCTCTCAATAATCTGGGGTATATCCTATCAGTGCAACTGTCCCTGATTAATAGTGCAACTCCACCCTCACTTGACTTTTAACTCCTTTTCTATCTTTTCTAAAACATTAAAACCCTGGAATATTAAACATCCATTCCAGACCCTCCATGGAACGCGGAGGGTGGAGCAAAGTCAAGATGGCGCTAAACGGTGACTCCTTTGCTTGCATCTTCGGAAACAGCTTTATTTCTACCTTTGATATCTCTTATTTTCCCTTTCAAGGTTTTACACTCTGACTTCGGTTCTTTGCAGGAATGGGACCCGCTCTCAGGGCCTCACGACCAGCCGCTTTTTGATATCCCAAGGACGCAGCCTGGAAGGCGAGTGCGCCTTCAGGGTTCTGGATTTTTTTGGCTCTGGAGACGTGCTGATTCAAGACCAGTGTCCCTGACTGAGGTGTCGCGGGAGAACACGGAACATCGGGAGCAGCGGGTTAGCTGCCATGGGCTGTGTGTCCAGAGACCTGAGCCCTGGGGTCGACTCTGGGCGCAGAGCTTGGAAAAAGCAACGTGACAGACTTTTAACATCATAGATCAGTGAGTTGTTTGATATGTCTCCCCTCTCGCTGTGAAACGGGGACACCTCTTTTTCCCTTATTAGGGAGAGAGAGAGCCTGTGGTATGTCGAATTACCAGGTGAATGAGTAGTCTTTGGGGTACTGCAAGTCTGTGTCTTTATTGATGCTTTGCTGCACGCTTCAGTGCTTGGTGGGGGACGCCGATGCTTGTTTGCTGTGGGGGGGGTGGGGTCATTGCTTTGCTGCTACTTGTGCCTGGGAGGGGGGAGCTGGGGGGGCTTTGGGGTTCTAACGTTTAACTGTCATTTATTCTTTGGGGCACTCCTCTGTTTTCACGGATGTTTGGGAAGAAAAAGAATTTCAGGATGTATATTGTATACATTTCTCTGATATTAAATGTACCCATTGAACCATGAACATCACAACATCATAGTTCCATGTACTGATCAATTCCCTAAGTTCATCACCCTTACTCATGATACTCCTAGCATTAAGATACTTACACATAATACTCATAGCATTAAGGTACATACGTCTGTCTTATTGTATCTAGTACTTTCTTCTGCTTGTTCTTCCTGGTCATGAGATCTACCTTACTCTCAATCCCTCCTCTTTATGATATGGTGCTCTGGTTCCAATCCGCTGCCAAACTAATCCCATAACCTACAGATCACTAAATCTCATGGCAGTGACCATAAAACACAGGAGCAGAATTAGACCACCTGGCCCATTGAGTATACTTCACCATTCCATCATGGCTGACCTCTGAACCCCATTCTTCTGCCTTCTCTGTGTTATGTTTGATGCTCTGACTAACCAGGAACCTATCAATCTCTGTTTTAAGTATACTGAATGACTTGCATGGCCTCCAAAGCTGACGTGGCAATGAATCCACAGATTCACCATCCTCTGTCAGAGGAAATCCTCCCTGTTTAGAAAGTAGTCTGCACTTTTATTCCTTCTACCAGAGTGCAAGACCATACACTTCCTTATACTGTATTCCATCTACCATTTATTTGCCCATTCTCCCAATCTGTCCAAATCCTTCTGCAGTCTCCCTGCTTCCCCAACACCTATCTTTGTATCATCTGCAGACTTAGCCACAGAGGCATCAAGTCCATCATCCAAATCATTGACATATAATGTGAAAAGAAGCGGTCCCAATACTGACCCCTACAGAACACCACTGGTCACCGGCAGCCAAATAGAATAGGCCCCCTTCATTCTGACTCCTTGCCTCCTGCCAATCAGCCAAACTTCTGTCTATGCTAGTATCTTTCCTGTAATACCAAGGGTCCTTATTTTGTTAAGCAGCCTCATGTGCGGCACCTTGTCAGAGGCCTTCTGAACATCCAAGTAAACAACATCCACTGACTCTCCTTTGACTATCCTGCCTGCTATTTCCTCAAAGAATTGCAACAGAGTTGTCAGGCAAGACTTCCACTTAAGGTAACCATGCTGACTTTGGCCTCCTTTATCATCTGCCTCCAAGTACCCCAAAACCTCATCCTTAATAATGAATTTCAATATCTTCCCAATATCTTGCTCTACAACGGCGCTCAAAACTGTGGCTCTGCACGATGGCGTGTTCCTGTTCATGAGACTTGCCAGTCGGCTGTGTTTTAGTATGTCCAGGTTCGACTTGAAGTCGACCCTGTGTGGCCCCAAAGGACATGAATTCTCGCTGGTGTCGCAAACTGAAGCATAGTGGGAGCTGGAACATTGAAGACAGCTTGAATGGCTGTTGGAGGGCTCTGTGCTCAGTAATCGATCGATCTTTCTCAATGGTGAGAGAGAGTTTGCTGCCAATTCTCAGGTTGGGGAATTTGAAATAAAAAGCAATGCTTCAGATTGACTAACATCAAAATAGTGAATGTTTGTCTCTTCTATCACTGTGGAAGGAGCAATACCTGCCTCTCCCTTATAAGTGAGAGCGAGTGTCTGTGGGATGTCGATATGTTGGAGTGAATAGTTAGTTTTTGATGGACTCTCTCTGGGGGCTTTGCTGTTGCTGGCATGGTGGGTGGTGGGAATGCAGATGCTTTATGCTGGAATAAGTGGGGGAGCGGAGGGTTGATGCTGCTTGTGCATGGCAGGCAGGCAGGGAGGCTTTGGGGTTCTTACATTTTTCTCTGTCATTCATTCTTTGGAGGTTTTCTGTTTCACGGACGTCTGTGGACAGTAAGAATTTCAGGTTGTATATTGTATACGTTTTCTGATATTAAATGGAACTATTGAACTATTGAAATAGTCGTGTTCCACAAGGTTCCATACTGGGACCTCAATTAAAACCTGAATGAGTGGGCTATGGAATTTGCAAACAATGTGACGATTGGTAGTATTGTGGATAGACAGGATAGAGATCAGTTCGAGATACGGGCAAAAATTGGCAGATGGAGTATAACCTAGCCAAATGTGAAATGTGAAGCACTTTGGGATATCAAATGCAAAGAGACAGCAGCATATTGTTAACGGAAAGATTGTTAACAAATTTGATGTGCAGAGGGATATTGAGGTCCCTGAAAGTGGCTACACAGGCTGATAAGGTGGTTACAAAGGTATATTCCATACTTGCCTTTTTTAGTTGAGGAATTGAGCTGAAGAATCTGGAGGATATGTTGTAGTTTTATAAAACTCTAGTTAGGCTGCATTCAGAGTATTGAAAGAAGGACGTCAAAGCTTTGGAGAGGGCGCAGAAGAGGTTTGCCAGGATGCTGCTTAGATTAGAGGGCATGTGTTCTGTGGAGAGGTTAGATAGAGTAGATAGCCTGTATCTGGTTTCCCATGGTTTAAGTGTCTAACACCAGAGGACATGCATTTAATGTGAAGAGGGCAAGTTCAAAGGAGATGTACAAGTCAAGTCTTTTACTCAGAGACTAGTAGATAGCTGGAATGTGCTACCAGGGGCAGAGGTGGGGGCAGATACAAATGAAACATTCAAGAGGCTCTTAGCTAGGTACACGAACGTGCAGGAAATGAAGGATATGGACACCAGTAGGGAGAAGGAATTAATTTACCTTCACCTACCACCCCACCAGCCTCCAGATCCAGCACATTATCCTCCGCAACTTCCGCCACCTTCAACAGGACCCCACCACTAAGCACCCCTCTCCACCCCTCTCTGCTTTCCACAGGGATCGGTCCCTCCGCGACTCCCTGGTCCACACATTCCTCCCCACGGATCTCCCTCCCGGCACTTAGCCCTGTAAGTGCAAGTGCTACACCTGTCCCTACACCTCCTCTCTTGCCACCATTCAGGGCTCCAAACAGTCCTTCCAAGTGAGGCAACACCTCACTTGTGAGTCTGTTGGGGTCATCTATTGCATCCGGTGCTCCCGGTGCGGCCTCCTCTACATCGGTGAAACCCAACACAGATTGGGGGACCGCTTCGTCGAGCACCTCCACTCAATCCGCCACAACAGACAGGATCTACCGGTTGCCACCCACTTCAACTCTGCTTTCCACTCCTATTCAGATATGTCCATACATGGCCTCCTCTACTGCCACGATGAGGCTAAACTCAGGTTGGAAGAGCCACACATCATATACTGTCAAGGTAGTCTCCAGCCCCTTGGTATGAACATAGAATTCTCCAACTTCCGGTAATTCCCTCCCCCTCTCCCAGTTTCACTCTGCCCCTCCCCCAGCCGCCTATCACCTTCCTCATGGTTCTGCCTCCTTCTACTACCCATTGTGTTTTCCCCTATTCCTTCTTCACCTTTCCTGCCTATCACCTCCCTGCTTCCCCTCCCCCACCCCTTTATCTTTCCCATTACTGTTTTTTCACCTGGAACCTACCAGCCTTCTCCTTCCCACCCTCCCCCCACCTTCTTTACAGGGCCTCTGCCCCTTCCCCCTACAGTCCTGACAAAGGGTTCCAGCCCGAAATGTTGACTGTTCGTTTCCGTGGATGCAGACATCCCACCTCTCCCGGAAGTTCCGGGAGTCTCCCACATATCAATAGTGGCTCCCTCTGTCTGTCTGTCTGTATCTTGTTTTACGGCGGTTGGCATCCAGCTTAATGGTGCATTACCGCCACCCTCTGCTCCAGAATGTGCACTAGACAGACATTCTAAATCCCTTCACCCAATCACACACACACACACACACACATATACAATCCTACACTTCACCCTTCCATCTTTGACCATCCTAGTATCCTATTCCTGTTGATTCGTCATATTCTATAAAAAACCCCTGTACCCCTTAAAAACGCTAAAAATACCCGGACTTGTGCTCTCTCACCCATGCCCAGCAACCCTTTTAATGTGAATTCCTGCACCCCCAACTCCCTTAGTTTAATTCTCATCATCTCTCTCTGTATCCCATACTTCCTGCAACACAAAACTACATGTTCTACTGACTCCTCTTCCTGACATTCCTCACACAATCCTGTCTGGTGTTTCCCTATCATTTTCAATGTTTTGTTTAATGCACAATGCCCCAGCCTTAACCTAGTCCACACAATTTCCTCTCTTCTGTTTCCATTACCTACCCTAGTAACTGCAACACTCTTTTGTATTTGATATAAATGCCTCCCTTTCCCCTCCCTGTCCCATCTTTCTTGCCACATTCGGTTGACTTTTTCCCAGATTACACACTTAACCTCTGCTTTACTGATGCTAATGTGCATTTCCACATTTTCTTTCTTTAACGCCCTCTTTGCCAACTCATCCACCCTCTCATTCCCCTTCACCCCTACATGTGCTGGAACCCATAGAGATTTTACCTGACCTCCCTGATTTGCAATTCTTGTAACTAACTTTACTTCATAAAGTACATCTTGCCGACTGTTTGTGTGAAAAGACCTTAAACTTGCTAGAACTGAGGATGAATCTGAACATATCAATGCTTTGGCTTGTCTGGCTTTCTGCACCCATTGCAACGCAACCAACACTGCCAGCATCTCCACTGTAAACACCCCTAACTTATTAGATGTTCTTCTGCTGATTCCAATTTCTTTTGCTGGTATTACCACCCCAAACCCTGTCACTCCTGTTTCAGGTTCCTTCGCACCATCCGTATAAATGTGAGTATAATCACTATACTTTTCCATCACATGACAGTTAAATGCATTTACCAAATCTGTTTTATATCTTTCTTTCCTTTTTACCTCTAACAAATGCCAGTCTATGTCAGGCCATACAAGCTTCCATGGAGCTACAACCGGATAAACTACTGAAGGACTTATCCTCAGATCAAATACTCCACATTCTTTCGCGAAATCATCCCCTACCCGACTAAAGGTATCCCGCTGAAACCTCCCATTTTCCCAGCACTCCTGCATATCGATAGTGGCTCCCTGATACCCGGAAATTATATACAATATCCCGGAACTAGATTTTTTGAGCGGGAGAGGGAGAGCAAGCATCCTGATTGGTCTCTCTTCGTGCTAAGAGTGGTCCCCAACCACGGGGCTGTGAGGAAACTATATGAAATGATATGAGTCATTTGCACCTTCCCTCATTCCCTGTCACGCACTGTTGAACTTGAAGACACGCGAGGTCATTACATACACGTCATCCATGTCAGCGCGGGAAAAAGATCAACTCCTCGAGCTTGTAAATGACGGTGGGCTGAAAAGTATGTTTGACATAACATCTCTGCCGGTATTCTGGATCAAAGTCAAGGCTAAATATCCTGAGATAGCCACGAAAGCACTGAAAACGTTGCTTCCATTTCCAACATACCTCTGTGAAGCAGGGTTTTCTGCAATGAGTACAATGAAAACTAAATTGCGGAATAGACTGGACATAAGGAACCCCCTTCGAGTATCACTGTCTCCCCTCACCCCTCGATGGGACCGTCTTGTTGCAGGGAAACAAGCCCAGGGCTCGCCCTGATTCAGCGATGTTGGTGTGTTGCAATGATTTTATATGTTCATACGGGGAAAATATGCGCTGTGTGTTTAATATCCAAACGTTATTTAAAATGTTATGATGCTATTGACTTATCACCTATATTCCGGTCGTAATTAACACCCCCGCCCCCGGTTGGCCGGTCCGCAAGAATATTGTCAATACTAAACCGGTCTGCAGTGCAAAAAAAGATTGGGGACCTATCAGTTTTCTCTGTGGGCGGGCTTTACAGTCGACCTCAAAAATAATGAGAGTGTTGCTCGCTGCACTGTTTGCAACAGTGACTTTTCTATTGCCCATGGTGGGTTAACATGTAAAAGACATGTTGAGGTGAGTTTAACAGGTGTCATTTGTCCATTAGCATAGCTAACGTTATTTAAACTAGCTGGCTGGATGCTAAGGAGCTACTCTATTGATGTCCTACATGAAGAGGCCAAACTCCCTGTAGACTTGCTTAAAGTTGTAACAGAATGATAATATAATATAAATACATATTTTAATGTCACATTTTCTGCATATACCCAACTTGGTTTACAGATTAGACAAAATCACTGAACAAAGTTTTACATACACCCTTGGAGGTCGACTGGGGGTGGGGTGGGGGTGGGGGTGGGGGGGGAGGATATGGGGTTGCGGGGGGCAGGGGTGCTACCTCCCTGAAATGAGTTCTTGCAAGGGGGGATGTCTGTGGATGCTGCCCGACCTGCTGAGTTCCTCCAGCTTGTTGCAAGTGCAATTAATTTAGTTAGGCATCTGATTATTAATTTAATTAGTTCAGCACAACATTGTTGACAAAGGGCCTGTTCCTGTTCTGTATAGTTCTATACTCTGTACATAAAACAAAAGGGAAGAGAATTAAGAGTGGCATAAATAAAAACATGCTTAAATAGCTTATGCTCTGAATCTAGGACGTAGAGGAAGAAGGAATCTTAAACATGATCGAACAGCAAAAGTGTTCAGGGTGGACAACAAAGGACTTTATTCATTGGAGTGTAGAAATTGAGAGGTAATCATATCGAGGTGTACAAAATCATGAAGGGCATAGGTAGGGTAAATGCACAGTCATTTCCCCAGGGATAGGGAATCAAGAATTAGACTGCATAGGTTTAAGAACAGAAGGGAAAGATAAACAGCTGGATTCACTTATTTTAGGAAATAATAAATTTGGAACTTGGGCTGCGGCCTCCAACTTTTTGAACCATACAAATTTCCCTTTTATCTTTGTATTGCTCTAAATGAAGTCATATACCCAAGTACAAACACCTTTGTAAGTAAAATATGGAGAGAATTCCCCACTTGGAGCCCTCAGCTTTGTGAAGCTGACCAGCATTAACAACAACGCGGAAACATATTTCACTATTCCCTGCACACCTGTCATTCATACCCCAGCCTTTCACCACCTTTTTTTTCAGCCAGCGAAATGGAAGCCGGGCTCTGTAGTTTCACTTTAACCGAAGCTGCGGCTGCCTTTGGGTTGCATGCTGGGATGTGTAGGCGTATAACTACATTTCCCGTTGTGTGCTCTATGCGCACGCGCGGAAATGGATACTGATCAGGCCTTGAGTGAAAAGCTCTCGACCTGCGGGAAATGAGTGAGTATTTATCCGTTTAACTGGCGGTACGAGGTCAAGTGGACGGTTTAAGGATGTGAGGGTAGAGGAGAGTATTATTAAGAGGATTGGTGCATACAGGTTGTGTATTTAGTCACTGGTGGAATCAGGGGCGGGGGTTCGCGGCTGGTGCTCGGGTCATTGTCCTCTCTCTCTCTCTCTCAGGCACCTTTCAGGGTTGTGATCTACCCCCCTTGCTCTGCCTTTTCATTCCTTCTGTACATTTATTTATTTACATCTTAAACAACGGCTACTATGGTTGGTTGAGGGAGGGAGAGCAGCTAGTTAAATTATTCCGAAGGGGAGAGGGTTAGAAATAGGATTTAAACGTAATTTTTAAAATATTTAGATGTGAGAAAGAGGCGTCTGCTCGTTTCACTGGTGTAAAAGAATTATGTTTCGTCAGAGAAGCGACATGAAACAGATCAGAACCCTGGCAGAACAGTATTGAGGTGCCCATTGTTATTTGTGAACCGCTTTTAATGTTGTTGAGGGTGCGATGGTGTGTCATCTTTTGTACAAAGTGGTAGAATTCTTGTGCTTTGGCTTCGATGTTTGGAAAGCAGATGGGGTCTGATGGAGTTTTTAAATTAACGCAGTTTAATAAAATGCATATTTTTGTACATGGTATAAGAGTATATCTTAGTAAAAATGAAATTTAATATTATGGCCCATGGTTAAAATTGCCTAAGTTTCTTAGATCAGTGTTGCAGTGACTAAATTCTTCAACTGAAACAGGGTTTGCCAGAACCATGCAGTGGTATTGGTATATTGTGGGTGCTCAGTGTCATTTATAGTGTCATAGAGCACTGCAGCATAGACATAGGCCTTCAGTTCATCTAATTTGTGCTGAACTGTGTCGTTCTTTTGATCCACACCTGGACCATAGCCCTCCACACTCTTATCCACATACTTATCCAAACTTCCCTCAAATGTTGCAGTTAAGCCCACATCCACTTGCACTTCTAAGTGAAGAAGTTCCTCCGAGGGTCCCCCTCAAATATTTCAAATTTCAAGGTAAATTCATTATCAAAGTATGTAAATGTCACCATATACTATCCTGAGATTAATTTTTTTGCAAGCATTTACAGCAGAAAAAAAGATGCACAATAGACTCAATGGAAAAAGTACACAAAGAATGACAGCCAGTGTGCAAAAGAAGACAAACTTTGCAAATACAAAACAAAAATAATAAATAATTAATTTCAGTTAAATAAATAATGAAAGTGAGAGCATCAATTGTAGAGTCTTTGAAAGAGAGTCCGTAGGCTGTGGAATCAACTCAATTTTGAGGTGAGTGACGTTATCCACACTGGTTTCAGACCCTGATGGTTGAAGGGTAATAACTGTTCCTGAACCTGGTAGTGTGGAACTGAAGGCTCCTCTACCTTCTTCCCGATGGCTGCTGCTTTCTTGTGGTAGTGCTCCTTGTGCTCAGTAGTGGAGAGGTCTTTCCCTCTGATGGACTGTATCCACCACTTTTTGTTGGTTTTTTTGTTCTTGGGGGCTGGTGTTTCCATATCAGGCCGTGATGCAACCAGTCCGGATCCCCTCCACTGTGCATCTAGAGAAGTTTGTCAGAGTTTTAGATGACATGCAGAATCCGCGAAAACTTCCAAGAAAATAGAGGTGCTGCTGTGCCTTCGTTGAAATGGCACATGCGAGCTTGTCCCAGGACAGATCCTCTGATATGATAACAGCGAGGAGTTTAAAGTTACTGACACTTTCCACCTCCAATCCCCTAATGAGGACTGGCTCATGAAACCTTGATTCCTTCCTTCTAAATCAGCTCTTTAGTTTTGCTGACGTTGAGTGAGTGGTTGTTGTGGCACCATTCAACTAGATTTTCAGTCTCCCTCCTATATGCTAATTTGTCACCACCTTTGATTTTGCCAACAACAGTGGTGTTGCCAGCAAACTTAAATATGGCATTGGAGCTACATTTAACCTCAAAGTCATTAAGAATAAAGTGAGTAGATCAGGGGGCTAAGCACACAGCCTTGTGCATCTGTGCTGATGGAGATTGTGGAGGAGATGATATTGCCAGTCTGTACTGACTGTTTCACCCTTAACCTATAGTTCTAGTCTCATCGAACCTCAGTTGGAAAAGCTTGCTTGCATTTACCCTATGCCACTCATAATTTTGTATGCCTTTATCAAATCACCCCTCATTCTCCTACGCTCCAGAGAATGAAATCCTAACCTATTCAACCTTTCCCTTTAACTTGGGTCCTCAAGTCTTGGCTACATCCTTTATGAAGGCTAATGTGCCAAAAGCTCTCTTGACAACCCTATATACCTATAACACCACTTTCATGGATTTCTGGATCAATATTTCCAGGTCCCTCTGTTCTACCACATTCCTCAGTGCCTTGCTGTTCACTGTGTATACCCTACCCTGGTTTGTTCTCCCAAAGTGCAACACCTCACTATTGTCTGCATTAAATCCCACCTGCCATTTTTCAGCTCAATTTTCCAGCTGGTCCAGATCCTGCTGCAAGCTTTAATAGCCTTCCTTGCTGCCTAATCTTGGTGTCATCTTCAAATTTGCTGATCCAGTTAATCATATTATCATCCAGATCGTTGATATAGATGACAAACAACAATGGACCCAGCACCTCCAGTGAGAGAGGGAACCATCTATTACCACTCTGATTTCTCCAGCTAAGTCAATGTTGAATGCACTTGAATATTTCATCTTGAATGCCAAGCAACTAAAACTTCTGAACCAGCCTTCCATGCGGAACTTTGTCAACGGCCTGACTAAAGTCCATGTCCACTGCCTTTTCTTCATCAACTCTTCTGGTAACCTCCTCAAAAAACTATATGGTTGGTTTGACACAACCCAGCACACACAAAGACATGTTGACTATCCCTAATCAGGCCCTATCTGTTCAAATACTTATTTATCCTGTCCCTTAAAATGCCTTCCAATACTTTACCCACTACTGACATCAGGCTCATTGGCCTGTAATTTCGGGCTTATTCTTAGAGCCTTTCGTGAACTACAGAGTAATATAAGCTATATCCTCCAGTTCTCCGGCACCTCATCTTAGCTAAGGATATTTTAAATACCTTTGACAGAGCCCCTGCAATTTCTGCACTAGCCTTCCATAAGGTGTGAGGGGACATCTTGTCAGGCTCTGAGGACTTCTCCATCCTAGTTTGCCTCAAGACAGCATGCACCTTCCCTTCTGTAATCTGGATATGTACAGCTGTTATTGGTTGTAAATGCTTGTTATGCCCCTGGCTCAGATCTTCCTAACTAAAAAATTGATTTCTCCTGTTCATGCTTTGCTCAAATAGTCATTTCATTTTGTCAAATGGAAGCTATACTTGTAAAATAAATTAGTGTCTGTTGCTTTAGTAACTCTGTTGCGTATGTGTAGATATTTTTGAGAATCAGGAAAGCATATATTGCATTCAGCATTACAGCTACAAAGACAGCAGGCCAAGATGAAATGCCTGAAGCAGGAGAGAGTAAAGCAGCTGGTGAGATGCAGGAGGAGCCTGGCCTGGAGTCATCCCACAATGCCCGGAACCTCCAAGTACCGGAAACTCCCACCCCAGGCCTCCAGCATGCCATTGGAGGGAGTGGCTGTAGTTTAAAGAGGACATAGTCCATATCATTAAGCAGCAGCCAAGGTAGATGTCGGTAGACGACTCCAGACCATGTCAACTATCGTTGTCAGCTTTGTTACTGAGAGATTTGACCTAGTGGGGAAGAAAGTCAGCAAAACCCCCTACATGATGAACCGTAGGACAGCCAAAATGCACAAGCTACGTCAAGAGCTCCCAGTCTAGAGGGAGAGGGGCAAGTGAAGAAGAGACACCACCGTTTGCCAAGCTGCCTTCGTTGTGAATCCCTATCTATTCACCAAGCAGCTGCAAGAAAGATGAAGGATCTTGCCCTGAAACGTAGACTGTTTATTCATTTCCATAGATGCTGCCTGACCTGCTGAGTTCCTTCAGTATTTTTTGTGTGTTGCTAGGACAGAAGCATGGTGGTCACCTTGCATACTCCAAACAAGAGATGGATCTTCGCCTTCAGAACTCCCTCAGCAACTCCGAGAGGGAGCGGGAGCTAAGACACCATAGCACCCTAGTAAATCCTTCTCCTCCTGTGGTTGAGTTCAGTGGCAAAGAGGCCAACTGGAAGGAGATCCAGGAAGCAGTCAGAGCAACCAGAGCTTTGGGACCGCCTGGTGAAGGAAGTCTTTGAAATAAAACTAGAGGAAAATAATTTTAATAAAGGCGTAGGTCTCACTCTAAAAAGAACTGGAATTCGATTGTAAACAAGGTGGGACAGCGGAAAACTGATTGGATGAGGACTAACTAATCAGGAGGGATGGATGACGGAGGTATAAATACTGCCAGACAAGACATGCCCAGGCATCACCCCTGATGAAGTTGGCAGAGTTTGTCATTGAAAGATAGGTTAAAATCGATACCGGTACCCAGCTGGGAGCCCAAGAAGAGTTTATTTGTTGTACAGGTCATCACTACATAAGCTGGTGGAGATCATGTTGAGCCAACGTTATGGTCCGAGGAAGATAAAGGATCTCAGCTTGGACTACTATGGGAAGTTTGAGAGTCTCTTCAGGAATGACCACATCAGGCTGACAGTGGCTCAGGAAGGGTATTATAACTGATTGTACAATCTCAGTGATCCTCTTCTCCCTGATCATGAATGTGCTGGTCAAGGCAGCCAAAGTGGAGGGTAGAAGACAGGCATGAGGCATGTGGCAGCCCCCAGAGTCTTCATGGATGACCTCCTGGTGACAGCTATATCAGTCCCAGGCAGTAGATGGATCCTCTAGTGCAGTGGTCACCAACCTTTTTAAGCCCAAGATCCCCTACCTCGACCTTAGTGAAAGGCGAGATCTACCTACTAAATCGTTTGGAGAAAAAACAGCTCAGATTGTACTTCCAATTTGAGGCCTTTAATTTGGGCTAATTGTATTTGAATTACACAAAATACTTTTGTCAAACTTTCAAATTAATTCAAACAAGAAAACACTGCAACTAGCACATCTTTCTTTAAGAATATTACAATACTTCACACCTTTAATTCTAAGTTTCATTATTTAATTTTATTTCAACACAAAAAATAAATGAATAAAAATTGACTGTTGCACTCAGTGTGATGACTGGGGCTGAATACTTATTGCTAGTTCCCTGAAATTTGGCTCATAACTACAGACAGCCAGTCTGAGAGGTGTCTGTCAGTAAGACAGCTCCTGTACATAGATTTAATAATTTTCATCTGTGAAAATGCAATTTCGCATAAATAAGTTGACCTGAAGTAGGCACTGACTTTTAGTGCTATAAAACTAACACGCACACCACACATTGCTGGGGCTCCATCAGTAGTAATTGCCACCAGTTTATGAATGGGGTTGTAATTTTCACGGACATATTTTTTAAACTCATTGTAAATATCCTCACCTCTCGTTCTCACCTTTAATTGCAAAAGAGTGAGGAAGTCCTCCTTCGTTGTAAAATTCTGGAAAGCCATTCTGACAAATACAACAAGCTGAGCTGTTTGCATTACATCCAGGGATTCATCGAACTGTAGTGAAAAATATCCATGTCCTCTGACAGTGACTCTACCCTCCTTGTCACTGTTGCAGGGCCAAGTGGTATATTATGTATTGCGGTTGTGATGTCGTTTTTGTTTTTAAAGTCATTAAGAACAGTCTCTGTGGTAATGACCATTGCTTCCTTGAATAAATCGCCATCTGTAAAAGGCTTCTTGTGTTTAGCCAAAAGGTGGCTTACACGAAATGATGCTTCAATAGCAGTCTTATTTTGAGCAGCATGTTTTGTGAAGAACGATTGCTGGGCCTCCAACCCTGATTTCACCTCCTCAACTTTCCTGGCACAAATTGCGCTCTTTGGGCGGGTAGGTGTCTTTAAATTTCTGGTGGTTGGTGTTGTGGTGCCGCTCCAAATTCCCTCTTTTAGTCAGTGCTTGTGTTTGGTGGCACAACATACATTCACACTTGTCTTTCACCAAGGTAAACAGAAATTCCTCTTCCCATTCTGGATGGAGTTTGTACGTTTTCGCCGCCTTTCGTGGAGCCTCCGCCATGCTATCAGGATATCACGAGCGAGTGACGTATATTGATGTTTGCAACAGTCTGTACTCTTATCCAGTGGTCCCCAACCTCCGGGCCATGAAGAATGCAGCGGTACAGCAGTGGCCGGAACGCACCCAGGACACCTTTAAGAAAAAAAGCCGAAATAAACAAGCTAATTAATTAGGTGCCGCCCAGCACATAACTGTCGGCCCAGATCAGAGGAGACGCAGTCGGCAATCACCTCTGACCTGGGCCGACATTTACGTGCTGGGCGGCACCTAATTAATTAGCTTGTTTATTTTGGCTCTTTTCTTAAAGATGTGCTGGGTGCGTTCTGGCCACTGCTGTACCGCTGCGTTCTTCGCGGCCCGGTGGTTGGGGACCACTGCATATCTAATTTAATTGGTCACTTTGATGCAGCACAGGCTACGCTGAAAACGCAGTTCATGGCGGGGAGCTACACACTTGCGCACTGGGCAGAAAGAATGGAACTAAACCCCCGCAATCCGGAAATAATCTCTCTTTACAAACAGCTTTGTAGCAAAAGTATTGCTATATTACCATTATCCTAATTAGTATTACTTATTTTTATAATGCTCACATTAAGAACAGTATTTGTGTATTTATTTTTGATTTTTTTCGGGATCTACTGGGAAAGTCTCAAAGATCAACCAGTCGATTGCAATTGATGGGTTGGCGACCCCTACTCTAGGGGGTAGAAAGGCTCATCGCATGGGCAAGGATGAACTTTAAGCCAGAGAAATCATGGTCTCTGTTGTTAAAGAAGGCAGGCATGGACAAATTCTGTTTCTCCTTGGATGGTGTTGCTTTCCCATCCATCTCTGAGAAACCAGTCAAGTGCCTGGGGAAGGTCTTTGATTGCAGCCTAAGAGATACAGCTGCTATCCAGAAGACCACCAAGGAGTTAGCAGTCTGGCTGACCAGTGTGGACAAGACAGGCCTACCTGGCAAATTCAAGGCCTGGATCTACCAGCATGGCATCCTCTTTCGCATCCTCTGGCCAATGCTAGTGTGTGAGAAACCCATGTCAACAGTTGAGGCTCTTGAAAGAAAGATCAATGGCTACCTTCAAAAAATGGCTGGGCCTCCCACATAGCCTGACCAGCATTGCTCTGTACGGGAAGAGGAATAAACTATAGCTTTCCTTCAGTAGCTCATTGGTTCCCTTACAAGAGAATTGCTGCTGTACAGAGATTCCAATGACCCCAAGGTCTCGACAGTAGGCACGCAGGACACAGTGGAGGTGGCTGAGTCATGTCTGAGGCACAGGAATCTGGTAGGGACAGTGGTGTCTGGTCAGTCAGGGCTGGGTAGCTTCCCTTCAACCCACTTTGTCAGGGCCCAGGGCAGGGACAGACAACAAACTGGTCCAGGAAGAGGTGCAAGCAGCTGTCAAGGAAGTGTGTACCACCAGGATAATAAGAATGGGGCAGCAGGGAGCTTGGGCAGGGTGGAAGGATGTGCTGAAGTAGACAATATCCTGGTTCAGCATCTGGCAGGCAGAACCCCTGCGCATCCAATTCACGATCCAGGCTGTGTATGACGTCCTGCCTAATCGAGTGAAACTTTTTGTTTGGGGCAAACACAAAACACCACGCTGTCTTTTCTGCCCTGGCAGAGTGACCCTGGAACACATCGTCAGCAGCTGCCCAAAAGCCCTGGGAAAAGGCTGCTACTGCTAGTGCTATGACCAGGTGCTGAAGGCAGTGGCAGAAAATATCTCCTCAGCCATTAATAACAGTAAACTTCACCAACCCAGAAAGCCCATAGCCTTTGTCAAAGCTGGAGACCAACCACAGCCTCAGCGCAGATCACCAGCAGGCTTGCTCACCACAGCATCTGACTGGCAACTGAAAGTCAATCTTCCCTGACTTTGTCGCTTTATCATCACTGAGGCCTGACATGGTCATTCTGTCAGAAACCTCGAAGCAGGTGGTCATGGAAGAACTAATGGTCCCTTGGGAAGACCAGATTGAGGAAGCATTGGAGCAGTTTTGAGCATAACAAGGCTGAATCCCAGGAGCTGGTAGAGCAGTGCCAGAGACAGGGGTGGAGGCTAAGTTGTGAGCCTTTAGAGGTGGGGTGTAGAGGTTTTGCTGGCTGCTCACTCTGCAGGACCTACTCTCTCCATGGCATTGCAGTGCTGCAAAGTAAAGAGCCATCAGGACTGTCACAGAGGCTGCTGATGGTTACGGATCAAGAAATGTGATCTATGGATCACTGCTGCTGGGACACTAGCCAGGGCCTAATCAGCCCTGGATGGTCTGGGCAAGGGTGTCTGATTTTGAAAAAGCCGAACACCTGATGACCCCAGGTTCCATTACTGATGATGTATCCCAGCACATCCTAGGATGTATCTCAAAATCATACAGAATTCTATAAACTACTTGATTGCTGAATATTGAATGTGGCAATAAGCCTTAAAAGTATGCAAAGTATTCATGAACATCTTTTTATTGGGAAGAGTCACTCTTGCTGAGGCAGGAAAATATTGAAGATGCATCATGGGTTAATGCTGTTCAGGAACAAAATAGTGATGATTTCTGTTACTCTGGTAAAGAGCCACAAAGATACATTGGGCCACATGGCTATAAATGTCACAAGGGTTTATTACCATACCCGTGTAGAATATTCCATGTGTTGATAAACCCATTGTGCAATTGTATTGATTTATAACGTTTTGCATATTTCATTTGACTTTAATTTTGGATGGAGCAGTTTTGGAGTGGGGTGGGGGGAGGAAACATTTTGGTGAATCACTTTAACCTCTTAGTTTCCATGCTGTCACACAACTTCAACCAGTTTGAAAACAGCTCATCTGTGTTTATCACTTATTTAAATATTTTGTTAAATATTCCTGATTGCAAAGAAATTTGAAAAAGGTGCCTCAGAAAATCTGTTCTCCTTCAGCTGTGACACCACCTTGCAATCACTTGACTTTGTAAAGGCAAAATGTTGAGCCTTGGACCTGCCTGCTTTCTATAATTATTACAATCTCAATTCCACTTTTTAAAGTTCTAAATTTCACTTTTTAAAGTCTCATCAAGCATCGAGTCCTTACAATTAGTACACTTGATTATTATCTAGTCTTGTATATTGTTCATACAGATCAATTCGTTATAACAGTGTAGTGGGATAGTACAAGGTAAAGCAATAACAGAGTGCAGAATAACATGTTACAGTTACAGAGAGAGTGCAGTACAGGTAGACAATAAGATGGAAAGTCATACTGAGGTAGATTTTCAGGTCAAGAGTCCTTCTCATTGTACTTGTTCAATCATCTTTTAACAGTGGGATAGTGGTATGTGCTTTCAGGCTTTTGCCCAGTGGGAGGGGGAAGAAGAGAGAATGTTTGGGGTGAGTGGGGTTACTGATAATGATGACTACTTTACTGAGGCAGTGAAGCACATGTAGCATCCATGGAGGAGAGACTAGCTTCTGCAATGTGCGAAGCTGTATCCACAACTCTGTAGTTTCTTGCAGTGACAGGCAGAGCAGTTATCATACCAAGCTGTGATACATCTGGATAAGGTGTGATTAAAATTATATTGGTGAAGGTCAAAGGGGACATATCAAATTTCTTTAGCCTTCTGAGAAAGTAGAGGTGCTGGTGAGCTTTGTTGGCTGTGGCATCCACGTGGTTGGACCAGGACAGGTACTGGCGATGTTCACTCCTAGAAACTTGAAGTTTTTAACCCTCATGACCTCAATACTGTTGATGTAAACGGGAATGTGCACTGCCACTCTTTCTGAAGTCAATGACCAGCTCTTTTGCTTTGCTGACATTGAGCGAAAAGTTGTTATGTGACACATGACACCAAATTACCATTACATCATAATTGAAAAAACAATGGAACTTGCAAACAAGGAGACAAATCAATTGTCATTGTCCGAGTGGCCCTGACTTTGTGCATAGTTGTGCTGTAATTTTCCTTTGGAATGTGAGGGAAATACAGTAGGATAGGTCACACTGTGAGTTTACTTTGCTATTCAATAAGACAGTTGCTGAATCTGTCTGTGTCCTGTCCAGTTTTCTACCAGGTCTCTCTATTTTCTGATTTTTAATTGTTCACTTTTTAACTGAATATCCATTGTTGGTGGTAAAGAATTCCAAATATTGCAATCATCTGTATATCGAATTTATTTCAGTCCTAAATATGTGATCTTTTATTGTGAGGTATCATCATTATGTGCCATGTTGTATGATGTAGGTGATCAGGGTCTTGACCATGATTGGTCTTGGCAAATGTTTCTGTTTCTGCAGAAGTGGTTTACCTTTGCCTTCTTTGGGCAGTGTCTTTACAAAGCAAGCTCCATTGTCTCTTTTAAATCCAGGCTGAAATCTTACTTTTATTCACTAGCGTTTGAATCCTCCTGAAGTGGCCGATTTTTGGCTTGTGCCTAGGCCCTTGTGTTGTTTCTTTTGTGCCTATAAGCTGTTTGCCTTATTGGCAATGTCTGTGTTTCTCGTATTTGTAATTTTAGCTATTCTGCTGTGATCTGTACAGCACTTTGGTCAACTTGGGGTTTTTAAAAATGTGCTATATAAATAAATTTGACTTGACTTGACCCCAACCATTATCAATACTCTTCAGAGATTGTCTGCCTGACATCAATAATCGCATAACCAGGACTTGAGATGTTCACCAGCTGGTCAAACGTCCATCCACCACTTGCTCCCATGGCTTCACGTGATCCTGATCCGGGGGTGGGGGGGGGTGCTAAGCCACCTGATTGTGAGATAGCATCTGCTAATTGTAAGCTGTTCAGCCAGAGAAAGCACTAATTTCCCACCCCCACCCACTTGGAATCAATATTTGTTGAGAGTCCTCCTGAGTCCTGAATCTTTAACCTCTCATTCTTCTAAAGTCCAATGAGTAAGCCGATCTTAAAGTGACCTCATAGTACAGGCTCCATCCATATAAGGAAGCATGGATTCAATGGACTGATTCTGACTGAAAAGTAAATTAAAATGAGCTGAACCAAATCAGTAGGATAGTAGTTAGAGATTATATAGAGACCCATCTTGTGGTGATGTGAATGGAATTTATTTAATTAAGTCACTGCACCTCCCCCTAGCTCAAGCGTTATGTACTATCAGAATTGATAACCAGCACGTGATGGAAAATGTTTGTATTTCTATTTGGAAATCCCACAACTGTGCCACTCATTTGGCAGCATTCTAGGGTACTGTTGGTGGCCCATAGTCCTGATGCCAAAAATTAGAGCACATTTAGGCTTGGGCAACATTACCTTTCCACCTGAAAACCAAACTCGCTCAGAAAAGATTCTCCATCCACACTGATACCACCCTCCATTGCAGCTTAGTCTATTTAGTTGTTAATTAAAACTATAACCATGGTGTATGAGTCAGTAATTTGCTAACATTGCTTAATTCTTGCTGTTGAAGAATTTGATTATTTTCAAACATGAAAAGAGATTTGTTTTGCAAGAGTACTTTGTCTCCAACTGATAGTCCAATGGGTGTGTTAGTAGCAGCTGGAATTCCTGTCATTGTCACAGCATAATGTGATGGGGACTTCCCTTGCTTTATAGGCCCCTGTGATTTAATTTTTCAGGTTATATATTCAGTTCAGATGTGACTGTATTTTCAGATACTATCAATGTTTGGTAAAAATTGAAAAGCCTTCAGGCAATTACAGCGCCTTTCTTTCTTTCACTTAGTAAAATTTACCTGAAGGAATACTATTTCTTTCATAAGGGAAATAGAACTGATGTATCATTTAATAATAATGAAACCTGTTGATTCATTGCTGCAGTATTTGTCTCTCCCGGGCATTCCCTGCCCGATCACTTCCAACAATTAACTTTCAATAAAGAAGGTATTGTAACTGCGCATCCACAGACACTTGGATGTTATGCATTTGTAAGTTATCGACACTTGTAAATTGCATTCTTAAAGAAATACTGTGGTTGCCATTGCAAATGTGCTGAAAAATCAAAATGCCGATCTTTTAAACATGTTTTGTCAGATCAAAAGAAAATCAAACCACAGTTTTATGTGCAAAAATGGTGATATTGCTGCAATCATCAAAGGGCTTTGTTTACAAGCTTTGGTGATTGAGCTGAGTCTGACAAACAAGGTGCTTCCAAACAAAGTCAGATGAGATCTATTATTGCCCTTCCAAACTTCTGCATAGTATAGGTAGAAATGCCTGAAAAGTCAGCTGAATAAATTTACTTTTAATACGTGTTACCCTTCTTTCTCCAGCTACTCATTCTTTGTCTGTGATTTGTCTGATTCATCCATTGATATCCTCTCATCAGATGGCAGAAAAGACAGCAAGCTCCCATGATGAAATCCTGCTGTGAAGGTGCTTTTGCTGTGGTGTACAGTTGATGCTCCTCTGGCCATGGCGGATAGTGTCAGGACATTCCTTCTGGATGTTGTGAAGGTGGGTGTCCTCTATTAAGTTAGACCTATTCTGAGATACCATGTCCAGAAGAAAATTCCACACAGTCAAATCTTCAGACTTGACATAGATTATGTTTTCATTGGGTGTATTACTCACCCACAATTGTCCTTGAAGAAATAGTGGTAAAAATTCTCTTAACCACTCAATAGTTTGATCAATCATTTGGGGGAAGTTACAAGCCACTTTAATGTAGGTGAAGATCAGAAAAGAAACTGCAAATGCTGGAAATTTGAAGTAAATTTAAAAAAAAGTAAAATGCTAGAAACAGTCAGTAGTCAGGTTGCATCTTCAGTCTCTCTTTCTGCTGATACTGTTGGACGTGCTAAGTATTTCCAACCTTTTCTGGTTTTACATTGCTGTGAGTCTGCTTATATATAGGCCAGACTGAGCAAACAGCAGGTAACCTTCTGTAGAGGGCACTGGAAACCAATAAGTTTTGGTGACAACTTCATAGTTTCACAGTCACGATCATTATTGTAGATTTATTTAACTTGGGTAACTGCCATTTTAGATATGTGTTAAATTTACAACAAAGGCTATTTTTGAGCAAACTACGATATCTTGCAGTGGGATGTGTTTAGATCCATTTTGTGCACAAGTGGAGCTAGAAATTACAGTACAATTTATATACTTGGTATGCCACATAATTAATGAATTATTTTGGAATAAAGCCTCTGGCTGCTGTACTTAACTATGCGACACCATAGTCAAATGCAGGAACCAGAGGATACGACATGGTCACATTAATGAAATTGACCATTTGAGCTCTATTTTGCTGTTGCTAAAAAAGAGGAATATTAGCCAAGACAACAGAGAACCTATTTAACAGCATCTTTCACGTCCATCTGATGAAGCATATAGGCCCTTAGTTGACATCTTATTTGAGAAACGGCACTCTCAGAAATGCAGTAAAGTGTTGGCTTAAAGAGGGCCTTAAGGGTATATTTTTCATACAAAGACTAGTTGGTGTCAGGGATGAGCTAGCAAAGGAGGCGGTAAAGGTATGAACAGTAACAAGATTTAAGAGGCAGCTGGATAAACACTTGATTTAGCAAAGCATAGAGGAATATGGAATGAATGCAGGCAAGTGGGATTCTAATCGATGGGCATTGGGATGGCATTGATACAGTGGACCAAAGAGCCTGATTCTGTTCTGTCCAACTCCATGACGATGATATGTGCTCAAGTCTCAAATGTGTGCTGAATCTGACTAAATGAACAGCTATTCTGCCCATTTTGACCCCGAGAAAGACTTCGAATTTTTTCACTAAGCTGTCACAAATGTTCCTAATCTTGTCTTCACCCAGCTGAGTTTCACATCCTAATTTTAATTCCTTTTCTGTTATTTTTGGTTTCCACGTTCAATCTGCTGATGCAGGTCAAACCTGAAGCAATTCTGGTTCTCATGTAACTCCTTCATTGGAGTTTATTTGATAGGGATGTGAACACTGCTGGTTGCATCTGAGTAGCTTGCCAGATGATTTTAAGCTAAATTTCCTTCATTAAAGGGCACATTTGACCCAAGTAAGCTCTTGTGACAATTTGGTACTTTCATTAGTACATTTACTGATATCAACTATTTTAGATTTCAGATTAATTGAATTTAAAAATTGAAAGTTCTTATGTGCAGAGACCATGTCTCTGAATACTAGTCTGGTAATGTTACCACACTGCCACTCTGAGTAGGAATTTTAAGGTGGCCAAAATATTTGAAGGAAGTGAAGATCAGAACCAAAGTAGTTGTTAAAAATTATAATGTACATAATTGTATATATCAGTTTATGCTTATTTTCCTGGATTTTTAATATTTATCAGTTTCCATTCAGATAATCACAGTTCCTCAATTTATGTCAGTTGCAAATTGCTGAGTTAATTATTGGCATCTTCAGCTCAGCTTCTCATGCCTGGGTGCCACAGTGTCATGTTGATCCACCACAAGATACATCTAACATCATTGTCTTTAATATGAAAGGCTTCCTCATTAAGGACAGAAGTAATAAAAGGTTAAGAACTCTCCTATCCCACCTGCTTTTTCCTTCAGGGGATAGGGGATTCTGTCTTTGGAATACGAACAATTTCGAAGCTTGATGAACGAATTCACCAGAAGCGAGAAGAACAAAGAAAGAAGAAAGAGCAACGTAGTGCATTGGCACACCGCAGAGCTCAAATAGAAGAGAAGAGGGAAGAGAAGTGAGTAACCACTGGCTAACTGTTACCAAGGCTATTAAAATATAAAATGTGGAGAGGTATGCAAGTTTGAGGGATTGAATATACTAAAGTACCAGAGTTTTGTGTTGATGTATCCGTCAAACAAGTGCAATAAGAGTAGAAATGTGAACTTCATCTTTCTTTAACTGGGTAGAAATTGCACATTTCTCTGCAGTTTTGCTGCACACGCTTACATGATTTTTTTTTTAACAGAGATGAGAGCAAGCTTGAAAGAATGTAGAAGTCACAAAGGATAATTTAGGTTAATTAAAAAAAATCTAAATGTAAGTTGCTGAATTAAAAATTTAAAGAGAATGTGCTAATGTGCCTATGGTCTTGTGAAAGATGTGGCATGGATATAAAGCTTGAAAGCCCTTGTGTTGAGAAGCAGAATAAAATACATACCTTAAGTAAAACATTTCTTGGCAATGAATGCATTTCATGAAATGCTGTTGATGAGAAGGAGAAAATGAATAGCTATCAATAACAGAATGAGAAATATGGTCTTAGTGGAGCATTGGTACTGGCAGGAACTGACTTGATTCAGTCATTTGGAATTGTTAAAAGGATAACACCATGATTTACTTTCATGAGCTATTAATTGTTTTTAAACATTTTCTCAAAGGTATGAATATATTTAAAGTGGGTAATTGTTAAATGATGTGTTGGTTAAAAAGTAACACTGGGGAAAATGCAGATAAAAGAACTGACAAATTCCATGAGAATAGTAACATAACTAACCATCTGAACAAGACGGGTACATCATTATCAAAATATCCGAGGAGATTGTCATAAAACAAAACAAAAATTTTGAACAGTTAATTAACGAGGATGCTTTTAACTAATGTGTCAGTTGAAATGTAAATGACCTGACTTCACAATCACTGGGATTAATAAATTGTGTGTCCCTAGAGGTGAGTTCCACTTCTTTTTCACAGAGTCAGTTTAGACCTAATCAACTGTTGTTGAGGGTTAATGTTAGTCATCAAATTGATTTTGTCTCTCATTAAAGAAGAGACAAAAGCTCCTCAAGGTATGCACTCAATGGCCATTTTATGAGCTACAGGAGAGGAACCCGATGGGGTCTTCTGCTGCTGTAGCCTATTCACTTCAAGTTTTGTCATGTGTGTTCAGAAGTGCTCTTCTGTACATCACTGTTGTAATGTGTGGTTAGTTGAGTTACTGTCGCCTTCCTGTCAGCTTGAACCAGTCTGGCCATTCTCCTCTGACCTCTCTCATTAACAAGGCGTTTTCGATCACAGAACTGCCACTCACAGGATGTTTTATTGCATCATCCTCTGTAAACTCTAGACAAAGTTGTGTGTGAAAATCCCTGGAGAATTTGCAATTTCTGACGTACTCAAACCACCCCGTCTGGCACCATCATTTATTCCACGGTCAAAGTCACTTAGATCACATTTCTCCCCCATTCTGATGTTTGGTTTGAACAATTACACAACCTCTTGACCATGTATACATGCTTTTATGCATTGAGTTGCTGTCTAAATACATCAATATCAGAGAAATGTAATTTCTTCCATTTATTACAATGTGTCATTTAATGCACAAGTTCAATTCAATAGGTTCAATAGGTGCATTTAATGTCAGAGAGATGTATACAATATACATCCTGAAATTCCTTTTCTTTGCAAACATCCACGAAAACAAAGGAATGCCCCAAAGAATGAATGACAGTTAAGTGTTAAAACCCCAAAGTTCCTCCAGCTCCCCCCTCCCACATATAAGCAGCTGCAAAGCAATGACCCCCCCCTTCCCCCACCAGCAAAACAAGCATCGGCGTCCCCCACTGAGCACTCAAGTGTGCAGCAAAGCATCAATAAAGACACAGACTTGCAATACTCCAAAGACTACTCATATGCCTGGTAATTCGACATACCACAGTTTATCCCTCTCCCCCCCTCCCCAATAAGGGAAAAAGAGGTGTCCCCGTTTCACAGTGAGGAGGGAGATATAACAAACAAGTCACCGATTTATGGTGTTAAATTTCTGTTGCATCCTTCTTCCAAGCTCTGTGCCCAAAGAACTCAGGTCTCTGGGCACACAGTCAGCAGCCAGCTCACTGCTTACGATTTTCCGTCTCCCATGGCGCACCAGGCAGCAACAGCGACCTTAAGTCTGCCCACCTCCAGAGCCACAAAATCCTGGAACCCTGGAGGCGCACTAGTCTTCTAGGCCTGCTGATGATTCTTAAGTGAATTAAATACTACTTTAAGATAATACCTAATTGGAACATGGGGTGATTGAATTAAAATGATAAAGTGGGAGCTGAGGGCACTGTGGCAGTAGAAGTGTGATACCTGCATATAAGCTAGCATTCTAGGATCCCGTGCTACTCATCCATTTCAGAATAACAGTGGTTAGCAACTTGCCTTTTCCATTAGGTGAGAAGTGCAGATAAGCTTCAAGGCTGAGTCATGCAGGGGAAAGGCAGCTACAGTGAAGATGTTGGAGTGGGCGCTGGGAATTTGATGAGCAGCCCTGGGCTGGTAACAATGTGCCACAAATTACAGGGATATGGAGAGGCTACAAGGAATTCTGATTGAAGTAAAGATTTGGAATACTTTGCTAAAAACAAACTTGGTTACGGTGCTGGCAAAGAAGATTGAAATTAAATATAAAGATCAAAATGGGGAACAAATAAATGCAGTGAGACTGAGCAGCTGCATTCAGAGAACTAACAGAGATATAGTTTGAGTAGCCTCCTCTATTGAAATGTTTATGTTCTGAATGATATACCAGGGCCATGTAGATATGTAGGCCTGTCTGCAGGACGAAAGACTCTCACAACTAATGAAGAGCACCTTGCTTCTGTGTTCCAGTGAGCCCCGAATAGCAAACAGGATTGTGCAGTGCTGTGCTTGGAATGGAGGGATATTCTGGGTAAGTAACTTAATTTAACTTGCTGTCAGGTCCTCCTAAAAATGGGGAGTTTGACAGTACTAAAACTATTTATCCATCAGCAGTTTCAGGTATGTTTTGTTTTGGGTGGCTTAGGAGCCTCCTTTCATATGAATTATCCAAAGTTCAACACGTTTGTGCACCTACATTTACCACTTAAACAATTCAATTGGTAACCATCCGTAGCAACCCTCTGTGGGTGATTTGTAAAGGGTGATTATTCTACTCATTAGAGTAATAGTAAACATAATTATAACATATGATTACAGCATTCACTGTTGCAGTTTGTGATACTAGCTTTGGATTTATTCCTGGATGTTACCATGGTAAATAAGGATAGTTTTATTACCTATCCTAATTGCCCACAATGAAGTAATTCTGAGCCACATTTTCAAAATGTTGATGTCAGGGTGGGAAAGAGATGAAAGAATAATATCAATGAATAGAGGGGGAAAGTGGCTTTATTCTTTTGTTGAAGTGGCTTGAAGAAATTCAGTGGCAGTGTCGGCCTCTTTCCAAGGATATTGCGTCTGAAGTAAATGTGTAGTTCAAATTAGAAAAGGTTAGACCACAGACCATAAGACAGAGCAGGCCATTTGGCCCAACGAATCTGCTTCCCCATTCCATCATGGATTATGAATTATTCACTTCAACCCCATTCTCCTGCCTTCTGCCTGTAACCCTTGACGCACTTAATAATCAAGAACCTGTCAACCTCCGCTTTAAATATTCCCAATGATTTGTCCTCCACAGCCATCTGTGGCAATGAATTCCATAGATTCACCACGCTCTAGTGAAGAAAATTCTTCCTCTGTTCAAAAGGGACACCCTTCTATTTTGAGGCTGTGCCCTTTGGTCCTAGACTCCCCCACCAACGGAAGCGTTCTCTTCACATCCACTCTATCTAGGCCTTTCAGTGTTCAATTGGTTTCAATGAGATTCCCCCTTCATTCTTCTAAACTCCAGGTTAGTAGATAAAGGACATCAGACTTTCTGTTGCTTTTGTGAATGGAATGTTGTATTATTTTGTGACGAAAGATTTATAGAATTCTATATTATCTTGTGGCTAAGGTTTCAAAGGTACATTTAATGTCAGAGAAATGTATACAATATACATCCTGAAATTCTTTTTCTTCACAACCATCCACGAAAACAGAGGAGTGCCCCAAAGAATAAATGACAGTTAAATGTTAAAACCCCAAAGCCCCCTCCCCAGCTCCCCTCAGCCATGCATAAGCAGCAACAAAGCAACGATCCCCCTTCCCCACCAACAAAAAAAGCGTCAGCGCCCCCCCCCCCCCCGGAGCACTCAAGCATGTGGCAAAGCATCAATAAAGACACAGACTTGCGGTAACCAAAAGACTACTCATTCACCCGGTAATTCAACATACCACAGGCTCTTTCCCTCCCTAATAAGGGAAAAAGAGGTGACCCATTTCACAGTGAGAGGGGAAACATAACAATATGTCTCTAAGCTGTTGTTCTTTATTAAAACTACTGTTACTTTGTTTCCAATTTTCTACGATTGGTGTTGCGGGGGGGAGTCTGAAAATTTGGGCTATTGCCAAAAACAGAACACAGTTATCTCTCAACCAATGCATCAAGTTAAAGTTCTGCAGTCCAGCCACAACCAGTTGGGAATGGCGCTAGAGAGTTAAATAGTTCCGCAAACATCCCCACCCGCTGCAGAGCCCACCTTGAAACAAGACTCAAGTTACAACTGAAAATGCTGGAAACACTTGGGCACCATCAGTGGAAAGAGGAACAAAGTTAATGATTCATTTTAGAGATCCGTAGCCATTGTCAACCACAGTTACTAACTGGAAGATGCATGGCCAATTCCTCCTGAGATCATCACTTAAAGAAGCTAGTCTTAAGCCAGTTCAATTCTCTTCACATTTTATTTAGAGATTCAGCACAGTAACAGGCCCTTCCAGCCCAACGACCCCGTGCTGCCCAGTTACACTCATGTGACCAATTAACCCGCTAACCCATATGTCTTTGGACTTTGGGAGGAAACCAGAGTACTGGAGGAAACCTATGCATTCACGGGACAACATACAAACTGTTTATAGACAATGGTGGAATTGAACTTGGGTCGCTGGCGTTGTAATAGCTTTATGCTAACCGCTACGCTACCATGCTGCCCCTTTATATCAGGAGCCCCAGGGCACTGGAAACAACAGAGGCTTTGGAGCCAAACAACATCCAATTGAAGATCTTTGCTCCAGATGTAGCTGCCCCTGTAGTTAGGCTTTTCCAGTACAGCGATAAACCAGTATTTGTTTCAAGATGGTGTCATTAAATGGCGACTGTTTGCATGGAGCTCCAATGGGAATCATCAAATATTTCCATGTAGGACTTTTGAGAGCCATGTATCTGTTCTCTTTCTGCTTGGTATTCTGTGTGCGTGTTTATTACATTTATGGTAACTTGTCATGTGAGTGGGGGTGTGGTAAAAACGAAGAGAATAAGTTACATACTCTTGCTTATTTCGTGGCAGTTTGTAGCTTGGGACTGGTGACAGTCATATCTTTTTTGACCGCTGAATAAGCTGAATATCATTTAGGTATTCACTTGGGTAGGGTATGCTTAAGTTTCATTGCTTCAGGATTGTATGCTAATTGCTAGTAAAGGATCGAATAAAGGATTCAGCTTCTGAAATAATCATTTGGAGCAACCATTGGAACTGGGGGCATGTCATGCAAGTATACCAAATCTGTCTGGGGTTGCAAGCAGTGGCAGTTGTTTGGTTTTGCCGCTACAGCTGAAATCCACAGTCACAGCCATGGGGTTTTCAGTAAGCAGCATCATTTTAAGATGTTTAAAAAATCTATCAATATGCAAAATTGACAAACCTTGGATGCAGGCTCTGGTCACGAGTGTAGTTCCTCTTTGAGGAAGCGGGGACACTACAAATTCGTTTGAAACACAGAAGCTTTAGACTTCTGCTCCTGACTATCCTGCTGGCAAATGTACAGTCTCTAGAAAATAAAATTGAAGACCTCAGAGTAAGAAGGCTGTCCCAGAGAGACATCGGGGACTTCTGTGTACTTTACGGAAATGTGGCTCACACCCAGCATTTTGCAGGCAGTGCTGCAGCCCAAAGGCTTCAACATTCTCTGCAAAGACAGGACATCTCAGTCTTTTAAAGGTAGGGGAGGTGGAGTATGCTTTATGATTAACTATTCGTGTCTCAGTCCTGCTCACCTGATGTGGAACATCTAGCGGTCAATTGTCTTCTATTTTTTTCTCTGCTGAGGGAGTTTTCCACCATCATCCTGGTAGTGGTGTACATTCCACTTCAGGCCAACGTCAGGCAGGCTCTGGAGGAACTGAGTAACGTAATCAGCAGGCAAGAAACAGAGCACCCTAATGCCTTCTCAATCATTGTGGGAAATTTCAACCAGACCAGCTTGAAGAAGTGAACTTCTACTATCAACTTGTCACCTATGGAACCAGAGGAACCAACACACTTACACCACCATCAAGAACGCTTACCATGCTATCCCACACCCACACTTTGGAAAGTCCAATCACCTGACGGTACTTCTCCCAGCATACAGGCAGAGCCTAAAGAGACAGCAGCACCAGTTGTGAGAACCAAGAAGGTATAGTAAGGGGCGCAAAGAACAGGACTGCTTTAAGTCGGTGGACTGGATAATATTCAGAAATTCATCTCTGAGTCTAAATGAGTACGCCGCAGTTGTCGCCATCCTCATCAAGACAGTGATGAAGTGTGTGCCTTCAAGAGCGTACCAAGCATACCCAAACCAAAAGCTGTGGATGAGCCAGGAGATTCGTAGTCTGCTGAGGGCTAGATCTGTGGCATTCAAGACCGGTGATCCAGAAATATACAAGAATTCCAAGTACAACCTACGGAAGGCTATCTTAAGAGTGAAAAAACATTTGCAATTGAGGTTAGAGATGGAATCGGATACATGTCAACTCTGGCAGGGTTTGCAGGCCATTACTTCCTACAAAGTGAAATCCATCATCATGAATAGCTGTGATGCTTCATTGCGAGATGGGCTCAATGCCTTTTATGCCCGCTTTGAAAAGAAGAACAAAACTACATCTTTGCAAATCCCTGCAGCATCTGGAGACCTTGTGATCGCTGTCTCAGAGGCCGACATCAGAACATCTTTCAAGAGGGTGGCCCTGATGGTATACCTGGTAGGGCTCTGAAAACCTGTGCCAGCTAAATGGTGGGAGTGTTCAAGGACATCTTCAATTTCTCACTGCTGCCAGAGGTTTCCACCTGCTTCAAAAGGGCAACAATCATACCAGTGCTCAAGAAGAACAGAGTGAGCTGCTTCAATGACTGTCGCCCATTGGCACACACATCTACTGTGATGAAGTGCTTTGAGAGGTTGGTCATGGTCAGAATCAATTCCTGCCTAAGCAAGCATCCGGACGCGCTGCAGTTTGCCTATCGCCACAATAGATCTACGGCAAATGCAATCTCACTGGCTCTCCACTTGGCCTTGGATCACCTGGACAATGGTAATAACCTATATCAGGCTGCTGTTCATTGATTACATCTTAGTGTTCAACACAATCATACCCCTCAGTTCTAATCAAAAAGCTCCAAAACCTGAGCCTCTGTAGCTCCCTCTGCAACTGGGTACTTGACTTCCTCACCAGGAGACCACAGTCTGTGCATATTGGAAATAACATCACGCTGACAAGCAGCACTGCCGCACCTCAAGGATGGGTGCTTAGCCCACTATTCTACTGTCTCTACACTCACTTCCGTGTGGCTGGGCACAGCTCAAATGCCATCTATAAGTTTGCTGATGACAGAACTATTGTTGGCAGAATTTCAGATGATGACGAGGAGGTATAGAGGAGTGAGATAGATCAGCTGATTTGGTGTCGCAGCAATAATGTTGCACTCAATGTCAGTAAGACAAAGGAATTGATCATAGACTTCAGGAAGGGCAAGTTGTGGGAACACACACCAGTTCTCATCGAGGGATCAGAATTGGAAAGAGTGAGCAATTTCAAGTTCCTGGAAGTCAACATCTTTGAGGATCTATCCTGGGCCCAACATATTGATGCAATTACAAAGAAGGCATGAGGGTGGCTACATTTCATCAGTAGCTTGAGGAGGCTTGTTATATCACCAAAGACACTTGCAAATTTCTACAGATGTACTGTGGAGAGGATTCTAACTGGTTGCATCAGTGTCTGACATGGAGGGGTCACTGCACAGGATTGGAAAAAGCTGCAGAAAGATGTAAACTCAGCCAGTTCCAACATAAGCACTAGCCACCCCAACAGCCACCCCAACATCAAGGACATCTTCAAAAGGCCATACTTCAAAAAGGTGGCATCCATCATTAAGGAGCCCCATCACTCAGGACATACCCTCTTCTCATTGCTACCATCAAGGAGGAGGTATAGGAGCCCGAAGACACACGCTCAACGTTTCAAGAACAGCTTCTTCCTCTCCACCATCAGATTTCCTGAATGGACAATGAACCCATGAACACAACCTCACTATTTTTTCCCTCTCTTTTTGCACTACTTAATTAATTTATTTTTATACATACAGACTTATTGTAATTTATAGTTTTTATGATGTATTGCAATGTACTGCTGCTGCAAAACAACATATTTCACAACATATGCCAGTGATATTAAATCTGACTCTGATTCTGACCTTACAGTGGGAATATTGCCTAGGTATGTCCTGTTCACAAAATCTGAACACACTTAATTTATCTGCCTAATCAATCTACTCTCAACTTTCAGCAAAGTGATGGAAACGGTCATTGACAATATTGTATCCATACAACATTAGTACAACAATAGCATGCTCACCAGTGCCTACTTTGATAGGCTGAATTCTGGAGATGAGTTGAGAGTATTTCCTTTGACAATAAGACCACAAATGACTAAGTGTTGCAGCAAGTAGCTCTGGCAGAATGGTTGTACTTTGTACAATGAGAAATTATTGTTGGAAGTCAGCCAGAAGACATCACTATAGTTCTCGGAGCGGTGTCCTATGCTGGACCATCTTGAAAGAATGGAATTAGTAACAAAAAAACCAGTTGTAACTTTTATTACAGTGAATATTTACTTCCGGTTAAGATAGTGCTACCGAACGTGTGCGACAGCTCACTGGTCGTTTTTTTTTAAAAGGCAAGACATTCGACTAAAAACATCTTTTCTGAAGTAAATTATGTTAAATTATTGCCGCAAACAGTGAGGGGACGAGAGATGGCGAGGCAAGTTCGGGGGATGAGCCAAGATAGTGTATTGTAGAATTGATGCAGATAGAGTGAGCCATTCGTAGAGGAGAAGTTGGGGCAGAGTACCGATGCCCATACAACTGGTCCAGGTGTGAGGTTGGATCGCTCTGGGTGCCAAGTTGATTTGAAGAGCTTGTGAGTGGCTTCAGGATGGGTAGCGAAATCTGGGCCCGGAGCGAGTTGCTGGGCGGTGTGGTCTAGGCCCCGAGACCTTCACAGTAACCAGGTCCTAGTGCGAGGTATGATCTGTTATTTAGACAATTTGAACACCAGCCCAGATCGGAGGTGAGAGCCGATTTCACTTGCTCTCCATGATGTTACTCCTGTCTCCAGGGTGCTGGAGCCTTTTGTTGTTCTGTTGTTTGATCAATTTAAATGCAGACCCAAATAAACTGAAAAGACAGGGCATCGGGATCCGAAGTGAGGGCAGATTTTGCTCACTCTCCACGATGGTCAATTTTCTCTCCACGGTGCTGAAACTATGAAGTCTGCCCCGGCTGCTGTGCTCCATGCCTGCTAATATGATAAACTAATAAACGAGGCTTTGGGCCTACTCTGGGCTGCTCCGGGTTTCGGATCTGAGGACTCAGTTTGGTTCAGAATGTTATTGTTTGCATGACTGGTGCTTTTTTCGCCTTGTGCATCAGGTATTGGTCTTTTATTTTTATTTTTTTCTTTTATTGACTTCTTCCGGGTTTCTTGCTTTGTGGCTACCTGTAAGCAAACAAATCTCAAGTTTGTATAATTTATAAATGCTTTGATAATAAATGTACTTTAGATCCTGAATCTTTGAATATTTTACACAACACTGTGCTGTTGTTTCCTGTAACATCTATTTCATTTTCTTTCTTCACAGTTGAGTATCTTTGTCTTTTACCGGGTCTTTATCCCTCTGCTTCAGGCCATCACTGCACATATTATAGGTAAGTAAATAATACAAAAGTGAAATTCCTGAGCCATAGCATCCCATGAAAACAAAAATTCCTTCAAACACCCCTAGTTGGTTGTTCAGTGAATGTATGAAATGGTGTAAACCAGATGATAGACCAAAAAGATTCCATGTTACATAGAAAACCTACAGCACAATACAGGCCCTTCAGCCCACAAAGCTGTTAATCTCCAGGCTTTGAATTATGTGAACTATTTTGTTGGGAAGGATGGTGTAAGCTGTGATTTAGGTGCAACTGAAATACTAATTGCCCACAATCTAACAGAATGTAACAATTGCCCAAGAAATTGAGTCCTGTTTGTATGAAGGTTCAGCCAGGAGGTACAGGTTTCCCTCGCCATCCGAAGGTAGAGCATTCCTATGAAACGGCTAAACGGTTCGTAAGCTGGAATGTCGTAAAGTGAAGAAGCAATTACTATTTATTTATATGGGAAAAATTTGTGAGCGTCCGCAGACCCAAAAAAACCTACCAAATCATGCCAAATAACACATAAAACCTAAAATAACAGTAACATATAGTAAAAGCAGGAATGATATAAATACACAGCCTATATAAAGTAGAAATACTTTTCTACAATCATTGCCGCACTGTTCTCCGTAGCGAAAATCTCACGCAAGCGCTCTTGGCAGAAACACGGCGCAAGCGCTCTCGGCAGAAACACTCTCTTCAGTAACCTTTAAGCTATGAAGCTGCCAAATCATACCAAATAACACATAAAAATACACAGCCTATAGAAAGTAGAAATAATGTATGTACAGTGTAGTATCACTTACTGGAATTGGGAAGACAGCGTCGAGCACACTGATGATGGTGTGTTAGGCTGAGTCATTGGAGGTTGGCGTGGTGCAGTGGTCCCCAACCTCCAGGCCACCGACCGATACCGATCCGTGAAGAATACAGCGGTAGCCGCAACGCACCCAGCACATCTTTAAGAAAAAAGCCGAAATAAACAAGCTAATTAATCAATCGGCATTCGCCTCTGATCTGGGCCGACATTTACGTGCCAGGCGGCACCTGATTAATTAACTTCAGCTTTTTTCTTAAAGATGTGTTGGGTGCGTCCCGGCTACCGCTGCTTTCTCCGCCGCAATGTATCGGTCCGCAGCCCGGGATTGGGGTGTCGGGACACTGGGGTGTCATCTCATCGTCGTCTGTTTCCATCAGGGCAGGAAGGTCATCTTCTTCTATGTCTGCCTTCCTCAATGTCGAAGGTCGAGGTTCGTCATCTGCTGTGGCTGATGTGGAAGGCTTGAAAAACGACAGTATGTTTGACTGCTTAGCCTCGTGCATTTTTCTATCATACAGTTCTTTGTAAGCACTCAAACCATCCTGCAAATATGCCCTAAACTGACGTACTCTTTCAAAATTAAAGTCGTACTTTATCATTGCAGCGAAAATCTCACGCAGTTGCTTCACGTTCAGTTCCTGGATGACTTCACTTTCGGTCCGTTCACTACTGCATTCGGTTTCGATTGTTATCCTTTCGTCTTCCAATTGCATCAGCTCTTCATCTATCAGTTCTTGGTCGTGGGATGCCAAAACCTCTTCAACATCATCTTCATCAACTTCCACAAACTCACTTTGTCCTTGCTTCGTTTACCACGATCGAAACGCTTAATTATGTCTAGTTTTACGCTAAGTGTAACACCCTTACGAGCTCTTTTAGGCTTTTCCGATACCTTAGAACTCATCTTGCAAACGGCTGCTCACAGGCATCTGTTTAAGCAATGCCGGCTAGAATGCAGTTCCGGGGGAGGAGCTTGGCTGCCCGGAGCGCGCGCTGCCTTTTATCGCGTGCTGCTTTTTTTGCGCACTGTCTTTTTTCGTAACAGTGAAAACACCTTCTGTTAGTGAAAACAGGTAACTAATGTAGGTCTTTCGTAACAGCGAGGTTTCGTGAACATTCGAAAAGCGGGGGACACCTGTAGTGGATAGAATGTAACCTCACTAGGGTATGTGGTAAATTGGGGTTCCTTTTTCCGATTTTCATTAATGTGAATGTTGGAAGGTGAATGTCAGTTAGATGGAAGGTAAAGGTTTATATTAGTTTCTTGTCATATACGCCCAGTTGTAAAGAAATTTCTTTCTTGCTTGAAGCTCACAGGGTAAACAGCATACGTTGATACAAATAGTGACAAGCACAAAACAATGGAACGGTGCAAAGTTCAACAGAGTGGTGCAAAGAGGGCTCCAGTTGGCTTGATTACATGAACAATTGCCTTGTGTGTGAGTGAGCCAAAGCCCACATTATTAAGAAGAAAAGGAACCAAAGGTCGAAAGTAATACATGTATTTGGAATCTGAAGTCTTGATTCTATTTCAAAGCTGTTGCATAAACTCTTTGTTTACTTAAGACTCCATTTTAAATTTCAAGGTTAATGAGTACAGTGTCATGTTGATAACATAATTTGATCTGTTTGATTAGTCCGTTTTGCACCTAAGTGGGCATGGGAGAATATCAGTTAACTCTGTGCTGACCATCAAGGTTTTGCAAAACTACTTAGTCTTGTACATACCCCTATTCTGCACATTTGCAATAATGTTACCATTTTCTAGGGCAGAGAACATACTGGAAATTAATTTGACAGTTTACAATTATGTCAAAGAATTAGAAGAGGTGGATCACAGATTTAATCTGGACACATTTTAGCTATCCTTTCCAGTATTTTCGCAAGCTGGTCCACGCAACACACAAGCGTTAACTCGTGCTCTGTACTTTGTTGAAATTGTGCTTGTTCAAATATATTTAAAATTCCAGCAATATTGCTACGTGATGTTTTGTGGACTATTGTTCCAACATGTTGACCTGACCAGTTGAAAGCAAAAAATGTGGCTGGGTGCCCAGGAACAAGGTGGGAGAGAGGTGTATTTTTGCAGTCCATAAAGGCAAATGGAAACTATATTACGTAAACACGAGGAATTCTGCAGATGCTGGAAATTCAAGCAACACACATTAAAGTTGCTGGTGAACGCTGCAGGCCAGGCAGCATCTCTAGGAAGAGGTACAGTCGACGTTTCGGGCCAAGACCCTTTGTCAGGACTAACTGAAGGAAGAGCTAGTAAGAGTAAGGAAGAGCTAGTAAATCTCTTACTAACTCTTCCTTCAGTTAGTCCTGACGAAGGGTCTCGGCCTGAAACGTCGACTGTACCTCTTCCAAGAGATGCTGCCTGGCCTGCTGCGTTCACCAGCAACTTTGATGTGTGTTGCTGGAAACTATATTAACTTAATTTCTTAATACTTTAGAGAATCAAAAGTGATTATGATTTCTGTGTGCATTGGAAGAAATGTTTTTAAATGTCTTGTAAGTTGTTCTTTCCCACTTCATTTACTCAGTTTCAATTTGCACTGCTTCCATTTCACAGTTCTGTTGTTTCTATACTTCCATGGGATCTGCTTTTGTTTCACCTCCTGTCCTTCAAGCATCCCCAAACCAAATGTTTTGCCTCAGGCTGTTTTCGTGGTTAAGTAGTAGTAGTAATACGTTATTGATCCCGAGGGAAATTGTGAAATCACTGCTTTTATCAGATTGGAAGGTGCTTATTTTTAACCATTTATGTAACTGATGTTCCTTTTGCCTGAGCAGGAGATCCCTCATTACATGGAGATGTGTGGTCCTGGTTGGAATTTATCCTGAACTCCACCTTTAGTGCTTTGTGGATACTGCCTCTGTTTGTTCTCAGTAAAATAGTGAATGCCATCTGGTTTCAGGTAAGGACTTAGTACTGAAGCAGATTTTCACTGAAGATTGTTTAGTTATCGTCTTGAGGCCGGATATTCCATGGTTTGTCGGACTTTTCCTGAGTCACTCAAAAAGGTTTTGCCTCATTTGGGCATATCAAGTGTTTGATGAAATGTTGATCACTTCAATAGATGAGTGTAATCTCTAATAGCATCAGGGAAAATGGACATCATCCTAGATAATACAGCTAGCATTGGAATCTGCATTATGACTGCAACAATTTGCTGGCTTCTTTAATAGCACTTCCCAATTCCCAAATCTGTTAGATTCATATAGTTTCAAGATTGTTTAATATCATTTCCTGTACATGAGCGTAAGGAGAATGAAATAATTGTTACTCCAGATCCAATATAGCACTAAAAAACACAAAAGATGAAGAACACAATAATAATAATAACAATAATAATAGAAAAAATACATAATAAATATAAGTACATAAAATAGCTTATGTACATTTATTTTATGTCCATAAAGTGACGTTTGGCTGTACATAAGGTGACCAATGGGAAATAATAAAGTAGTGGTGGAGATGTTCATCAGTTTTATTGCTTGGGGAAAGTAACTGTTTTTGAGTCTGGTGATTCTGGCGTGGATGCTATGTAGCCTCCTTCCTCATGGGAGTGAGACAAGTCGTCCATGAGCAGGGGTCCTTCATGATGTTACTGGCCCATTTCCAGGACCTTTCTGTATATGTCTGATGGTGGATTGGCCAGTGCCAGTGATGTGTTGGGCAGTTTTGACGACCCATTGTAGAGCTTCCCTGTTGGCCGCTGCGCAGTTTCCTTACCATACAGTGATGCAGTTTGTTCAGATGCTCTCTACTGCTCATCTGTAGAATGATGTGAGTATAGATGTGCAAAGTCCAGCTCTCTTCAGCCTCCTCAGAAAGTATGGGTGTTGGTGAGCTTTCTTGATTGTGTAGGATGTGTTCTGGGGCCATGAGAGGTTGTGTGTGATGTGCACTCCCAGGAGTTTGAGACTGCTTGCAGTTTCCACTGCTGTGCCACTGACTTAAAGAGGGGTGGCATCCATCATTAATGACCTTCACCATTGGGGACATGCCTGCTTCTCATTACTACTGCGAGGGAGGAGACAGATACAGGAGCCTGAAGACCAGCACTTCCCCGATGCCATCAAATTTCATGATTACTACTTTTTTATTCCACATTTTGCACTATTTATTTAGATTGTTCAAGATCGTTTCAAGATTGTTTATTTTTTATTGTTATTCTTCAGTACACCGGAATAAAGCAGAACAAAATGATTGTTACTTTGGATCCAATGCAGCATAAAAACACAATAATCATAGAGGCTACAATAAAAACACAACAAATATAAATACATAAGGTTAGCTTATATGCGTAGTTTGATTGATAAGGAGTGCCTATACATAAGGTGACTGAGGAGATGGTAAAGTTAATGGTGGTGGGAGGTGTGGAGGAGTGGGTTAATGAGTGGAGGTGTTGATCAGCTGGATGGCTTGGGGGAAGTAACTGTTATTGAGTCCGGCGATCCCAGCGTGGATGCTGTGTAGACTCCTCCCAAGGGGCAAACGGCCCATGGGCAGAGTGGTTGGGATCCTCCATGACATTACTGCCCTTTTTCCAGCATCTTTCTGTAGATACGTCTTTGATGGTGGGTAGGCTGGTGCCAGTGAAGCGCTGGGCAGTTTTAACTAGCCGTTGTAGGTCCCTCCTGTCTGCCGCAGTGCAGTTTCCGTACCATACAGTGATGCAGCATGTTAGGATGCTCTCTACTACTCACCTATAGAAGGTCATGAGTATAGATGTGCAAAGTCCAGCTCTCTTCAGTCTCCTCAGAAAGTAGAGGCGTTGGTGAGCTTTCTTGATTGTGTAGGATGTGTTCTGGGACTGTGAGAGGTTGTGTGTGTGATGTGCACTCCCAGGAGTTTGAGACTGCTCGCCATTTCCACTGCTGTACCACCAGTGCAAGGGGGAATGTGAGTGGTGCAAGTTCTTCTCAGTAGGCCGTCTCATCATTGTTGGTGATGAGCCCCACCACTGTCATGTCATCAGTGAACATGACAATGTGATTGCTTGAGTGTCTGGCCATCCAGTCATGTGTAAGCAGTGAGCTCAGCACACAGCTCTGGGGGACACCCGTGCTGAGGATGATGGGGAGGGAGGAGCGATTGTACATCCTGACTATCTGAGGTCTGTTTGTTAGGAAACACATAATCACAGGGAGAATTTGCAAACTCTACACAGACAGCACCGGAGGTCAGGATTGAACCCAGGTATCTATCGATAGCTGTGAGGCAGTAGCCATATAACTGCACCATTCCTGAAAGGAGCGGAACTCACAGGTGTTGATTTAAGTCACAAGCCAAACTCACTTGGAAATTTATTCTGTCATTCATTATTACTCAGTCAAACTCCCCTGCACATGGAATTAATTTCAACATGGACTGCTCTGATTAAGGATGGCAACTCACTTCTACCTTCTTGAGTGACTAACTGTAGATTGTAAATGTCAGCCCGACTCAAAAAAAAATTCTGAACTTGAAAATGCAAATTTCAGACATTGATTTAAAAAGAAGAATTCAAGAATTGTGGAATTACTCAGCAGGTCATTCAGACTCTGTTGGGAGGGGATATTTCAGCTGAAATAACCTTTCATCAGACATAAAAATGGTGAAAATGAAAAACTGGTATGTTTCTTGTACTGAAAGCAACTGTAAGAATACACTTTAAGCAACAATCCTAATGTCTGAACAAAACAAAATGTCAATAGATTTAATTCTCCATAATTCCTTGATTAAATTTACTTTGGGCTGGAAAATTTTATGGACATTTATGATGGGTATGGAATATATCTTTGAGCCCACATTGATTTATTTGCCCAATTTAGAAAGTAATTTGTCCCAGCAAGAATGCATTGTACTAACCCAAGCTCGAATTGGCAGGCCCAAGTCCTGGTGTTCATTGGCTGAAATGAAGCTTTGGCTTTAATTTATTATAATTCCACAGTTAATTAGAGCTGATTGTTGCCAAGCATCCTATTGCTTGGGCAGTTGAGCCAACTTTACTTTTCATAGCATAAGCTTGCAGGATCATTTCAATTCAGCATATGAGATGTAGTCGGTAGTAATGCCCATTTAGCCTGCTCCAGAAGTCATGGATTTCAGATAGTCCTCCATAATTCTACCTTCATTTGCTAGGTTCTCAATCTCTTGATTGTAGTAGCATTCAAAATCTTGTCTACCTGTGTTTAATATACTCAATAGCAAAATTCACAATCCCAGTGGTCAAGAATACCAAATTCACAGCTTTAAATAAGTAAATATAAGCCTTGTTTCAGCTTAGTGCCAAGATGTAAGAAAATTGGCACTGACTGGTCTAGATATAATAATAAGTACTTTATTGATCTTGAGTGGGAAATTATTGTTACAGCAGCAACATTTTAAAAACACATTTAGCAATGATAATAAATATAATAATATTAACTAATAAAGTACAGAATAATTAATTTACCAATGTGCAATAACATACAAAATGATAAAACAGCAACTATTGTACTATGACGTGTAGACAAGACTCGTCGCAGTCCTCTTCCTCCTAAAATCAATCACCATCTCCCTGGTTTTTGCCACATTCAGGAACAGGTGATTTCTCCGCACCATTCCACAACCTTGTCTATTTTACTCTGACTCCTGCCCATCTCTGATACACCCAACCACCGCAGAGTCATCAGAGAACTTTTGCAAGTGACAAGACTGAAAGTTGTACTAAAAGTCTGAGGTGTACAGAGTGAACAGAAATGGAGACAGGACAGTTCCTTGTGACACTCCAGTGTAGTCACCTCTACGTCGGACAGAGAACTACCCAGCCATACAAACTGGGGTCTATCTGTCAGTAATCCAGGAGATAGAAGATTTGTCTACGCCCATCCTTTGCAGCTTCTCACTCAGGAAAAAGTGGCTGGATTGTATTGAAGGCACTAGAGATATCAAAAAATGTGATTTTCACAATGCCACTAGCATCATCCAGATGAGAGTGAGCTCTCTACAACAGGTAGATGATGGCATCATCCACTCCCACATGAGGTTGGTAGGCAAACTGTAGAGGGTCCAATGAAGATCTCACCTGCAGTCCAAGGTAAGTCAGGACCAGCCTCCCCAGCACCTTCATCACAAGATGTGAGGGCAATTGGTCTGTAGTCATTAAGTTCAGATGGAGTCACCTTCTTGCGTACAGGAACAAAGCCAGAAGTCTTCCATAGCACTGGTATCTTTTCCTGAGTCGGACTCAGATTGTAAAGGTGCTGCAAATACCAGATGGCTGGCTTGCACGGGCCTTCAGTACCCCGGGGCTGATACCATCTGGTCCTGCAGCCTTGCCTTGATGTAGTTGCTCCAGCTGTCTCTTAACCTGGCCTGTGGTCACAGTCAGGTGAGGGAGGGTGGGCATCCCCATGGAAGCTGAATACTCTGAAGTTGAGGGGGTTTGGAAAACAAGCACTCACCAGAGAGGAGGGAGGGATGGATGGAGGAGGCTTTGGGGGCAGGGAGGGTGCTTGGTTTGGGCAAGTGGGGGAGGGGACAGCTGAAGGTCCCATGTTGAACCTGTTGGAAAAACAATTCAATTTGTTGGTCCTACCCAGGCAGCCCTCAATCTTCCTTTCTTTAATGTTGAAGCCTGTGATCTGTTTCGTGTTCGACCACATGTCCCTTATGTTATTCTGCTGGAACTTGTACTCCAGCTTCTTCTTGTAGGAGTCTTTGCACTCCCTCAGCCTTACTGTTAGTTCACTCTGTACTCGCCTCAGTATTTATCTATCTTCAGACCTGAAGGCTTTCTTATTCAAAATTCTTTCAGGTCACTGGTGATCCAGGGATTGTTGGGAAAGCAGCATACAGTCCTGGCTGGCAGGATGGTGTTCTCACAGAAATTGATATAGCCTGTGATGCAATCAGTCATTTTGTTAATGTCCTCCCTGTTTGGCTCACATAACAAGGATCTAAATATTTAAATCCGAATTTTTTTTGGCCTCCGCCAATCCCCAGGCACCTATATTGCATCATTTTAAATACATCAGTAAATTCATCTAGTCGACTTATCTTCACCACATCAGACAATTTATTCATCACTCAAAGCTATATATTAAATGTTTTGTATCTTCTTAGACCAGTATATCCTTCTTGTTATATAAAAAAGCAATAGCCAATATTCCCTGCTTTTCGCCTTACAGCATTGCAGTAAGATTTTTATACTCCAATCTATTTGCAATGAAGGCCTATATTTTATTTGCTCCTCTGTCTGCATACAGCACCAACATGATTATCTTTTGAAACCTCACTTTATTGGCCAAAAAAGGACAGCTTCTCTGGTTATCAGCCCCCACCCCACCACTGACTGGATACCAGTGCACCAAAGACGTGCAACAATTAGATTTTTCAAAAAGGAAAACCACCCTTAAAGTCTAGTTTTCTTCCAGTAAAATAGTTCTTGTGTGTGGATAATGATAGCGAAAATGCAGCAGGACAAACCATTTGTGAAAAAGACAAATATAACAGTGAAGCGGTCAGAAATAGTATCTATATTTTGTTAGGATTAATTAAAATATCTAAAATACAATTCTGAACAGATTACAAACACTGACTCACCTTTTTTTTTTGTTCTTTTTTCACTACTTATTTATTTCTTATATTTCTTGTTATAACTTTCAGTAATTTTTAGGTACTGCACTGTACTGCTTTCACAAAACAACAAATTTCACGACATATGTCCTTGATAAACCTGATTCTGATTTTGATTCAGTCAGCCCAGAGAGATGGCGATTTCCTTGAATTTTTGTCAAAAGGTAGTGCTTAGTGGTGGGAAGAAAGGTTGATTTACTGCTACATGCTGTTCAGTTAAATAGAATCCTGATCATGAAAGTCTATTTGATCAAATGATTTTTTAAGAACTATATCTTAAGAATTAAAGAATAATGTAAGTTAAAATTTATATTACTTATTCATTATTATTTAATCCTAACTGTAATCCATTTAAGATCAGTTTTACAGAGCTTTCAATCTGGGGTTATGTTGCTGTAAAGTTATATTACTGGCTTTTAGGGGCTACTGTTTCTGACAGTATAAAGCAAAGAACCTATATGTCCAGCTGGTAGGTTGGCATGGGATTATTTGAAAAATGAAATGGAAAAAATTGGTAACCTAGTATTAAAGCTGGAAAAATTGGTAACCTAACATTAAAGATGGAGAACCTCTGGAAATGCAGAAGTGCTTAAACAGTTTGTAACTGAGTTGATAGTGCACATTCAGACATCAGAATCTTGGGAGGAGGCTGCTAAACTACAGAAATGATTGAGGAAAAAGTAACCTTGGTTGTTGGAAGATGGAAAATGTATATGTTTACGTTTATTCCTTACCATTCATTGCTCAGTCACAACATTTATGCAGGAAAATCTTGATTCTTTAGAGTAAGAACAGAAAATGCTTGAAACATTCTGTAGGTCTGTGACTTGATATGTTAAATGTTTCTCTTTCCGCAGATGCTGCTTGACCTGCTGAGTATTTGTATTTTTCTTTAAAATTTCTGGCATCTGCAATTCAAGTTAAATTATCTATAACACTGCTTCACATGTTACAACATTGTCCTCTATTTTACAGGACATTGCTGATTTAGCATTTAAAGTGTCTGGAAGGAAAGCACAACCCTTCCCCAGTATCAGTAAGATTATTGCAGACATGCTCTTCAATCTGCTTCTGCAGGCCTTGTTCCTCATTCAGGTATGATTGGATCAGAGATACAATGCTGGATTAATAAACTCCAAGCTGAGCATGAGTGTAGTTTTCTTTGTCAGCGATAGAATTGTTTTAATTTTGACTATGCCCTGTTTAATCTCCTGAACTATGTGCTGATGTGGTATTGATGAAACTCAAACTGCCTGCTGATGAGAAATGTTTCTCACAATCATCTTTTTGGTCCATTCTGTCATTATGTCTCAATTTCTTTACACAGGTGTATACTGGCATTTTTCTGTACAACACAATTCTTATATTTTATTATGAAACTGTGATAAATGTAGTTTTATTGTTAAGTTAAAACCCTCAGGGGGAAAGAAATACTTTGTCTTCCGGGACATACAACAGAACTCTCCAACCAATGAATTACATATAAAATAGAGTCACAATTGCAGTGTAACATAGGAAGTTCAGCAGTCAGTGTAAGGAGAACATTCAACAGCTTAGTTCACTAGTTGAGGGGTTTATATTGGCTAAGACAAAGAAGCAAGTAACCCTGCCATGTTTGAGATAGCACTGTGCAATTTTAATGCCCATCTGTAGAGGGAGAATGATCAACACTTTATGAATTCAGTGTTAGGAAGAATGGTTGATGGAATTTAATGCTGCCTGCTGTTTAGTTAAAAAATCCTGATGGTGACATTCTAGAAAATGAGAGCACTTGCAGCAGTCAAGCACTTCTCTTGTAGTGCATTGGGTGTTGCTGAAGTTGGTGGAGTGGGCGTCAAACCCCCAAGTCAGATAAGATTGGAACCATAGTCCAGCAAACAGTTGAGTTGTAACTATGAATTATACTAATGTAAAAAGAAACTGGAGTTTTTAGTAATTCAACACCTTCTGCTGAAAAGTTTGAGGATAAGATGGGTTCTGGAGTGGTACTTTTATGGTTAACCACTGTTTCTTTACTCTAGGGACTGATTGTGAGTCATTTTCCTATTGAAATTATTGGACAGCTGGGCAGTCTGTTTCATATGTCAATGCTGTATTCCTTGTACTGCTTTGAGTATAAATGGTTCAACAATGGTAAGTAAAGCTTTTGCCACTGACATCTGATAGTAAGTTGGGTGTAAGGTATGAAAAGGAAAAGACAAGCTTGACCAGTGAGCCCCAATGTTAAGTTTCTACATTTGGTACCTTGTTATCACTGCCAAAACCCCAATCAACTACGTAACCTGCCTGTAGGGAAAGGGAAAACAGGAATATTTTTATTTATTTAGTGAAAGCACACCAGGAAAAATTCTTCTCTGACCATGCTGGCCATTATGTAAATTCCGAAAGAGCACCTAAACTGGAGAGGGACACCACCTGTCCTGTTGTATTGGCCACATTAGAAATTCCTTGTGAATGATCACATTAAATTGGTAGTGACTTCAAAAGATAGCAACTTATTGAGTAGTTAAGTTGATTATTTTATTTTATTTTTTCTTTTTTTTTGGAACTGTTTTCACCTGACCTCTCACTTCTTCCTCTTAGCTAATTTGTGCTCATGCTGCTTGGCACTTCCTCTGCAAGATCCCATTACAAGAGTAAAATCAGTTCACCGGATAAATGATAATTTAAGACAAGCCTGATAACACCAACAGCTGGCCTTTGTAGCATTTTATTACAGAACTAACACAGTAGACCGATAGGGAAGGCTGAGGGAAAACGCATGATGCAATTGCTTAGTAACTAAGCCGCTCACAGCTGAATAATGGTCATTGTGGTTTAAAAGCCACTTGCAGGGCTGCAGCCGAGCAAAACTACTGAATTGATAAATTTTATGTCCCCACTGGAAGGGCGGCAGTTTAAAATTAGACTATCTGAGGGTTAGCTTTTCTAAGCCCAGTTAGAGACATTATCAGTAACAAGCTCTTATTCATAGAGGTACCATATTGTATGTATGCTTAAATAGATTTATTTCCCTTCAGGTCACCTGCTATGCCAATGGGTGCAAATGTCTCTCAACTGATGCATGCTACCTGAGTATGACTAATAGTAATTAATATAAATCTCTTGGATACACTTAATGTCACAAAGGTCTAAGATTAGATCCTACATCCGATAAACATTAGTGGCTGTGTCCTTTTGTCTAAAATTAATTTGAGGCATGTTCTCAACCTTAAAGGAAACCTAGGCAGTTGATTTAACCTTCACAGTACTGGTTGGGAACCGATGTGGAAGCATTATTTTTCCTTGGTCCGTGACTAACATGAGGAGGTAGATAGGTACAAGACTGCACGACTCCATTCAGGATTATACAGAACACACTTTGCTTATTAGCAATGTAAGATATGTATTTCAATAACATGTTTTCTTTTCTTACCCCCCCCCAAACATTTTTTTGTGGGATCCTCCTGCAAATATTGATACCCTTCCTTACCCCTTATGCACAGATGTTGATGCCTTCCTAGTTATCTTGTAATTATTGACATCTTCCAAATGTCCTTTTCAAATGATGTACAGAGAAAATTTAGCTATACCTTATTGTGAGTTGCTATAGCTTATGCTTGTTGTGCAATTTTCCATGCCCAGCCACAGGAAGGTGAAGTTTTAATGTAACGTAGCATGTGAAATGTTGAGCATATTTGAGTAGTAATAAAATGTGAGTCTGATGACCAAGTCTTTGAGGAGGCATTTGACCACACAATCTTCAGGTGTGGTAGCAAAAAGGTAACTTCTGAGACACAACTTGTGGTTTCTCTGACTGTCAGTTTCTTAGTAACTTGAGATCTGAAAAACCAAATCAATAACTTGGGAAAAAAATGTTGATTCCATTTAAATTTATGAAAATTTATTTTTGAGGTATGTTTTATTTCTAGATGGGGACAATATTTGATGAACCTTCACCCACTTCTGCTCCTTTTATGTTTTTATCAAGCAAAGTGAAAAGGCTTGTTAAGTTGATTCCTGGGATGAAAGGGTTGACTATCAAGAGAGTCTGAAAATGTTGTGCCTATACCAGGAGTAGAGCAGAATGCAAGGTGATATTATTAAAACATGAACTTCACAGGGTGAATTCTGTGATACCTAGAATTAAGAGGCATAGTTTCCCAATAAGGGTTCAAATGGCTCTGTTTATTATCAAAGAATGTATACAGTATACAACTTGATGTCTGTTCTTCACAGATGTCCACAAGAAACAGAAGAACCCCAAAAGAATGAATGACCGAAAAAACATTAGAACCCCAAAGCCCCCCTCACCCCTCCCCTGCACAAGCAGCAGTAAAGCTTCAATCTCTCCCCTCCATCCATTTCAGCAAAAAGTATCAGCGCCTACCACCCACCAAACAGTAACAAAGCACCCAAAGAGAGACCATGATCTGCAGTCAACAAAATCTATCGCTTATCCAACAGTTCGACAGCCACGGGCTTTCTCTCTCATTAATAAGGGACAGAGAGATGTCACCCATTGCACAGCGAAAGGGGAGACTAGCAGTCGCAGTTACGTTGTTACAGTCTGCCGCATTGTTTTTTATTCCGAGGTTCTCCAGACTCGAAATCTTAAAGAGAGAGAGAGAAAGTGTTTGGTAAACTAGAGACCCCCCCCCCTTCCGCACATCCATCACAGCAAAATCCTGATGTTCCTTCTCCCGCGATGCTTCAGTCAGCAACACTGGCAAGGAATCAGTCGTCCACAGAGCCACGCAGGGCCACACCCCAGAGGGCCCATCTTCCATGCCACGCCTGGAAAATGTCGGAAAACGGCCGGTTGGTCCAGGAGTGGGAACTCATCGCAGTGAAAGACCTGCAGTTTTGAGTGCCTTTGCAGATCGGGGACCTCGATAGAACCCCAGCCACCTTGAAAAGGGAAAAACAGGCATTAAGGAGAGAAGTTTAATCTGTTTCCGCAGATGAACTCAAAGAGGCAGCCATTTGGTGCCGTTTTAACTGCACCCATTACAGGAGATGAGGATTTTCTTTTATGAGGGTTGTGAATACTTTGGAATTCTGCAGCCTAGTGGTTGTAGAGACAGAGATATTGAATATACTTTTGGCATACATTGACAGATATTTCAACTTCAAGAGTATGGAGATATTGTGGGTAAACTAGTATTGTCAATTATTGGATCAACCTTGAGCTTACTGAATGATGGAGCAGGCTTAATGGGCCAATTGGCCTATTCCTGTTCCTGGTTCTTAGGTAAACCCAGCTGAAGGCCCTGACAGTGGTAACATTGTGGTTGGAAGGCCTCCGAATCTGGGCATTTCTGGTCAAATGTACCTGTTGTAGGTTCATAATGGAAAGTCTGTGGCCCATTAGCCTTGTAATAACCTGAATGGAGCATCTGTAACAATTTATAATGAGATAACAAATGGATTGTTGTGAAGCATGTCAGATTGCTGTATCGACTTGCCTGATCTTTGAGATTCTTCAGTTTCAATGCCTTTAGTGTATATTTTAAATGCAAAACATTATCTTGAGACATTTGTTCTTCCTCTGTTTGTATAGGGGTGGAGATGCATCAGCGCTTGTCCAACATTGAAAGGAATTGGCCCTATTACTTTGGTTTTGGATTACCCTTGGCTATTCTCACTGCTCTGCCCTCATCCTATGTGATCAGGTTTGTGCTATACGAAACTGTCAGTAAAAATAGATGAAAAAGTACAAGTTCTTTGACATGAAGAACCTTACAATTTGCTACTTGGGCTAGGCTAAAGTATTGTATAAAGATGTGGCTGTCTGTTTTAGGAAGCTTGTCAAAGCCATTAATGGGGTGCATGAGATTTATGAGCAGAATATGGAAGGTGAGGGGTCTTCAGTTACGTGGAGAGGTTGGAGAAATTGGGATTTTCTTCCTTAAAATCATAAAGGTCTTTGTAACTAAACTAAAAGTAGTGTAAATGGTAAGTGGGTCAGTAAACCAAAGAACACTGATTTAGAGTAATTATCAAAAGCCAGAATTGAAATGAGAGAAAAATATATGTAACTAGTTATAAGACATAGGACATAGGTCATTCAGCAGTTTGAGTCTGCTCTGTCATTCCATCATGGCTGATTTATTGTCCTTCACCACCCTATTTTCCTGCTTTCTCCCTGTAACCTTTGACACCCTTGCTAATCAAGAACCTATTAACCTCCTCTTTAAGTATACCTAATGACTTGGTTTCCACAGCTGTCTGTGGCAATGAATTTCACAGATTCATCACCCTATGGCTAAAGAAGTTCCTCCTCACCTCTGTTCTAAAGGGATGTTCTTGTATTCTGAGGTTGTGCCTGCTGGTTCTAGACTCTCTCACTATTGGAAATATTCTCTCCACATCCACTCTGTCTTGGTCTATGGAGGCCTTTCAATATTTGATGGGTCTCAGTGAAATTCCACCCTCTCTCCCAATAAGTTCAGGTCCAGAGCCATCGAATGTGTTCCTCATACATTGACCCTCATTCTTGGGATTCTTTTTGTGAACCTCCTCTGGACCCTCTCCGATTCCAGCACGTGCTTTCTCAGATAAGGGGCCTAAAACTGTTCACAATAGTCCAAATGTGGTCTGACGAATACCTTATAAAGCCTCAGTATTACATCCTTGCTTTTATATTCTTGTCCTCTCAAAATAAATGCGAAGGTTGCATTTGCCTTCCTCACCATCGACTCATCCTGCAAGTTAACTTGCAATGTGATCTAGAATGCATAGCCTGAAAGATTGGTTAAGGAGCTACAGCTATAATTCTCTAAAGAGAAATGAGTACATGAATATTGAAAATTACAAAGCTTTGAGAAACAGATCGATAACTCATTGGATGGCTGTTTCTTAGAGTAAGTATAGACCAAATGGGCTCCTTCTTGAGCTGTAAATTCTAAGATTCATTAACTTGCATTCCTTTTCAACACCACAACCAAACACAAAAATCTATGACCTCGTCTTACTTTGGAAACTCTTGCATACTTTCACCTCAGTGGTTCTTTTTGAAGTCCTGAACATGTTGATGCTTCCAAGTTCTGTACTTTTTCCTCCAAGACATCTATTTGAATCTCACCAGGTTTACCTCCCTGCTCCTCAGATTCTGCTTGTCATATTCCAAGCCAGTTCAGTTTTCTCCAGCTAAACCTAGATAAAATTGATGTCCAATTTTACTCAGCAGGCCCCAGCACAACCCCACCTAGCCACTGGTTACAACCATCTCCCTTGCCCATTGTTTTATCATTTATCATTTGTGAAATTTTGACATGTGTGCAAGCTTTGTCCTCCCCAGCACACAGATCCACAAACTCCATCACCTTTACACCTGAACACACCTGTGAAACTTCTCATGATTTTATAACCTTCACATTTGCTTTTTCCTTTGGTATCTACACTGGTTTTCTATCCTTAGCTGCCTGTGAACTTCAGCTCATCCAAATATATATTGTGAGTACACTTTGATTCCATTCTGGACCACCCAGTACCCATGTCCTCATTGTCACCTCTCAGTCCCTCAACATCTCAGATTTGAATCTGAGCTTGTATTTGTGTCTTTGCATGCTCCCCTCTCCTGTGCATATTAGTCCTATGTAGCTCCTTCCCCAGTTTGCAGCAAAAACCCTGAAAATTAGGGATAAAGGAGAAAGAAATCAAAAAAATACACGTAATGAGACAACACATGTGAAAATTGGACAAAGTGAGTATTCAGAGAAGAGAAGGAGACACAGATGTGGAGATTCGGTGTTACAGGAAGAGAGAAACATTTCCTGGCTAAATAAATCAGATTAGACCAGGGTGGATTTAAAATTTATTTTACTTAGAGCTCCAGTAACAGGCCTTTCTGGCCCAATGAGCCCCCGCCACCCAATTATACCCATGTAACCAATTAACCTACTGAACTGCACGTCTTTGAAATGTGGACGGAAACCAGACTACCAGAAGAAACCAATATGGTCAAAGGGAGAACATACAAGCTCCTTACAGACAGTGTCTGAAAAGTTCAGTGTTTGGGTTGGGCCCAAATGTTGAAACCAGTAAGTGTTGCTGCTAGTCTACTTCCAGTGGAAACAGTATTCTGCCTAGAGCAGTGTATTAAAATGACCACTTTGCAACAGAGTATTTCTTTTTGTGTTTTACAGTGGCTGTTTGTTCTCCATTCTTTTTCCTCTGTTTATAATAAGTGCAAATGAAGCAAAAGTCCCAGTGAGGTCATTGTGAGTATACTTTGATTCTATTCTCTCTTCGCTCCTCTGAAGCAGTCCAAATATTTTGAGGTTCACTATTAGAGGTTGAATTAAAGAGGAAGGTTAAGAATTTTCTGCAATCCTACAAGTATGACAGCAAACAAGTTTCCACAGGCTAAGTGAGATTGATGCTGATTTGAGACCGTCTCCCAGATTTTGCTCCTCTGCTGTGATGTTTCAACACTTTTCATCTCCAGAAGCATGAAGGTGGGACAATAAGAGTGATATTACTTCACCTGATAGGAGATTTTGAATCTAACTGTGCCTGATGACAATTATCACATGCTCTCTCTCATAAGGATACATTATCTGTTTTACAGAGCTCCAGCCTTGTCCCTCTGTCCACAGTTCATACATTTCCCTCGACATCTAGTGGGCAGAGTAATGTGTTTCAAGGATGATGCCAGTGGCCTTGGCAATTTGTACTAAAAACAGACACTTATTTTCATTGTATCCGTTCTGTCTCACCCTGATAAAGTATGTTGCCCCAGTGTTACAGGAATAATGTTAGTCAACCACAGCATTGCCACATCCAAATGCACTGTCATAGTCATAGTCATACTTTATTGATCCCGGGGGAAATTGGTTTTCATTACAGTTGCACCATAAATAATTAAATAGTAATAAAACCATAAATAGTTAAATAGTTATGCCAGGAAATAAGTCCAGGACCAGCCTATTGGCTCAGGGTGTCTGACCCTCCAAGGGAGGAGTTGTAAAGTTTGATGGCCACAGGCAGGAATGACTTCCTATGACGCTCTGTGTTGCATCTCGGTGGAATGTGTCTCTGGCTGAATGTACTCCTGTGCCCAACCAGTACATTATGTAGTGGATGGGAGACATTGTCTAAGATGGCATGCAACTTGGACAGCATCCTCTTTTCAGACACCACCGTCAGAGAGTCCAGTTCCATCCCCACAACATCACTGGCCTTACGAATAAGTTTGTTGATTCTGTTGGTGTCTGCTACCCTCAGCCTGCTGCCCCAGCACACAACAGCAAACATGATAGCACTGGCCACCACAGACTCGTAGAACATCCTCAGCACCGTCCGGCAGATGTTAAAGGACCTCAGTCTCCTCAGGAAATAGAGACGGCTCTGACCCTTCTTGTAGAGAGCCTCAGTGTTCTTTGACCAGTCCAGTTTAATGTCAATTCGTATCCCCAGGTATTTGTAATCCTCCACCATGTCCACACTGACCCCCTGGATGGAAACAGGGGTCACCGGTACCTTAGCTCTCCTCAGGTCTACCACCAGCTCCTTAGTCTTTTACACATTAAACTGCAGATAATTCTGCTCACACCATGTGACAAAGTTTCCTACCGTAGCCCTGTATTCAGCCTCATCTCCCTTGCTGATGCATCCAACTTTGGCAAACTCCCTTTCCATTGAATCTATTGATGCCACTCAGTTGCCTGGTTAGTCCTCTTATCTTGTCAAAGGGTATGTAAGCTATTCAAAAGTAGGAAGAAAATTATGAGATTTTGAAATGATTCAAGATTCAAATTTATTTATCATATGTACATAAAAACATACAGTAAAATGTGTTGTTTGCATTAACAACCAACACAGCCAAGGTTGTGCTGGAGGCACCCTGCAAGTGTCCCACACAATCCAGTGCCATCATAGCATGCTCACAATGCTTGGCTGAACGCAACAAGTATCAAAACAACAGGAAAACATGCACAGTCCCTCCCAACCGTGCAAACCCCAGGACAGGCTGTCTTCAGCCTGCAGTTGACTCTGATTCACAGATATTGATCTGATATTTCAAATGATAAATAATATGAAGATTTAGCTTTAATTGCATCCATACCGAACAATTCACTGTAACACAGGAATTTCTTTGACGTGGGTAGCTAAGAATATCATAAACAAGAGAAAATCTGCAGATGCTGGAAATCCAAGCAACACATACAAAATGCTGGAGGAACTCAGCAGGCCAGGCAGCATCTATGGAATAGAGTACAGTTCACATTTCGGGCTAAGACCATTCAGCAGGACTGTTGTTTGGATTAATCTTGTGTTCTAGTTCTTTTTCTGCTAGGTTACGTTCTTCAAGTGCTCATCTTCATGCTTTTTGTGTATTATGAAAGTTCCACTGCCTTTTCAGTTAGTTCCAGATTTCTTCCTACATCTTGGGTGAAAACATTTTTCTCCTCTGCTTCCTTCTAATCCTCCTTTTAATACACTGAATTCTGTAAAATTCCTGACATTGTTACAGTTTGTCCTGCTGAGCTTATTTTGAATCCAGCTTACTATGATGTCTTGGATCCCAATGTCTTTTGCTTTGCTTATCAGTCTTCCACATCGAACTTTGTCAAATATGTTGCTATAATAAATCCCCAGCATCACCACATCAAAAATTCTATTAACTACACCAGGCAAATGTATACTGACTGGTTGATTTATACTGTCCCTCGGAATTTTTAGCATAACTTCATTAGGCAGCCTGATCTGTAGTTGACTAAATTATTTTCTCCCTTTTTAAGCAACAATATCACCAATAGGAATACTCCAGCACTGTGCTGGTAACCAAAAGCAATTGGAAATCAATAATCAGAGCCTTTGTTAGTTCCTAAGAAGTTGCGATACACTTACTGATTTATTGATTTTTAAAGATGTAGGACTCCTTACTGTGACTCTATTGGGTGGAGGGGATGGGTGGAAGTTTGTTAGGAGAATGAGGAATTGCAGTTACTCTTTATAAACAGAACTGATTAAAGTTGTTTGCCCTTCTCTCATTCCAGTCATTTTCAGCTGCATCTCTTCTCCTTTGTGATAATGCTCAGCAACAAACTCTTTCACAAGACCGTTCATATTCAATCTGCCATGATAGCAACAGCATCATCAGAGCATCTGCCATCTCCTCATCCGTCCCCTGCCAAACAAAGGCTAATGATGCAACAGTAAACTCCAGTCCAGGACACTTTGCTTCTTGGCATTTTGCACAAGGTACACCTCCTACCTGTCCTATGAAGGCAGGACAGTTCTCAAGGAGGCTTTGAGTAGCCACGTTTTGCTTGTGTGTATATATACCTGGCAGTTCCAACGTCCAATGTAAGAATTTGTCCTCCTGCTGTGGAGCTGGGAGGTAGAAGATTTGAACTTCCATCAGATTTTAATGTGGTAAATTTTATGTGAAAAAGCATTTTATAGAAGATGTATGAGTGAGACAGAAATTGCAGCAAATACTCTCTGACTTGTGCCTAAATGTAATTTTTTTTTGTGTACACATTTGTGCCAAGTATGTGACTTACAGAATACAGTGCTACGTTTTATTGTTGCTTTGAGGGAGTTTTGGGCAGGGAGTTGGAAGATGGGAGGAACTGTGTATGGGATAGTAAAAGTGTAACTGTGCTTGTGTCAGTTTTAGTCTCAGTCCAGATTACCATCAGGGATATCGTAATGGAACTTGTGTTCCAGCTCAACATTAAACCAATAATGATAATGGTAAGTGTATTTGTGATCCTCTTGAATTAGTGAAGCCTGATTTTTTTTTTTTTTTGTTTTTGGAAAAATGATATTTTGAAGAAGGAAGAATTGTGTACTACAATGGACTTTACAAGATCTTGCTCCTCAACTAAAAGTGAAATGTATTCTTAATGTAACTTTTTTTTTCTCTGCTGATGTCCTCAAATCTGCTCTGTTATGGTTAGGATAAATGTTCACACCACTGACTATTGGATCTATGGCTGAGTCACTTACTGACATGCAAGCTCAGTGAAAGTAAAGTTAATTTGCATTAATCTAAGACTGGGAGAAGACACTGAACTGTTCCATACCTGACATGCCTTCTGTAAACTGTACCAAAGAGGGTTAGGTCTCTTTTGCTAAACTCTACCAGATTGGATGTTTAATTTTAAGTCTATTGAATGATGAACCAAAAATTCTTTGAAAGTAACCACAAAATGTGGGGAACCCAGAATTTGTCACAAGTAATGTTCCAGGCAAGTGATCCTGATCATAAGACCAAACTTTTTGTAGCAAATCCATTGAAACAGCCCCTTCCTGCTTATAAAACTAAACTATTCACGTTAAGAAGTCAAATGATCAAAGTTTTATTATTGAGTCTACTTGATGTTAAACAATGTGGTGTTGAAGAGTACAACTTGAACAAAATGTAGGAAATTTGGTGACTGGAACATGAAAGATCAGGTGCCCTCTTCTCCCAGCCTATCCCCCAAATGGTAGCATCATGCTTTGCAAACTTGGAAGTTTTGTTCATTCGTGTGCTTTTTGACTTTGGCCTTTTTTCCCCCTGGATTGGTTGCTGTTCAGTGGGCTGCTATATCTCATCTAACAGATATAGGTTTATGAATCTGGCTAAGGTATTTCATTATTAATGATTATCCTTTGGTTGATTTTCAATAGCTAAATTTAAAAAGAAAATTAAAAGAGCAAGTTACATCTGTAATGAAGAGCCAGTATGAGTTGGCTGTCAAGTCCTTAATGTATATATCTGATTTCAAGGAAATAGAGTATCTTTATGTCAGACAGGGGAAGGGAAAGGGAAATATTGAAGAACTATAACTATCTTTATCCTAATTGGAGAATGGCACTGGTGAACAAGAGAGAATGCAGGATCTCTTCAAAAGTGTAAGAAAGATCAAAGATAGACACTCTGTGTCACTTTATTAGGTACCACTTCAAGGTTCAACATGTTGTGAGCTCAAAGATGCTCTTCTGCACACCACTGTTATAATGGGTGGTACTGTCACCTTCCTATCAGCTTGAACCAGTCTGTTATCTTGTTTTTCACACTATTCTTTATAAACTCTAGAGATTGTTATGTGTGAAAATCCCAGGAGATCAGCAGTTTCTGAGATACTCAAAGCTCCCCATCCAGCACCAACAACCATTCATCGTTAAAAGTCACTTAAATCAAACTTTTTCTCTATTCTGATGTATGGTCTGAACAGCAACTGAATCTCTTGACCATGTCTGCATGCGGTTATGCATGGAGTTGTTGCCACATATTTGGCTGATTAGATATTTGCATTAATGAGCAGGTGTACCTAATAAAGTGGCCACTGAGTGTACTTGTGATCAAAGCCACCATGTATGAAATCGACTGCTTGTGTCAGTGATGTGGGCAGCTATTGATTAACAGAATAATCTACTGCATTGTGTATACAGAGGGCTGCAGGTTGAAGCTAAATAAAGTTACTGTAAAATTAGCTTTAGGTGAACTTGACTCAAGTTTTGGCCATACTTGTTCCCTGACCTCCAATTCCACATGACTTAATGTGACAGATTTTTCTATTAAATTTGTGCTTTCCCATCATCGTCATAAAAAGTGATAGCTGTTTGGTGAGGGATAGGGTACTATCTAACCCAGCACCCAACATACAACCAGATCACTGTACAGGTATGAAGTAGGAAGACCATTCACCTATCCAGAAAGACATTGAAGGTCTCTGCTAAATGTGATTCAAATGTTCCAGGGCTTTCATTTTCACATTCTTACCACTGTGGATAGATCATGTTACAAAAAAAAATTTCCTGGAATGAGTTCCATTTTTTCCCCTTACATCCGTTTAGAGTTTAAAATTGTTCCACGTCTTAGTGGCCAGACATGCTTTTGTAAGGTTGTTGTTTGTTATTTCTCCTTGTTGTCGAAAAGTTATTTCTCTAGCCTTTCCACCTAACTGTTCTCCAAACATGGCTTTTTGAATACTTTGCAACTCCAATGAACAGAAGTCAGCATTACAGGTGGAGGCAACAAATCTACTTCAACTAATTTCAACTAGTGGGGGTAAAATGCTTTTAAACATGTTCTAACACTGAGATTTAATGCACTTGGTATTTGAAAACTTATATTTTATGTACCTCTTAGTCCCTCTATATCTGTCCTAGTGATTGGCCATTGGCCAAATTCAACAGACTCCTGTGGCCCATCCTATGATAATCTCAGAGACATTGGATAAAGGTTACTAACAAATATGGGAATGATGATAAGGAGTTTTCTTCTCCTCCCCCTGCTGCCCGCTCTGAGATTGGAAGCACCAATTACCACAACTAGTTCTGCCAATAATACGTGTACCAAGGAAGGAGAACAAATGTGTGGAAGAGATTTGCTATTTTGCCCAACTGAGATGCTGTGCATCGCCTGTTCTCAAATGAATAATATGAAGCTTAATATGCATAGTTAGCTCAGTAATGATGTTAGTGCATAATTCTGCAAAGAAAAGTTTTGAATATGATAAACCTCAATGTCAGAGGCAAAATCATAACTAGTATAGTTGTGTCTTAGTTATTTTGCACTTTGTTTATTTGATCTATGCTGTTCATCAAGCTGGTTGCTTAGTTATTACCAAGCTTTCTTAACCTTGAATGTGTAGAATTAAATGGAAGGCCATTCTCAGGTGCAGACTGCAGCAAAGGGCCATATTAGAATAAAGACAAAAATTTGCATTGACTCTCTCAGATGTTGATTTTTTTTTTTCCTTACTCATATTTCTTTCCCCCTTTTAATGCATCCATCACTTCCCTATACTGAATACTTCTCTGTAGCTGACACTGTGGGACTTCTGTACGAAATTCTTAATTACATTTTACAGCATGATTCACTCCAGCCTGTAGCTTAAATATATTCATCATTATTATTCACTTTTTAATTAACAAATGAGTTGATCCAAAAAAAGACTGCCTTGGTGTGATTAGTATATCTTTGATTAACAGCAGCCCTCCAAGCAAAGTAGGTTTGGTTTTGGTTTATAACTATTGCATGTGGTCTTCACTTCCAGAGATCACCTGTACTGAGAATGAAGTCCACCCTCATTACATGCAGTTGTAACTAACTACAGGTGAAGAAACTTCACAATGTCATTGGTCCTCAGTCTTCCTCACCTTAACCCCCCCCCCCACCTCAGTCCATTTGGTCCATGAATGAGTGAAGTTGATGGCATTGTAGATTTCCTGTAAAGAATTAATCTGTGGGAATTGTAACAGCATTTACTTAAATTTACTGTGCAGTGATCATGTCTTGTCTGCTGAAGAAAAGCATTAATAGTGAATATTTCTTCTCCATTAAGTTGCCTCTAGACTGTTGCATCTGCCTCACAGCATTACTGTTTGATGTAATTAATTGCACATAACTTGGAATCTTGTTTATATTATATGGTTGCGATTTATCATGCATTTGAAACACCATCTCTAAATGTGAAATGTTAAGCTGTGAGGTTCTAGTAATTGATGGATTATTGTGCTATCCTTGTACATTCTGTAAAAATGTATGTTTTAACTTTCATCCTTGAAGCTTAAAAAGGTTCAACTAGATGTTGTCAGTTCAGATTCCTTCACCCCACCACTGCACACACAACTCCCAAACACTGCTATTTCATTCATCTACTTCCATTTCTGATGTTTTGTAATACAGATTGCAGCTATCAAATTACACTTGCTGCACTGACTGATGAAATCTTTCTGCAGTTAAATTACTGAGGGCTGGACAAAGCTAATGAAATATTTCTTTAACCAAGTCCCACCTTTTGAGAGGCCAAGTCAGTCAGGGGTACTGTTGCATTGATGCTGGTTCTGTGTGACATGTTTAACACTATGTATATGCAGGGTGTTTAAAGATGAGGGGTGGGTTCAGGGCATCACCTCTTCCCAACATCCACCACCTGCAGCAGGGACGCTGAACACTAACTGTTACTCATCTCGGTGCAGGTCTAGCAATTGGTTGTGCTGCCCCTAGTTACTTGGCTATAACAATGTCAACTGAGTGGTTTGAGGTGGGGATATATCCACAATGATAAATACTTTTCCCACAACAAACCGAAAAAGGGATGTTAAATATGTGGTTACAGGTGTGCTGAAAGACTGAGTTAAAATGTTTCCTTGGCAAGCTGCTTGTACTTATTTCTATGAAGGACAATGTTAAACTATCTCTAATGTACATTTATAAACTTCATAAAGCATGTTGCTTTCAAACTACAGGAAGCTAAAGCTGGTTAATTTTAAAATAAAAACATATCTTAATGTGTGGTGTTTTGTGAACTTGTATAAAGTTTTACAAGTTGTTTTACACTGTATGCTTTTGTACTGAGGATAGATCCTTGGCACCTGTCAGTCTGAGGATTTCACAAAACAGTTTAGTTTACTTGTCAATGTACGTACCACTGAACATGGAAATAAAGGCACTTGTACCAGTTGGAATCACAATTTCTGAATGAGAAACTGAAGAATGTGCATTTTTGGAACCTGCAGGAAAAAAAAATAAGTTGTAAATGGCACTAGCCAAGTTAGGGAAAGTGCTTCTATAACTTTCATACAGGACACTCAATTCATCACCTTAGTTATGTCAGAGGTTGAGACCATTCTATGACCAGTAGTTCAGCACCTTGTCAAAGGATTTCTGAACAGAATGAAAGGCTGCTAAACAAGATAAGATGAAATTGATGGCTTTGTGGTTGAATTTGCAAATGATACAAGGATAGATGGAGGGGCAGACACGGTTGAGGAAGCAAGAAATCTGCAGAAGGACTTGGACAGATTAGGAGAATGGGCAAAAAAGTGGCAGATGGAATACAGTACAGTGTAGAGAAGTGAATGGTCATGCACTTTGGTAGAAGGAATAAAGACATAGACTATATTGTAAATGGGGAGAAAATTCAGAAATTGGAGGTGCAAAGGTCAAGGGAGTCCTCATGCAGGATTCCCTAAAGGTTAACTTGCAGGTCGAGTCAGTGGTAAGGAATGCAAATGCATTGTTAGCAGTATTTTCAAGAGGACTAGAATGTAAAAGTAATGATGTAAACCTGAGCCTTTATAAATGTCAGATCACATTTGGAAGCAGTTTTGGGCCCCATATACAAGAAAGAATGTGCTGCCATTGAAGATGATTGAGGAGATTTATGAGAATGATCCCAGGAATTAAAGGGTTAATATATGAGGCGTGTTTGATGGCTCCAGGCTTGTACTCGCTGGAGTTTAGAATATCAGTGAAACCTACTGAATATTGAAAGGCTGAGATAGTGTGGATATGGAGAGAATGATTCTAATAGTCTAGGTCCAAGGACACTGCCTGAGCCAATGTGGATGTCCCTTTAGAACAGAAATGAGGAATTTCTTTAGTTGGAGAGTGGTGAATCTGGATTTCATTGCCATGGATGGTTGTGGAGGCTAAGTCATTGGATATATTTAAAGTGGAGGTTGACAGATTCTTGATTAGTAAAGGTGTTAAAATTTACAGGGAGAAGGTAGGAGAATGGAGTTCAGAGGAATAATAAATCATCCATGGTTGGGTGGCTTAGTGAGCTCAATGGGCTGAATGGCCTAATTATGGTCCTACGTCTTATAGTCTTATCTTTGTACATTAATATACTTTATTAAAATGCATATAGTCATACTGATTTAGTCCAAGAAAGAATGAGCAATTTTAAACAATTACCTTGATGAGAAGATATTATTATGGTAAAATTGGGAAATATTTGGAATATTGCATATGTATCACCATCAAAGAATTAACATGAATCAGTTTCACTACAGAATTTCCAGCACATGACCTGTTTCTGTAATATATCATACCAGCAGGTCTCCTATGCCAACATTAATTGTGTGACAGAAGAAAAAAATGTTAAGATGAGATATGGTAACACAAAATGCTGGAGGAACTCAGCAGGTCAGGCAGCATCTACCGAGATAAATAAAAAGCAAATGTTTTGGTCTGAGACCCTCATGCCTGAAGCCTAGCCAAGAGCAAGGGCATAATTAAGGAAAAGTAACTAAGTTTTATTAACATAATGCAAAATTCGGTTTCATACTTGGCATGTCAAGTACAATCCCATTTTAAAGCCAACTTTTAAACAGGCTGTATTCAAAAGAATACAGGAGATATAACGAATGCAGCAACACTTTAGACTATTTATTTCCTTGATTTAATGTAATCAGACCACACAATAACATTTTTGTATATAGCAGCCCCTTTTTGGTTCTGCATCCAAAGGATTTACTAATCCACAAAAGAATAATGTGCAGTGAAAATTAAAAATTTCAGATAGTGGAAAAATAAAATGAACAGAAAATGCTGGAGATGCTCAAGCAGGTTAGGGTGTATCTGTGAGAAGAGAAACAAGTGCCTTTGACCTGAAACATTAACTCTATTTCTCTTCCTACAAATGCAGCCTGACCTCTGCTGAGTGTTCCCAGTATTTTCTGCTTTTATTTGAGAAGTACTGTAATACCAACTCTGGATTTGGAGGTGATACCCACATTCATTGTTGGAGTAAAATCTATTCAGTAGCTTTTCAAAATCTTGATGAGAGTAGAATATTTTCTATCCAAACACCTTTGACTGATCATGGCCATCTCTGAAAGGCAATAGACTAATTCCCTGGCGTATGTCTGAGAAGAAACAGCTACAAGGAGTGATGACACACTGACAGAATTAAGATAAAAAACAGTAAGTTGAAAGGTAGGAGTCAGTTGTAGCAATCATGGGTATAATATTTGTATTATAAAAGAGGTGCATCCTGTGTTTTAGCATACAACCAAAAAAGCATAACTTTTTGGTGACCATAATGGAGAGAAGAAATGAGTCAACATCACAGCTGGAAGACTTCTATCAGTTCTGATGTTGACATGAAACAGGAATCTCCTATGGAGTGCAGAATTTACACAGATTTTACAATAACCCAGACTCCTGGTCTAACATAGAAACATAGAAAATAGGTGCAGGAGTAGGCCATTCGGCCCTTCGAGCCTGCACCGCCATTCAGTATGATCGTGGCCGATCATCCAACTCAGAACCCTGCACCAGCCTTCCCTCCATACCCCCGATCCCTTTAGCCACAAGGCCCATATCTAACTCCCTCTTAAATATAGCCAATGAACTGGCCTCAACTGTTTCCTGTGGCAGAGAATTCCACAGATTCACCACTCTCTGTGTGAAGAAATTTTTCCTAATCTCGGTCCTAAAAGGCTTCCCCTTTATCCTCAAACTGTGACCCCTCGTTCTGGACTTCCCCAACATCAGGAACGATCTTCCTGCATTTAGCCTGTCCAATCCCTTTAGGATTTTATACGTCTCAATCAGATCCCCCCTCAATCTTCTAAATTCCAACGAGTATAAGCCTAGTTCATCCAGTCTTTCATCATATGAAAGTCCTGCCATCCCAGGAATCAATCTACCTTGTTATGATCTTACACTTCATTGTTTACCTGCACTGCACCCTTTTGGTAGCTTTTACACTTCATTCTGCGGTGTTATTGTTTTACCTTGTTCTAGCTCAATGCACTGTGTAGTGATGTGATCTGTATGAACTGTATGCAAAGCAAGCTTTTCACTGTATCTCAGGACATGTGACAATAATAAACCAGTACTAATTTCTTTGGTAACATAGAATCACAAACAAGAGGAAATCTGCAGATGCTGGAAATCCAAGCAACACACACAAACTGCTGGAAGAACTCAGCTGGTCAGGCATCATCTATGGAAAAGAGTACAGTCACCGTTGCTAGCCAAAACCCTTTGGCAGGACTCCTGAGCTTCTCCAGCAGTTTGTGTGTGTTTGTCCTTTGGTAACATGCCCATACAGCCATATCACCAACCTCCTCCAACTTTAATGAATCCTTCAATCCCATAATTGCAATTGACACATCCCCAAGATTTACACTATCTTGTACAAAGTGTACAAACCACATAGTGTAAACCACAAAGATTTTTTTTTAAATTTTGATCCCAAATAGGGGATTGCTTTAGTTATAGACAAATTATCTGCTTCTGGACCATGCACCAAGGTCTGCAATCCTAAAGGGAAAGCAGAGCCAACAATACTAGGGTACCAGCTTCACTTTGCATAGTATTGACACTTGTTTTTATGGTATTGGAACAATAAAAAATAGGTGTTAATTGTACAGGAACAGTTGATAAGAATTACATTAGTCTCTGCACTCGGTCTTATCTCTTTATAAACAATTAGTCCTTTAGCTCCAAGCATACATGCACCAGTTTACAGCCTGTTATTCTCAACTTGCATTTCCTCTGCATTGCTTTAAGAGGCAAGTGTCAGAATGCTTCATAAGATAGCACAAAGAACTGACACTTAAAAGTTGTAGCACACCAACCAGAAAATCTGCAGATGCTGGAAATCCAAGCAACACACACAAAATGCTGCAGGAACTCAGCAGGCCAGGCAACATCTATGGAAAAGGGTAAACCAATGACATTTTGGGATGAGACCCTTGGTACAGAGGAGATGTCAGGGGTAAGTTAGGTACAGAGGAGATGTCGGGTAAGTTTTTTTACGCAGAGGGTGGTGAGTGTGTGGAATGGGGTGGTGGAGGCGGAAACGATAGGGTATTTTAAGAGACTCCTGGATAGGTACATGGAGCTTAGAAAAATAGAGAGCTATGGTAGTTCTAAGTTAAGGACATGTTCAGCACAGCTTTGTGGGCCGAAGGGCCCGTATTGTGCGATAGGTTTTCTATGTTCTTTCTATGTACCATCAGGACTGGGGAAAAAAGATGAGAAGATAGAACAACAATGTGGGTGGGTGGGTGGGGGAGAAGAAGTACAAGGTGGCAGGTGATAGGTGAAACTGGGAGAGGGGGTGAAGTAAAGAGATGGGAAGTTGATTGGTGAAAGAGATACAGGGCTGGAGAAGTGGGAGGAGACCATGGAGGAGAGGAAAGGGGGAAATAGTTACAGGGAATGGTAAATGGAGTGGGGGGGGGAGCAATTACCAGAAGTTTGAGAAATCAATGTTCGTGCCATCAGGTTGGACGCTACCCATACAGAATATAAGGTGTTGCTCCGCCAACCTGAGTGTGGCCACCGGGAGGTCCCGCTTTTTTCTGGCATAGGTGCTTGGCGAAGTAGTCTCCCAACCTACGTCGGGTCTCACCATTACAAGAGGCCACCCTGGATACAATAGAGAATACCAACAAACTCTGAGGTGTAGGGACAGGTGTAGCACTTGTTCCGCTTGCAAGGATAAGTACCAGGAGGCCAGGAGAGAGATCAGTGGGGAGGGGCGAATGGACAAGGGAATCGCTTAGGGAGCGATCCTTGTGGAAAGTGGAAGGGGTGACGGAAAGATGTGCCTGGCGGTGGGATGCCGTTAGAGATGGCAGAATTTACAGAGAATTATGTGCTGGATGCAGAGGCTGGTGGGTGGTAGGTGAAGACAAGATGACCTCTATCCCTGGTGGGGTGGCAGGAGGATGGGGTAAGGGCAGGCGTGCACAAAAATTGAATGAGAAAAGGATGGACTGGAATTAGAGCCTCTGTAAAAATCACTTGGTGGTTGGAAGATGGGTAGCAAGGAGGGGCATTTGCAGAATGGTCATTATGCCTGAAATTTGGTGACCACGTTGGAAACGTAGATTTATGTTGTAGTTGCATTTCTGGACAAAATTACAAAGACATAATGCCTTTGTAATAGTAATAAACAGCTATTTTATTGCACCTTGGTAAAATTTGGCAGAGTTGATGTGTTACATTTGCCAGGATTGTTAATGTTTTGGATGACTTGCAGACTGTTGACAATGAAGAATGCTGTAGATAGAGTAAAATGTCATGTACCCAGTAGATTCTGAAACTCAAATTAAGTCCATTGTCAAATGTCTGAAATTGTACAAGAGACATCAACTGCTCAAAGCTTGTATTTATTTATTCAAAGTTCTTCACAAACTCTGTCTGGAACTATATTATCCAGAGAACAAATAGTCATATGACACAATCCTTATAAAGGGGTGACAGTCTTAAAGAAATCCCTACGCGACTCCCTTGTCCATTCGTCCCCCCCGATCCCTCCCCACTGATCTCCCTCCTGGCACTTATCCTTGTAAGCGGAACAAGTGCTACACATGCCCTTACACTTCCTCCCTTACCACCATTCAGCGCCCCAGACAATCCTTCCAGGTGAGGTGACACTTCACCTGTGAGTCGGCTGGGGTGATATACTGTGTCCGGTGCTCCCGATGCGGCCTTCTATATATTGGCGAGACCCAACGCAGACTGGGAGATCGTTTCACTGAACACCTACGCTCTGTCTGCCAGAGAAAGCAGGATCTCCCAGTGGCCACACATTTTAATTCCACATCCCATTCCCATTCTGATATGTCTATCCACGGCCTCCACTACTGTAAAGATGAAGCCACACTCAGGTTGGAGGAACAACACCTTATGTTCCGTCTGGGTAGCCTCCAACCTGATGGCATGAACATTGACTTCTCAAACTTCCGCTAATGCCCCAGCTCCCCCTCATACCCCATATATTATTTATATACACATTCTTTTTCTCTCCCTCCTTTTTCTCCCTCTGTCCCTCTCACTATACTCCTTGCCCATCCTCTGGGCTCCCCCCCCCTTTTCTTTCTCCCTAGGCCTCCTGTCCCATGATCCTCTCATATCCTTTTTGCCAATCACCTGTCCAGCTCTTGGCTCCATCCCTCCCCCTCCTGTCTTCTCCTATCATTTTGGATCTCCCCCTCCTCCTCCCACTTTCAAATCCCTCACTAGCTCTTCCTTCAGTTAATCCTGACAAAGGGTCTCGGCCCGAAACGTCGACTGCACCTCTTCCTACAGATGCTGCCTGGCCTGCTGCGTTCACCAGCAACTTTGATGTGTGTTGCTTGAAATTCCAGCATCTGCAGGTTTCCTCGTGTTGATTATACCTCTAACAACAGGAATTCTGCAGATGCTGGAAATTCAAGCAACACACATCAAAGTTGCTGGTGAACGCAGCAGGCCAGGCAGCATCTCTAGGAAGAGGTACAGTCAACGTTTCAGGCCGAGACCCTTCGTCAGGACTAACTGAAAGAAGAGTTAGTAAGAGATTTGAAAGTTGAACTTCAGATTGCGGCCCCTGCCATTGATCTCGGCGGCTCTAACACCTCAGGGCATATTCAAAACCCGGACTCCAGCAACGACCATGGACACCTTCACAGCGATTGCGCAACCGCCAACTGCGACGCCAGCCTTGAACTCCAGGCCGGGTCTTTATGTGCTGCTATTGTGACTCCCGTCTCCCCTTCCCCCACCACCACTCTGCAACCCCGTCTTCCTCAGATCCCACCGTCAACTCCTGGGCCCTCAGAGGCTCCATCTTCCTCTCACCCCAACCCTCCCCTCTCCATTGACACCCCCAGCCTCCCCCCTCCCCCCTCTGATCCCAGCTCTCATCCGTGCCGGGTCTTTACCATCCCCTCCGACCTTCAACTGTCGGAGGCAGAACGCTCTGTCCTCAGTAAGGGCCTCACCTTTGTCCCCCTTCGCCCACACCTCAGCGAGTTCCGCATTCGCCATGATGCGGAACTCTCCTTCCGCCATCTCCGAGCCTACTTCTTCGGCAAGGACTCTTCCACCCCCACCGATGACCCCTTCTCCTGTCTTCAACCCTCCTCTTCTTCATGGACACCCCGCTCTGGTCTTCTGCCTGCTCTGGATCTCTTTATCGCTAATTGCCGATGGGACATCAACCGTCTCGACTTCACCGCACCTTGTCCCCATTCCAACCTCACTCCTTCCGAACGCTCTGCTCTCCACTCCCTCCGCACTAATCCTAACCTTATTATTAAACCCGCCGATAAGGGGGATGCTGTTGTAGTCTGGCGTACTGACCTCTACCTTGCCGAGGCACAGCGACAACTCGCGGATACCTCCTCTTATTTACCCCTAGATCGTGACCCCACTAAGGAGCACCAGGCCATTGTCTCCCACACCATCACCGACTTTATCCGCTCAGGGGATCTCCTATCCACTGCTAGCAACCTTATAGTTCCCACACCCCACACTTCCCGTTTCTACCTCCTACCCAAGATCCACAAACCTGCCTGTCCTGGCCGACCTATTGTCTCAGCTTGCTCCTGTCCCACCGAACTCATTTCTGCATACCTCGACACGGTTTTATACCCCCTTGTTCAATCCCTTCCTACCTATGTTCGTGACACTTCTCACGCTCTTAAACTTTTCGATGATTTTAAGTTCCCTGGCCCCCACCACTTTATTTTCACCATGGATGTCCAGTCCTTATATACTTCCATCCCCCATCAGAAAGGTCTCAAAGCTCTACGCTTCTTTTTGGATTCCAGACCTAATCAGTTCCCCTCTACCACCACTCTGCTCTGTCTAGCGGAATTAGTCCTTACTCTTAATAATTTCTCCTTTGGCTCCTCCCATTTCCTCCAAACTAAAGGTGTAGCTATGGGCACCCGTATGGGTCCTAGCTATGCCTGCCTTTTTGTTGGCTTTGTGGAACAATCTCTGTTCCGTGCCTATTCTGGTATCTGTCCCCCACTTTTCCTTCACTACATCGACGACTACATTGGCGCTGCTTCCTGCACGCATGCAGAACTCGTTGACTTTATTAACTTTGCCTCCAACTTTCATCCTGCCCTCAAGTTTACCTGGTCCATTTCCGACACCTCCCTCCCCTTTCTAGATCTTTCTGTCTCTGTCTCTGGAGACAGCTTACCCACTGATGTCTACTATAAGCCTACTGACTCTCACAGCTATGTGGACTATTCCTCTTCTCACCCTGTCTCTTGCAAAAACGCCATCCCCTTCTCGCAATTCCTCCGTCTCCACCGCATCTGCTCTCAGGATGAGGCTTTTCATTCTAGGACGAGGGAGATATCTTCCTTTTTTAAAGAAAGGGGCTTCCCTTCCTCCACTATCAACTCTGCTCTTAAACGCATCTCCCCCATTTCACGTACATCTGCTCTCACTCCATCCTCCCGCCACCCCACTAGGAATAGGGTTCCCCTGGTCCTCACCTACCACCCCACCAGCCTCCGGGTCCAACATTTTCTCCGTAACTTCCGCCACCTCCAACGGGATCCCAGCACTAAGCACATCTTTCCCTCCCCCCCCCCCGCATTCCGCAGGGATCGCTCCCTATGCAACTCCCTTGTCCATTCGTCCCCCCCATCCCTCCCCACTGATCTCCCTCCTGGCACTTATCCGTGTAAGCGGAACAAGTGCTACACATGCCCTTACACTTCCTCCCTTACCACCAGTCAGGGCCCCAAACAGTCCTTCCAGGTGAGGCAACACTTCACCTGTGAGTCGACTGGGGTGATATACTGCGTCCGGTGCTCCCGATGTGGCCTTTTATATATTGGCGAGACCCGACGCAGCCTGGGAGACCGCTTTGCTGAACATCTACGCTCTGTCTGCCAGAGAAAGCAGGATCTCCCAGTGACCACACATTTTAATTCCACATCCCATTCCCATTCTGACATGTTTATCCACGGCCTCCTCTACTGTAAAGATGAAGCCACACTCAGGTTGGAGGAACAACACCTTATATTCCGTCTGGGTAGCCTCCAAACTGATGGCATGAACATCGACTTCTCTAACTTCCGCTAAGGCCCCACCTCCCCCTCGTACCCCATCTGTTACTTATTTTTATGCACACATTCTTTCTCTCACTCTCCTTTTTCTCCCTCTGTCCCTCTGAATATACCTCTTGCCCATCCTCTGGGTCCCCCCCCTTGTCTTTCTTCCCGGACCTCCTGTCCCATGATCCTCTCGTATCCCCTTTTGCCTATCACCTGTCCAGCTCTTGGCTCCATCCCTCCCCCTCCTGTCTTCTCCTATCATTTTGGATCTCCCCCTCCCCCTCTCAAATCTCTTACTAGCTCTTCTTTCAGTTAGTCCTGACGAAGGGTCTCGGCCTGAAACGTCGACTGCACCTCTTCCTACAGATGCTGCCTGGCCTGCTGCGTTCACCAGCAACTTTGATGTGTGTTGACTATACCTCTTCCCACTCTGCCTCCTGTAAAAATACTACTGCTTTTTCTCAGTTCCTTCATCTCCACTGCATCTACTCAGGATTAGGCTTTCTTTTCCAGAGCATCAGAAATGACCTCCTCCTTCGAAGAATGGTGTTTCCCTTCCTCCACCATTGATGCTGTCCTCACCTGCATCTCCTCCGTTTCCCAAATATCTGCACTCAGTCCATTTTGCAGCAGCCTTAACAGGGAAAGAGTTCCTCTTGTCCTCTCCTACCGCCTCATGAACCTCTGCATCCAACACAACTTCCAGCATCTTCTACCACCAATACATCTTTACCGCCTCCCCATTTTCTGCCGGGATTGCTCCCTTCATGATTCCTTATCCACTGATCTCTCCCCTGCAAGCAACAGAAGTGCTACACCTGCCCATTCAGAGCCCCAAATAGTCCTTCCAGGTGAGGCAACACTTCACCTGCAAATCTGTTGGGGCCATCTACTGTATCCAGTGTTCCTGACGCAGCCTCCTGTACACTGGTGAGACCCGACGTAGATTATCAAGCGCCTTGGCTTCATCTGCAAAAATCAGGATTTCCCAGTGGTCAACCATTTTAATTCCTATCCCCATTCCCATTCAGACATGCCTGCCCATGGCTTTCTGTTCTGTCATGATGAGGCCACTCTCAGGTTGGGGGAACAACCCCTCATATTCTATCTGGGTAGCCTCCAGCCTGATTGCATGAACATTGATTTCTCCTTACTTCTGGTAATTTCTCCCCCTCCCTCTTCTTCCATCCCCCACCATGTTTCCCTTCTTTTCTTTTCCTCACCAGCCCATCACCTCCTCCAGTGCCCCTCCTCCTTCCCTTTGCTCTGTGGTCCATTCCCCTCTGCTGTCAGATTCCCTCCCTCTCTGGCCCTTTGCCTTTTCCATCTATCAAGTTCCAGCTTCTTACTTCACACCCCTTCCCCACCCACTTGGCTTCATCAATCGCTGTTTAGCTTGTACTCATGTTTTTTGCTGTCCATGTTCTTCTACCTGGTAGATGTGGTGGGTTTGAACTGTGCTGTCTAAGGAGTCTTGTTGAATTGCTGCTGTGCATCCTGCAGATGGTACAAATGCTGCTTTCGTGCCTCTTTTGGAGTATGAGTGGTTGTGGATGGGTGCCTTTTGAGTGGGCTGCTGTCTTTTTATATTGGACAAATGCAATAGGTTGGAGATCTTGGATATAATTTTCAGTCCCTTCCAATTAATGTCCACAAACACATCAAAGGTAAAATAGTGTTAAGTGGAAATGCCACACCCAAGTTTAGCAAAGCCCATCCGGTTTCTTATACTGATCCATGATAAAGTAGCCAGTGAGCTAGACCAGCAAATCGAGCAGATTGCCATGCCATCCTGCCCTCAGGAAGGAGGTACAGGAGCCTCAGGACTCACACCACTAGGTTCAGGTACAGCTATTACCCCTCAACCATCAGGCTCTTGAACTAAAGGGGATAACTTCACTTGCCCCATCTTTGATATATTCGCACAACCAACAATATTTATTATTATTTATTTTTTGTATTTCACAGTGCTATCCTGCATTGTTCAGAATGCCAACATGTCCAGAAGGTGCCAAGAGCAGCGCCTCTCCTTTCTTGGGAAGGCCTGCATTACCCTGGCAGAGGATTCATGTGGATTTTGCCAGACCATTCATGGGCACAAGTTTCTTGGTAGTAGAGGATGCAGCTACAAAGTAGCCAGAAGTGTTCCCAATAGCCTCCACTACAGCCTCACATACCATTAATGTGTTAAGAAGGCTCTTCGCAAGGACTGGTGTTTCAGAACACTTAGTCAGTGAGAATGGACCACAGTCTGTCGCAGAAGAGATTCAGTCATTCCTGAAAACGTATAGAATAAGATCTGCACCAGTTACATCTGCACCAGACCACCCAGCTACAAATGGCTTGGTGGAAAGGTTTGTCCAGAGTCCAAAAAACACATTGCGAGCATTGTCAACAGAACACACTACACTGACATTGAACCAGAAGCTCACCAATTTCCTCCTTGTATACCACAAAGCAGCACACTCCACAAGCAAAAACTCACCAATTCACCAGCAATATAGAAAATAGAAAATAGGTGCAGGAGTAGGCCATTCGGCCCTTTGAGCCTGCACCGCCATTCAGTATGATCATGGCTGATCATCCAACTCAGACCCTGCACCAACCTTCCCTCCATACCCCCTGATCCCCGTAGCCACAAGGGCCATATCTGACTCCCTCTTAAATATAGCCAGTGAACTGGCCTCAACTGTTTCCTGTGGCAGAGAATTCCACAGATTCACCACTCTCTGTGTGAAGAAGTTTTTTCTCATCTCGGTCCTAAAAGGCTTCCCCTTTATCCTCAAACTGTGACCCCTCGTTCTGGTGTTGTCTCTAGTGCTCACGCTTGGATCTCCTCAAACCCAGACTCAGAAGGAGTATGCAGGACAAACAGGTGAGGCAAATTGAAGGCTCCTCAAACAAGGATGTTCAATGTTTCACTCCTGGACAAGTAATCCTGGCAAGGGGCTACACAGGTGATCAAAAATGGGAACCCAGAAAGATTAAGGACAGAACTGGACCTCTCTCCTACACAGTGGAGATTGCATCTGATAATCATCTGGAGGCAACTCATTGATCAGTTGAGGAGAGCAGAGTCAGTTGTTGGAGAAGAAAGGTGTCCAGAGCTGTCAGAACCACTTTATGGAGGAGGGCCCAGAACCTGAGATTATTTCACAGCCACAAGTCTCACCTGTCAAGCAGAGTGACCCTGCCCCCAGTCAGGAAAGATGTTATCGCACAAGAGTAAGAAATCCTCCACAAGGATTAAACCTTTAGGCCTGAATAGAACAATTCAAAATTTACTATGCTGTGGATGTCTATATAGTAGCTGTATTATGTAGTATATTGTGTGGGTGTATATGTATGTTAAGATGCCTTCTATTCTTCTATATTGAGCTGGAGTTTATAGCTAAACAGGGAGAAATGTTGTGTATATAATACTTCAGTAATACTTGATTAATTCCCGGTTCCTTGTCTTTCTTTTTATTAGTTTAATGTTTTGGAGTTACAAGACATAACATACACCTTAAGGATTGCAGTAGTTCAAGAAGGCAGCTAACCACCACCTTCACAAGGACAACTAGAGATGGACAATTAAAGTTAGTTCTGACAAAGGGTGTCAGCCTGAAACGTCGACTGCACCTCTTCCTAGAGATGCTGCCTGGCTTGCTGCGTTCACCAGCAACTTTGATGTGTGTTGCTTGAATTTCCAGCATCTTGTGTTTGCATGGACAATTAAATGCTGGCTCAGCCCGCAAAGCCGAACTCTTGAATGAGTAATTTAAATTACTGTCAACAATTTGCCTGATCTTTGTAACTATTAGTGATCAAACACCCAGAAGTAACTTTTTATCACCCTAATTATATCAAATCTATTCCTGGGCCTAATCGGAGGTGCTAACATTCAACTGGAAGTTATAGATTCTTATTTACACAGGACTTCATATCTTGGCTTGTATCAGGTCCGCAGCGTTTCCCTCAAATTCAAGGCCAAACTGGAGTAATACAGGGTTAGGGTTGGGGGGGGGAGAGGCGGGGAGAGAGCAACAGCAGGCCAGGCAACATCGCTAGGAAGAGGTACAGTCGACGTTTCAGGCTGACACCCTTCGTCAGAACTAACTGAAGGAAGAGATAGTAAGAGATTTGAAAGTGGGAACTATAGATGCTGCCTAGCCTGCTGCGTTCCACCAGCATTTTGTGTGTGTGTTGCTTGAATTTCCAGAATCTGCAGATTTTCTCGCGTTTGAGTGTGTGCGCGTGCGCGCGTTGCCGTCTGCAGTCCTCCAGTATCCCGTGAGACCCCGCTCCGAGAGCCCCTCCTCCCTCCATTCACTCTCCGCTGTCTGCAGCCCCGCCAGGCTGACACGTACCTCTTTGTGCTCTCAATCTAACTTGATAGTAGAAGCGGGAAAGGCAGACTGACGGTGGAATTGGCCAATCAGAGGGCGGAAGAGCAGGCACTCCTGATGTCGATTGGACGGGATACGGACGCTTCCGGCATCGGGGTAGGTTGAGGTGGCGGTGCAGCTTCTGCGGGGGTTGCATGGAGTGAGCGCGGCGTCGGTCAGGTAAAGTGGGGGATCGGGGCTGTGGATGGGTGTGGGATTGACTCTGGGCGGGTGCAGGTTTACCATCGGGTCCCACTACTGTCGGCTGAGGGCCTAAGATAGACTCCGGCGTGAACCGATTTGTGCCGTAGTCTTTTGGTCGGCCTTTTCTATCCTGTTCATGCGCCGGACGTACCTTGAATCCACTACTCTCTCCTCGCAACATTTATCCCGATCACAGCATTCTCTAGTTGCCTTGTTTCCCAACCCTGAAAGCACTCGCCCCCTCTCCCCGCTCCTGATCCTGACCGTTGCTCATTTTGAACTTTCTGTTGGTTCCCCCTGAGTTTTACTTCGCAGACATTCCCCTTTCCGTTAAAGGAAAGATGACTCGCACCACAATCATTCTGTCTGGTCTTTGTCGAAAGCTGTGGAACTCCTCTGTCGAAGTTTTTCCTTATTAACTATGTACTTGGTCGTCCTTACCAGTTCGGGTATCTGATTTTAGAAATGCTCCTATCAAAATTTGATTGTCCTCCAACAGGAATCCCTCAAAAGAAAAGTCAAATTCGGGCTAGAAATGCTTTCATACTTGATCATTTATATTTTTAAAATTTGTTTTCTCAATATTAACTTGAATATTTCACTTTCACATCGCTGCATCTGTGGATGTATGCTGCTTATAGCTTGTAAATGACCTTGCATTAGTAGCTAAGCCCTGACTGCCTTAGCTGTTGCCTTCAAATTAAGTGGTGCCCTGGCAGAGCGGTGTAAGGATTGAGTGGACAGTTTCTGTTCCTAAATTATAATGAAAGAATTGAATTTTACCACATTGTTGTCCATTATTTATTCCTCAACCAACATAACCCAGTCAAAAAAAACACAGGTATTTGCTATTTAGCCTTGTTGCATACAAATTGGCTGTCCATTTTCTACATAATAATGAATAGCCAAAGTACTTTATTGGCTGTTAAACACTTTGGGATATGACATTGTGAAAAGTGTTGCCATATTTGAGTCTTCTAAACAATCTGACATTGCATTCTAAATGAATGTTGAGCTCGCCTACAGAAGGTGTGGTGGATTTGATGAAAGGATACTTGGTTTCTCAGTTTTTCAATCTTTTGTGTAGCCCTATCCAGTTTGCAAACACTGGAATTATTTGGGAATGAAGCCTTTATTTAATAAAGAATGAAAGCAGAATTGAACTGTTGGACTTCAATGTTATTTCAGCTTTCAAAAGTGGTTCCATGGTTCCTTGTTTTGTGACTGGGGAAGACAAATTTCAGGGTTGTATACTGCATACATAATTTGATAATAAATGTACTTTGAGCTTTAAAAGTGTATTACAAGATATTTAATTAAACAATGACGCAAGTTGTAGGTGGTTAAATGCTTTTTGTAATGTGATATGTTTTAAACGGCCATATTTCTTGTATTTCTCTTTGTTCCTTTGTAATGTCTTGAAAGCTAATGATTAAAGATTAGATTAGTTTTATTTGCCACATGTACATCAAAACGTACAGAGAAATGGATCAACGAAGTACAAAGATATGCTGGGGCCAGCCCACAAGTGCCATCAGGCTTCTGGTGCCAACATAGCATAACCACAATTTGCTAACTCTAACCCGTATATCTTTGGAATGTGGGCAGAAACCAGGGAGCCCGGAGGAAACCCACGTGGTCACCGGGAGAATGTCCTGACTCCTTATGGACAGCAGTGGGAATTGAACCCTGATCATACAGCAAGCATCATAAAGCATTCTGTTAACTGCTGCGTTACTATTAAGCTCAGTTATCTGCCAAAGCAAAAACGGTATATTTTTCAATATACCTGCCACCTATCAGACTATTTAAAAAGAAAACAAAAATGGGATGCTGGCTGCCAGCACTTTGGTTTATGTTTTTGTACAAATCCTTCATTCTGTTTTTAAGAACTCCATTTTAAAAGTTTTCAGAAAAATGAGAAGATTTCATGCACCGAAATACTTCGGATGTATATTGTCTATTGTGAGGGAAATGTGGCAGCCAGTTTGCACGAATAACATGAAGCAAATCACTGCTTCTGAGTCTATTGATTTTTATTATTGTTGGGGGGGGGTGGGGTTCTAGTTACCATTCTCAAATAAAATGCCTGTCAACCATTTCTAATTGTCCTTGGTAGAATGGTGGTTAGCTAAACCTTTTGAGCAGCGGGAGACTTCCACTGAGTGTATTCCCATAATCCTCTCAATGAAGTGATTCCCGAATTTAAATCCAGTAATGATGGACTGAGATGTTCCCCAGTTTGATTGATGTGTGACTTTAAGGAGTATGTGTGGTGGAGTTTGGGTGGCTGTAGCTCTTGTTCTTGGTAATTAACGTTGTACGTTTAGGAGGTGCTGTTGGAATCGTTGAGGTCAGTAACCTACGTTTTATTTCATCAATGGTACATGCTTAACCACTGTGTGCCAGTGATGTAGGAAATGTTAGTAGGTGTGTTAATCTTGGGTCACATCAAGTACCTTGTTCAAAGTAAATTTATTATCAAGGTACATATGTGTCAACATATACAACCCTGAGATTCATTTTCTTATGGGCATACTCAATAAATCTATAGAATAATAACCGTAACAGAATCAACCTGAGCATTCAACCAGTGTGCAAAAGACGAGAGAGAAACTGCAAGTACAAAAAAAAGGAATGGTTCGGGGGTGGGGGTGGGCAGTTACCAGAAGTTCGAGGAAATAGATGTTCATGCCATCAGGTTGGAGACTAACCAGACAGAATATAAGGTGCTATTCTTCCAACCTGAGTGTGGCCTCATTGCGGCAGTAGAGGAGGCTATGGACTGGCATGTGGGAAGTAGAATTGAAATGGGTGGCCACTAGGAGAACCCGCTTTGTGTAGGTGCTTGGCGAAGTGGTCTCTCAATCTACGTTGGGCCTCACCAATATACTGGAGGCCGCACCGGATACAGTAGATGACACCAACCAACTCGCAGGTGAAGTGTCGCCTCACTGGAAGGGCTATTTGGGGCCCTGGTCTCTCTCTACCATTCAGGGTCCCAAACAGCCCTATCGGGTGAGGTGACACTTCACCTGTGAGTCGGTTGGGGTCATCTACTGTATCCGGTGCTCCCGGTGTGTCCTCCTGTATATTGGTGAGACCCACTGTAGATTGGGAGACCACTTCGCCGAGCACCTACGCTCCGTCTGCCAGAAAAAGCGTGATCTTCCAGTGGCCAGCCATTTTAATTCCACTTCTCATTCCCATTCCAACACGTCATTCTACAGCCTCCTCTACTGCCGTGTTGAGACCACGCTCAGGTTAGAGGAGCAACAACTTGTATTCTGTTTGGGTAGCCTCCAACCTGATGGGATGAAATCAATTTCTTGAACTTCCAGTGATTGCCCCACCCCCATTCCCCAATCCTGATTCCCTCTCACCTTGTCACCTTAGCTGCCCATCATCTCCCTCTGGGTGCTTCTCCCTATTCTCTGGCCCAAAACGCCAACTGTTTACTCTTTTCTATAGATGCTGCCTGGCCTGCTCAGTCCCCCCACCATTGCTTTGGATTTCCAGCATCTGCAGATTTTCTCGTGTTTGTGAACATTTTAATGATGGGGGCAAGTGAACTTGAGTGAAGTTGTCCCCTTTGGTTCAAGAACCTGATGGTTGAGGGATAACAACTTTTCCTGAACCTGGTGGTGGGGTGGCAGCAGCGAGAAGAGAGCATATCCTGGGTGGTGGTGATCCCTGATGAATGCTGCTTTTCTGCAGTAGTGTTTTGTGTAGATGTGTTCAGTGGTGGGGAGAGCTTTATTTGCGATGTATTAGACCACTCCACTACTTTTTGTAGGAATTTTTCTGTTCAAGGGCATTGGTGTTTCCATACCCAGGTTGTGGTCCAGCCAGTCAGTATACTCTCCACTACACATCTTAAGAAGTTTGTCAAAGTTTTAGGTGTCATGTGAATTTTCGCAAACGCCTGAGGAAGGAGAGATGCTGCCTTGATGTCTTTGTAATTGCACTTAATGTGTTGTGCCCAGGACAGATCCTCCAAAATAATAACACTGAGGAATTTTAAGTTGCTGACCCTCTCCACCTTTGATTCCCAGATGAGGACTGGCTCACGGATCTCTGGTTTCCTCCTCCTGAGGTCAATAATTAGTTTTTTGGTCTTGCTGACATTGAGTAAAAGGCTATTGTTATGGTGCCATTCACCCAAATTTTCTATCTTCCCTTCTATATGGTAGTTTGTCACCACCTTTGATCCAGCTAATGACAATGTGCTGTCAGCAAACTTGAATATGGCATTGGAGCTGTGGTTAGCCACCCAGTTATACAGTGGAATTCAAAAGTTTGGGCACCCCGGTCAAAATTTCTGTTACTGTGAATAGTTAAGTGAGTAGAAGATGAACTGATCTCCAAGAGTCATAAAGTTAAAGGTGAAACATTCTTTTCAACATTTTAAGCAAGATTAGTGTATTATTTTTATTTTATACAATTTTAGAGTGGGGGGGAAAAAGGAAAGGAGCACCATGCAAAAGTTTGGGCACCCCAAGAGATTTGAGCTCTCAGATAACTTTTACCAAGGTCTCAGACCTTAATTAGCTTGTTCACAATCATTGTTGGGAAAGGCCAGTTTACGCAAATTTCAAAGCTTTATAAATACCCTGACTCCTCAAATCTTGTCCCAACAATCAGCAGCCATGGGCTCCTCTTAAACAGCTGCCTAGCGCTCTGAAAATTAAAATAAATGATGCCCACAAAGCAGGAGAAGGTTATAAGAAGTTACTGAAGCATTTTCAGGTAGCCGTTTCCTCAGTTCGTAATGTAATTAAGAGCTGTTTAGAATATACATTAATGATTTAGATGAAGAGATTAAAAGTAACATTAGCAAATTTGCAGATGACACAAAGCTGGGTGGCAGTGTGAAATGTGAGGAGGATGTTATGAGAATGCAGGGTGACTTGGACAGGCTGGGTGAGTGGGCGGATGCAATTTAATGTGGATAAATGTGAGGTTATCCACTTTGATGGTAAGAACAGGAAGGCAAATTACTATCTAAATGGAGTCAAGTTAGGAAAAGGGGAAGTACAACGAGATCTAGGTGTTCTTGTACATCAGTCACTGAAAGCAAGCATGCAAGTACAGCAGGCCGTGAAGAAAGCTGATGGCATGCTGGCCTTCATAACAAGGGGAATTGAGTATAAGAGCAAAGAGGTCCTTCTGCAGCTATACCGGGCCCTGGTGAGACCCCACCTGGAGTATTGTGTGCAGTTTTGGTCTCCAAATTTGAGGAAGGACATTCTTGCTATTGCGGGAGTGCAGCATTGGTTCATGAGGTTAATTCCCGGGATGGCGGGACTGTCATATGTTGAAAGATTGGAGTGACTGGGCTTGTATACACTGGAATTTAGAAGGATGAGAGGGGATCTTATTGAAACATATAAGATTATTAAGGGATTGGACATGCTGGAGGCAGGAAGCATGTTCCCACTGATGGGTGAATCCAGAACCAGAGGCCACAGTTTAAGAATTAGGGGTAGGCCATTTAGAACGGAGTTGAGGAAAAACTTTTTCACCCAGAGAGTGGTGGATATGTGGAATGCTCTGCCCCAGAAGGCAGTGGAGGCCAAGTCTCTGGATGCTTTCAAAAAAGAGATGGATAGAGCTCTTAAAGAGAGAGCTCCATCAAAGGTTATGGGGATAAGGCAGGAACTGGATACTGATTGTGGATGATCAGCCATGATCACAGTGAATGGCGGTGCTAGCTCGAAGGGCCAAATGGCCTACTCCTGCACCTATTGTCTATTGTATAAATGGCAGTTAACAGGAATGGTGGAGGTCAAGTTGAGGTCTGGAAGACCAAGAAAACTTTCCGAGAGAACTGCTCGTAGGATTGCTGGAAAGGCAAATCAAAACCCCCGTTTGACTGCAAAAGACCTTCAGGAAGATTTAGCAGACTCTGCACAAATATGACCTTCATAGAAAAGTCATCAGAAGAAAACCTTTCCTGCCTCCTCACCACAAAATTCAGCATCAGAAGTTTGCAAAGGAACATCTAAACAAGCCTGATGCATTTTGGAAGCAAGTCCTGTGGACTGATGAAGTTAAAATAGAACTTTTTGGCCGCAATGAGCAAAGGTATGTTTGTAGAAAAAAAAAGGTGCAGAATTTCATGGAAAGAACCCCTCTCCAACTGTTAAGCACGGGGGTGGATCAATCATGCTTTGGGCTTGTGTTGCAGCCAGTGGCACGGGGAACATTTACTGGTAGAGGGAAGAATGAATTCAATTAAATACCAGCAAATTCTGGAAGCAAACATCACACTGTCTGTCAAAAAGCTGAAGATGAAAAGAGGATGGCTTCTACAACAGGATAATGATCCTAAGCACACCTCAAAATCCACAATGGACTACCCCAAGAGGCGCAAGCTGAAGGTTTTGCCATGGCCCTCACAGTCCCCCGACCTAAACATCATCGAAAATCTGTGGATAGACCTCAAAAGAGCAGTGTGTGCAAGATGGCCCAAGAATCTCACGGAACTAGAAGCCTTTTGCAAGGAAGAATGGGTGAAAATCCCCCAAACAAGAATTGAAAGACTCTTAGCTGGCTACAGAAAGCATTTACAAGCTGTGATACTTGCCAAAAGGGGTGTTACTAAGTACTGACCATGCAGGGTGCCCAAACTTTTGCTTTGGGCCCTTTTCCTTTTTTGTAATTTTGAAACTGTAAAAGATGGAAATAAAAAAAGTAATCTTGCTTAAAATATTAAAGAAATGTGTCATCTTTAACTTTATGCCTTTTGGAAATCAGTTCATCTTTTACTCGCTTAGCTATTCACTGTAACTGAAATTTTGACCAAGGGTGCCCAAACTTTTGCATGCCACTGTAAGTGTAAAGCAAGTAGAGCAGGGGGTTAAGGCTGCTCTACTCGTGTTGTTGGTGCTGCATTTTGGACAAGCAAAGAGCATTACAGTTTGAATCCCACTTAATCCAAAATGCTTGGAGCCGTGAGTATTTTGGATTTTAGATTTTGGAATATATCAGATAGCTTGGGATCACGATCATTTCTGACTGAGTTTATGTGGAACTGGTAATCAGTCTTTGTCACACATGTTCATCATACATGTTATTGATGCAGCTGTTCAATGTGTTAGATTTTCATCAGCAACGATCTTGGCAAAGTCATCAATAAATTTCTCTGCTGCTTCATGATCAACAGAACACACTATCACCATAAATCTTAAAATTTAATGCTGTAACTTTTTTTTGAATTTCTGCGATCAGCCTGCTGAATATTCACAATTACCTTCAATTTCTAGTTTGTTGTGATAGATCTTCTTTCATGACCAGCATACCGTTAAGCGCCGTATTTCCCTCCAACACTGTCAAATCCACTCTATCAGAACATGATCTAGATTTTTTTTTTGCTTTATACAGTGTTTTTTTGTTTTTCATTATCTTCGTTCATTACTTGTGTAAGGTCACTTCTCAGAACTGTGTCGTGCACAGGGACCTGCACATCACCTGGGAATCTTCCCAGCGCCTTCTCAAATTTTCCAGTTGTGACATCATGTCAACACTTTTTTAAAAAAACTTGCATTTCAGGGGTTATGGTTTGGTAAAGGGGTACTCGACCTCTAATATACTCTTGATTTATCTCTTGTTAGTAGATGAGTCATTTGGTACAGATACTTCCTCTTGGTTACCCTGGTATTTATTTTACTCATCATCATCATAATGAGTTCGCAGAAGGACATGAAGATACAGAAGGTGCTGGCATGGAGGGCTATGAACGACATGAAGGAAATCTGGAAGTCGAACATGACCAGAGGGCTTAAAAAGAGGATCTTCATAGCAGGCATAGAGTCCATTCTCATGTACGGATGCGAGACATGGGCACTCACCAAGACGATGCGAAAGTCTCTAGATGGTTGCTATACACGAATGCTCCGGATGGCTCTTGATGTGAGTTGGCAACAGCACATGACGAACGTTGAGCTCTATAACAACCTACCGATGCTCACCACTAAAGTCGAGGTGAGAAGGCTGCAACTAGCGGGGCACTGTCTACACCACCCTGAGCTACCTGCCAGCCTATTCATCAAATGGGAACCCAAGCACGGGAGGATGAACCCTGGGCGCCCTCCCAAGACTATGGTCAACACACTCCTAGAAGACAGCGGTGCGACTAATGTAGATGAACTGAACACACTGATGAGGGAGAAGTGGAGAGTCCGTCATCGTGCCCAACGCTGGCTCTCTAGGCCTGAGTCGACGTAGGAGCAGTTATTTTACTGGTTCGCAAATATTGGTCTATGTTTCTGTTTAATGTTGACCTCCAAGATATTGAACATGTCGAGTGAGTGATGGTAAAACCATTCTATGTCAAAGGTAAATGAAGATCATAAAATGCAGGTACTGGAGATCTGAAATAATATAAACAGAAACACTCAGCAAGCCAGGCAGTCTTTGGGGAGAAGGAATGGGTCATTTCTCATGCCCTAGACACAGTCTGAACTGGAAAATGGGCTGAAAGGTGGCAGATGGAATTTAATGCAGACAAGTGGGAAGTGTTGCACCTTGGGGGCTGAAATCAGGTTTGAGAGATCTGGGAATACAGATCCATAATTCCTTGAAAGTGGCATCACAGGTAGGTAGTCGTGAAGAGAGCTTTTGGCACATTGGCCTTCATAAATCAAATTATTGAGTCTGGGAGTTGGGATCTTAAGTTGTATAAGATGCTGATTATGCACCATCTTAGTTTGGAGTATTGTGGGCAGTCTGCTTATCTACCTATAGGAAGGATATTAATAAGATTAAAAGAGTTCAAAGAAAATTTACAAGGATGTTGTCAGGACTTGAGTACCTGAGTCATAGGGAAAGGTTGAATAGGTTAGGACTGTGTTCCCTGGAGCATAGGAAAGTAAGTGGAGATTTGATAGAGATATATACAATTATGAGGAGCATAGATAGGATCAATGCAAGCAGGTTTTTTTCCACTGAGGCTGGGTGTTTTAAGGGAAGCATGAGGTGGAGGTTATTCACTTAGAGGGTCATGAAAGTGAGGAACGAGCTGCCAGCAGAAGTAGAGGATGCATTTTTGATTTTGACATTTAAGAGAAATTTGAATAGATGCATGGATGGAAGGAGAATGGAGGGCTATGGTCCAGGTGCAGGTTGATGGGACTGGGCATAATAATAGTTCAGCATGGGCTAGATGGGCTGAAAGGCCTGCTTTTCTGCTGTAGTGCTCTATGACTCTACCTGAGAAAGAAAGAAAACAATCCCACCCAACTAGGAATAGGGTTCCCTGGTCCTCACCTACCACCCCACCAGCCTCCGGGTCCAACATATTATCCTCCGTAACTTCCGCCACCTCCAATGGGATCCCACCACTAAGCACATCTTTCCCTCCCCCCCTCTCTCTGCATTCCGCAGGGATCGCTCCCTACACAACTCCCTTGTCCATTCGTCCCCCCCATCCCTCCCCACTGATCTCCCTCCTGGCACTTATCCGTGTAAGCGGAACAAGTGCTACACATGCCCTTACACTTCCTCCCTTACCACCATTCAGGGCCCCAAACAGTCCTTCCAGGTGAGGCATCACTTCACCTGTGAGTCGACTGGGGTGATATACTGCGTCCGGTGCTCCCGATGTGGCCTTTTATATATTGGTGAGACCTGACGCAGACTGGGAGACCGCTTTGCTGAACATCTACGCTCTGTCCGCCAGAGAAAGCAGGATCTCCCAGTGGCCACACATTTTAATTCCACATCCCATTCCCATTCTGACATGTCTATCCACGGCCTCCTCTACTGTAAAGATGAAGCCACACTCAGGTTGGAGGAACAGCACCTTATATTCCGTCTGGGTAGCCTCCAACCTGATGGCATGAACATTGACTTCTCTAACTTCCGCTAGGCCCCACCTCCCCCTCGTACCCCATCTGTTACTCATTTTTATGCACACATTCTTTCTCTCACTCTCCTTTTTCTCCCTCTGTCCCTCTGAATATACCCCTTGCCCATCCTCTGGGTCACCCCCCCCCCCCGTCTTTCTTCCCGGACCTCCTGTCCCATGATCCTCTCGTATCCCCTTTTGCCTATCACCTGTCCAGCTCTTGGCTCTATCCCTCCCCCTCCTGTCTTCTCCTATCATTTTGCATCTCCCCCTCCCCCTCCAGCTTTCAAATCCCTTACTCACTCTTCCTTCAGTTAGTCCTGACGAAGGGTCTTGGCCTGAAACGTCGACTGCGCCTCTTCCTATAGATGCTGCTTGGCCTGCTGCGTTCACCAGCAACTTTGATGTGTGTTGCTTGAATTTCCAGCATCTGCAGAATTCCTGTTGTTTGTTTGAGTTTTCAGTAACAGAAGGTTCTTCCCATCCCTCCCCATTTCTCTGTAAATGAAAACTAACTGCTTCTAACGGAGGCTCTAGCATCTGAAATATTGTTTGTTTTGCTTTTACATAGGCTCTGCCTGATTTGCTGAATATTTCCATCATTTACTTTTTGGTTGTTAATGGCAGTTGGTTAGACCCTTGTTTGAGATGGTCATAAAAGGACACTTTTCTTGTATGTTACTCACTGCTTCTCAGCTTCGGCCTCAACTTTGTCCAGGTCTTCTATTTATTTTATTTCGAGATACAATGCAGAAGAGGCCCTTCAAGCCCTTTGAGCTGCAACTCCCAATTTAATCCTAGCCTAATCACATGACAATTTACAAAGACCAGTAACTTACTAATTGGCAACTCTTTATACTGTGGGAGGAAACCAGAGGAACTGGAGACAAGCCATGCATTCCATGGGCAGGACATACAGACTCCTTACACGTGACGTTGGAAGTGAACTCTGAGCTCTGATGCCCCGAGCTGTAATAGTGTCAAGCTAGCTGCAACGCTGCTGTGGTGCTGCATGCTGCAATTGTCTGCTTCATTTCCTGAGGAGTTGTGGATGGAATCAAACATTGTGCAATCATCAGAAGCTGTCCTTGAGCCTGATGGTACATATTTTCAGGCTTTTGTATCTTCTGCCTGATGGAAGGGGGTGAAAAGAGACTATCTGGGGTGGGAGGAGACTGTGATTATGTTGGTTACTTTACTGAGGCAACAGAAAGTGTAGAGGGGATTCTGGTTTCTGTGATGTGCTGAACAGTGTCCATAACTCTGCAATTTCTTGTGGTTTTGGCCAGAGCAGTCGCCGTGGTGCATCTAGATACAATGTTTTGTGCAATGCTGAGATAAAAATTATTGAGGGTCATGCTGAACGTCCTTGGCCTTCTGTGGAAGTAGAGGCACATTCTTAGCATTGACCCCTACATGGTTGGATCAGGATAAGTTTCCGGTGATGTTTATACCTTGGAACTTGAAGCTCTCAACCATTGAAATGACTCCATTGATGTAAATAGGGCCATATATGACATGATTTGACAGTTCTACAGTGTTGTGGTCTCATCCATTTATTTCTGTTGCATGCTTGAAGTTCTGTGTCATGTCTTCAACGGCTTGACATGTCACTTTTGAGTATGCCTCATGCTGCTACTGGCATGCCCTTCTGCAGTGCTCTGAAGTGAGATTGAAATTCTTAAGTATATAAGGGGTAGAAGAGAGTCAAGGTTAGATATAGGACCAATACAGAATGATGCTGGAGATATTGTAATGAGAGATGCCGGGATGGCAGAGGAACTGAACGCGTATTTTGCATCAGTCTTCACAGTGGAAGACGTCTGCAGTATTCTGGACATTCAAGAGTGTCAGGGAAGTGAAGTTTGTGCAGTGAAAATTGCGACTGAGAAGGTGCTCAGGAAGCTTAATGGTCTGAGGGTGGATAAATCTCCTGGACCTGATGGACTGCACCCTCCGGTTCTGAAGGAAGTAGCTGACAAGATTGCAGAGGCATTAATGATCTTTCAAGAATTGATAGATTCTGGCATTGTACCAGATGACTAGAAATTTGCAAATGTTACTCCGCTATTTAGGAAGGGTAGGAGGCAGCAGAAAGGAAACTATAGACCTGTTAGCCTGACATCAGTGTTTGGGAAGTTGTTGGAATCGATTGTTAGGGATGAGATTACGGAGTACCTGGAGACACATGACAAGATAGGCCAAAGCCAGCATGGTTTCCTGAAAGGAAAATCCTGCCTGACAAACCTACTGCAATTCTTTGAGGAAATGACAAGCAGGGTAGACAAAGGAGATTCAGTAGATGTGTACTTGGATTTTCAGAAGGCCTTTGACAAGGTGCCGCACATGAGGCTGCTTAGCAAGATAAGAGTCGATGGGATTACAGGGAAGTTACTAGCATGGGTGGAGCATTGGCTGATCGGCAGAAAACAGAGAGTGGGAATAAAGGGATCCTATTCTGGCTGGCTGCCGGTTACCAGGGAGTTCTACAGGGGTTGAGTTGAGACCGCTGCTTTTCACGATGTATGTCGATGATTTGGACAATGGGATTAATGGATTTGTGGCTGAATTTGCCGATGATACAAAGATAGGTGGAGGAGCGGCTAGTGTTGAGGAAACAGAGAGCCTGCAGAGAGACTTGGATAGTTTAGGTGAATGGGCAAAGAAGTGGCAAATGAAGTACAATGTTGGAAAGTGTATATTCATGCACTTTGGTGGAAGAAATAAACAGGCAGACTATTATTTAGATGGAGAGAGAATTCAAAATGCAGTGATGCAAAGGGACTTAAACAACTTGGGAGTTCTTTTGCAGAATACTCAACTGCAGGTTGAGTCAGTGGTGAAGAAGGCAAATGCAATGTTGGCATTCATTTCTAGAGGTATGGAATACAAGAGCAGGAACGCGATGTTGAGATTCTATGAGGCACTCTTGATCCCACACAGAATATTGTGTGCAGTTTTGGGCTCCTTATTTTAGAAAGGATATACTGACATTGGAGAGGGTTCAGGGAAGATTCACGAGAATGATTCCAGGAATGAAAGGGTTACCGTATGAGGAATGTCTGGCAGCTCTTGGGCTGTATTCCCTGGAGTTCAGGAGAATGAGGGGCGATCTCATAGAAACATTCCGAATGTTTCAAGACCTGAACACATTAAAGTTATTTCCCATGGCCGGGGAGTCTAGGACAAGAGGGCACAACTTTAGGATTGAAGGACGTCCTTTTAGAACAGAGATGCAGAGAGATTACTTTAGTCAGAGGGTGGTAAATCTGTGGAATTTGTTGCCATGAGTGGCTATGGAGGCCAAGTCATTATGTGTATTTAAGGCAAAGATAGATAGGTTCTTGATTAGCCAGGGTATCAAAGGGTATGGGGTGAAAGCAGGGGAGTGGGGATGACTGGAAGAATTGGATTAGCCCATGACTGAATGGCGGAGCAAACTCGATGGACCGAATGGCCTACTTCTGTTCCTATATCTTATGTTCTAATAATACAGCCTAAAATTGGGTAAGGCAAAGCCTCCGTTCTGTTTTTTTTTGAAGGTGAGCTTTATTTATACGAGGTTTTATATTCTTCCATATATAGGAAGAAAGAATGGAATCCAGAGAGTCAAAAAAAAGATTAAGAGTAAGAACAGGCACAACTTGAAAAAGGTATATTAATTTAGATAAGATACTCATTTTAATAGAATTAATAAAGAGAGAGGCGACCAATTAGAAAGTTTTTTTTAACATAATTCATTAAACTTAAAACATTTCCCTTAAATAAATCTTTACAATTCTTAGTAATCGTTACTCCTAAATATGTAAATTGTTTTCTTAAAATTTTAAAAAGAAGGTTAATATCGGTTGGTATTAAATTGTTTAAAGGAAACAGTTCACTCTTCTGTAAATTTAATTTATATCCTGAGAACTGACTAAAATTAGTCAGTAAACGGAACACAAATGGCAAAGAGGTAACATTAGATATAAAAAGCAAGAAGGCATCAGCATAGAGAGACACTTTATGAATAGTACCTCTCCTTGAAATCCCAGTAATCTCTTTAGATTCTTGAAAAGCAATTGCCAAGGGTTCTAATACCAAATCAAAAAGCAGAGGGCAACCTTGTCTAGTTCCACGTTGGAGATTAAAGGGTTTAGAATTCTAAAGATTAGTAAGAACCTGAGCGGAGGGAGATAAATAAAGTAATTTAATCCAATGAATAAAATTAGGTCCAAAATTAAATTTTTCTAAGGATGTAAATAGATAATTGCATTCAACTCTGTCAAAAGCCTTCTCCGCATCCAAAGATATCACACATTCCGATATTTCCTTAGATGGAGAGTGCATAACATTTAACAAACGCCATATACTGAAATGGAATATCAATCTTTAATAAATCCTGTCTGATCATCTGAAACTATAGAAGATATAATATTTTCAGGTCTGCGAGCCAACACGTTAGATAAAATTTTAGGATCAAAATTGAGTAAAGCGATAGGTCTATACGAAGAACATTCAGTAGGATTCTTATTCTTTTTGAGGAAAAGCGAAATGGAAGCTTCGTAAAAAGACTGCGGTAATCTTCCTACCTTAAAGGAATCTGTAAGGGTAGAACATAAGTGTGGTATAAGTAAGGAGGAAAAAGCCTTATAAAACTCTCCAGAGAATCCATCAGGTCCTGGGGATTTCCCAGAATGCATTCTCGAATAGCCTGAGCAATTTCCTCCTGGGAAATGGGTTGATCCAATTGCCTACGATCATCTATCGAAAGATTAGGAATATTTAATTGATCTAAAAAATTATTCATTGCAATATTATCATTAACAGAGTCAGAACTATACAATTTAGAATAAAATTTCCTAAAAGTGTCATTAGTTTCAAAGTGGTCAGTTGTCATGTCCCCATTAATTTTACGTATTTCTTTAATTTGCCGCTTGGCTATAAATGGCTTCAATTGATTAGCCAGTAGCTTACCAGTTTTATCTCCATGAATATAAAATTGACTTCTATCTTTTAAAAATTGGCTTTCAATTGGATACGTTAAAAGAAGATCATATTTAGTTTTAGTTTCAATACGTCTCTTATATGTTTCAGGATCGGGTACCGAAGCATATTTATGGTCCATTTGTTTTAACTGATTAGCTAGTTCATTTCTCTCTTTGTTAATTTTTTTTTAATGATGTTTACAGTATAAGAAATAATTTGACCCCGGATGTATGCTTTAAAAGTATCCCATATAATAAGACTAGACGCCTCTTCCAACGTATTTTCTTCAAAAAAGAGGGTAATTTATTCTCCATAAATTTTAAAAAGTCCTTATCGGATAACAGAGTAAAAGTAAATCACCAAAATCTACCCATAAGGATAGGACCAGAAAGATTTAAAGATAGAAGTACAGGAGAGTGGTCAGAAATAGCAATCTCTTTATATTCCATTGATCGAACTAATGGAATCATTTGACTGTCAATAAAAAAAATAATCAATCCTGGTATAAGAATGATGAACATGAGAGAAAAAAGAATACTCCCTGTCCGTCGGATGAAGAAAATGCCAAGCACCAACTATACCACATTTAGTTAGAAAGGATTGGATAAACAAAGCTGACTTTGGCCAGCCAAAGTTTGGCTGGTTTGACAGATGAGCGATCAAATACTGGATCTAACCAGCAGTTAAAATCTCCTCCCATCACAAGAGAGTAAGTACACAAATCTGGCAAAAATGAAAATAGACGTTCAAAAAAATTCTGGATCGTCTGCGTTGGGGGCATATACATTAGCAAAAACAATCAATTTACTGTCTAAACTCCCTATACAATAACAAATTGACCATTAGGGTCCGAAACAACTTTTTGCTGAACAAAGGAAACTATTATCTACAAAAATCGAAACTCCACGTGATTTTGCATTAAACGAAGAATAGAATTGCATATCCTTCCACCAAGTAAAAAAACGTAAGCTATCAGAGCTGCGTATGTGTGTTTCTTGTAAGAAAATAATGGGTGCTTTTAATTTTTTAATATAAGCAAATACTTTGTTCCATTTAATGGGGTGATTCAGCTCTTTCACATTCAAACTGAATAAGTTAATATTTTGAACCATTTTAAATATCAATTAAGATGTAATTAAATGATCTGGCCAGAAGTTCTTAAAACTACAAAGCAAACCGTAAGGTAAGGTAGTCAAACAGGCAATCATATAATCAACCCAACAGAGCTCCCAGAGAGAAATAGGCCCTATTCCCTTCCCCACCCAAAGCCAGGAAGCTGACCATAGTCAGTCAGCGAGTTAAGAACTAAGTTCCCTCCCCAAAAAATCCTGTTGACAATAACTCTGGTCGTACAAGGTCAATTATGTCCCTACCAAGACACAACATTAAAAGAAAAATAACTCAGTATTCGAAAATATAAAAGAATCAGTTTAAACAAATTCAAAGAAAGCTATATTAAAATAAATCCTTAAAAAGGGATATAATAAAAAAGTATCAAAAAAAACAGAAGACAATATATGAACAGCCAAAACGTAAGCTTATTGAAACCTTATTCCAAATTCATATTAACAGAAGAAAAAATTGGTCAAGTAAGAAATATAACAGTTTCAGACTTCATCCTTTAGAAACTCTTTTGCGTCTTCAACCGACTTTATTCTTTTTAGCAATCCGTTCTTCAAAACAATACTCAGATGGGTGGGAAACCGAAGGAATGGTTTAAATCCTTTATTGTAAAATTCCGACATAACAACTTTATATTTCATGCATTCAGCCATAACTTCAGGCGAATAGTCTTCCACTAATCTGACCTTGTAACGTCGGAAATCGATCATTCTTTGTTGATGGGTATGGCGAATTAAAAGGTCCTTAATGCGAAATTCATGAAAACTTAGAATGACCAATTTGGGTCTCGCTGCCGATGACAATGGCTTCGAAGTCGGCGAGCGATATGTTCAATCGAGCTTCGGCTCGGAAGTGAATATTGCAGGGAATAACTGTTTCAGAAAGTTTGTGAAGAACTTCGTAGGGTCAGCGCCTTCAATCGATTCTTCAAGACCCAGAATTCGCAAGTTATTTCTCTTGTTTCTATTTTCTGGACTGATAATCCTTTTCATCATTTTATCATTAGATAAAGATAACTCTTTGCAGAGTTTAATTGTATCGTCAATGTCCTCTTCAAGTGTCACCAGCTTTGTAGTATTTTCCTGAATTCAGTTCTCATGCTCAGATAAATTTTGTTGAATTGTATCCAATTTGCCATTAAGTCGTTGAAACTCCTCAGAAAATTCCGATTTTTGCCGTTTAAGGAAGTCATTGATTGAATCCAAAGTGACTGGGGATCCATCTTCTGTTTCTCTTTCTTTTGCAGAAGCTTTTGTTCTTTTCCCAGCCATAGTAGAGCAGTATTAAAGTATTATAATAAGGTTTCAAAAAAAAGACTTGTGTTGGTTTTTGAAAGCTTCACAATCCTCTTCCTTTGCTATATGCCCTTTCTTTTGCTTTTATGCAGTCCTTGTCTTCCCTTGTCAGCCATGGTTGCCTTATGCTTCCTTGAAAATACTTCATTTTTGGGATGTATCTTTCCTGTGCCTTCCAAATTTCCCCAGAAACTCCAGCCACTGCTGTTCATGTCATCCCTGCTAATGTCTCCTTTGAATTAACTCTCTCATGCCTCTGTACTTTCCGTTACTCCGCTGTAATGCTGATACATCTGAATTTTAGCTTTTTTTGAAACTGTGGGATGAATTCTATCATATTATGATGACTGTCTCCTAAGAGTTCAGTTACCTTAAGCTCCCTAATCAAATCTGGTTCATAACATAACACCCAATCCAGAATTGCCTTTTCCCCTAGTGAGCTCAACCACAAGTTGTTCTAAAAAGCATCTAGTAGGCATTCTACAAAATCCATCTCTTATGATCCAGCACCAACCTGATTTTCCCAATCTACTGTATCTGCATATTGAAATCCCCCATGATTTTCACAGTATTGCCAATTTTACATGCCTTTTTTTATTTCTCCTGTTGTAATTTGTACCCCAGCTCCTTGCTACTGTTTGGAGGCCTGTATATAAATCCTGTCAGGGTCTTTTTTACCTGATCTCATTTTCACCAACAGAGCCACCCGACCCCCTCTGCCTACCTGCCTGTCCTTTCAGTACCATGTATATCCTTGGATGTTAAGCTCTCAACTATGATCTTCTTTCAGCCACAACTCAGTGTTGCCCACATCATACCTGCTAATCTAACTACACTGCAAGACCATCTACCTTATTCTGTATACTGGGCACATTCAAATACAACACCTTCAGTCCTGTATTCATCACTGTTTTTGACTTTGGCCCCCTATTACATTACTTGGAGCCTCCACCTTTGCTTGCCCAAGCATGTTGAGCCATAGCCAACCCACTCCAAACAATAGCAACTCCGCTTACACCTCCTCTCTTTTTATTGCCCCTGTGCTGATTGCAGCCCACCAAAAGAGCTAAAAAGCACCCAAACTCTCTTTAAACCCTGAGACCTCATCCTTAATAATCGACTTTAACGTCACTGAGATCAGACTAACTGGCCTGTAGTTTCCTTTCTTTTACCTCTCTTCCTTCTTGGAGTGGCATTTGCTCTTTTCCAGTCTTCTGGAACCATTCCAGAATCTAGTGATTATTGAAAGATCATTATGCCTCAGTGGTCTCTTCAGCCACCTCTTTCAGAACTCTTGGGTGTACACCATCTGGTCCAGGTGATTTTTTTGACATTCAGACCTTTCAGTTTCCTAAGAACCTTCTCTCAAGATATGGTAACAACACACTTGGTGCCCCCTGACACCTGGTACTTCCACAAATCTGCTAGTGTCTTCCACAGTGAAGACTGATGCAAAATACTTACTCAATTCGTCTGCCATTTCCTTGTCCCCCATTTCCACCTTCCATCTTTTTCCAGTGGTCCGATATCCACTCTTGCCTCTCTTTTACACTATGTATCTGAAGAAAATTTTGGTATCTTCTTTAATATTATCGGCTAGCTTACTTTTGTATTCCATCTTTACCTTAATGACTTTTTTAGTTGCCTTCTTTTGGTTCTTAAAAGCTTCCCAGTCCTCTAACTTCCAGAGATTTTTTTTCTCTCTCTATTTCTGCCCTCTCTTTGGCTTTTATGTTAGTTCTTGTTAGCCATGGTTATGTGATCTGTCCTTTAGAATGCTACTTTCTCTTTTGGATGTACATATCCTTTGCCTTTTGAATTGCTTCCAGAAATTCCAGCCATTGGTGCTCTGCCATCATCCCTGCCAGTGTTCCTTTCCAGTCGGTTCTGGCCAACTCCTCTCTCATGCTCTGTAATTCCCTTTACTTCACTGTAATACTGATACATCTGACTACAGCTTCTCCTTCTCAAATTTCAGGGCGAATTTGATCATATTGATCACTTGCCCTTAAGAGCTGTCTTACCTTAAGCTGTCTAATCAATTCTGGTTCATTACATAACACCCAATCCAGAATAGCTGATCCCCTACTGGGCTCAACCATGAGCTGCACTTAAAAGCCATCTCGTAGGCACTCTAGAAATTGCCCCTCCTGGAATCCAGCGCCAACCTGATTTTCCTAATCTACCTGCAGATTGAAATCTTCCACGATTCTGCCTTTTAACTTAGCACCTAACTCCCTGAGCTCCCTATGCAGAACTTCAGCGCTCGTCCTATTCATGTCATTGGTACCTACATGGACCACGACTTCTAGCTGTTCACCCTCCCACTTAAGAATGCTGAGGACTCGATCTGAGATATCCCGGACCCTGGCACCCAGGAGGCAACATACCATCCGGGAATCTTGTTCTCGTCCACAGAGCCTCCTGCCCTAACTAATGGATCCCCTATCACCACAGCATGCCTCTTCTCTCCCCGCCCCCCCCCCCCCATCTTCCAAGTCATGGAAGCAGACTCAGTGCCAAAGACCTGACCCCGTGACTTTCCTCTGTTAGGTCAACCCCCCACCTCCCATCGACAGTATCCAAAGTGATATACCTGTTGTTGGAGGGGGATGGCCACAGACGTACTCTGCACTGGCTCCCAAACTCCTTTCCCCTTCCTGACTGTTGCCCAGTTTCCCGTGGCCTGCTCCTTGGATGTACACTGGAGTGTCCCTGCCTTCCCACATCCCGCAAGAGGAGCATTTCAGTATCCTGCCTGTCATCTCTACTGTCCTAGTTGAGCTAAAGAAGAGAAGGGAAAAAAAACCCTGAGCTTTTCTTCCCTTTACTTTCTCTGACTGAAACTCCTCTTGGCTGAAGCCTCAAGATCAGCACTCTATGACTACATCCACTTAGGCATTGGCCACTGCTGTTGCCCTTGTCTTCCTTTACTTTGCTCTTACAAAATCCGATAGGTTGCTGGTCAAAGGTCTTTTTTGCTTCTGAGACCCGCTGCTGCCTTTTATTTTCTGATAGACCTGATTGAAGTCCCCTCTTCTCCAAACTTCTGATGTCCGGATTGGCTGCTGGTCAAAGCTCTGTTAGTAATGGCGTCAATGCTGGGGAGGCTGCTGTCCGTGGTGGAGCTGGCTGAGTTTACAATCCTCTGCAGCTTTCTCTGATCCCATGCGTTAGCCCCTCTGTACTGGCCAATGATGCAGCCAGTTCAAGTGCACATCTGTAGAAATTTGCGAATGCAAAAAGTGAATACTTTTTTCCATTTGTTCAGGATAAGCGAATGCAGCAGCATTCATTCCAGGCCCATTAAAGATACAGTGGTCGATGAATTCATATAGAGTTACGATAATTTTTAAAAAATCAAAATAAAATGCTGTTCTTTATACCAACTATAAAAACTGTTTGAAATATTCTCGGCATACACAACCGGAAATTATTGGAGAAAATACAGCATAAAGTAACCAGAATGTTGTATTCATTCCAAGGGTTATATTAGGGTATTGCCAAAATCAGGTTTGCATTCTTTGTGGAATTTCGTTGTTGTCGTTAGGTCGCAACTGGAATTTCCAGTTGGCGGACGATTTCCCTCCACGCTGCTCTATCCCAACATTATTGAGACTGACATATTGGGAAATCATGTACTTGGCAGGTTACAGCAGTGGTTTGCCTTTGCCTTCTGCCGGGTGAGTTTAAAGAGATCACCACCTCTCTTCTTGGTAGATCCTCCGCTTGCAAAGCAACCATTGTCTTCTAAGGTCGTAGCTCCTCTGCCTTCCCCACCAGTCTCCTGCTGGGTCCGCCGGTGGCCATCGCTCGTAACCCCGAGCAAGCGACCCTTACTAGGTGCTTACCAGCCGGGTCAGCTGGACCTGGGGCGATTTGCCACGTCGTGCTCTGGGCTGGGTGCCCTGGCGGCTGCGGCGGGGACACCAGGGATGGAACAGCAGGGCCTGGGCTCGGGCTCAAAGTGGCAGTGCCAGTGGCTGCTGAGCCTGGGATTTAGAATGTTAAAATAAGATATCGTTTTCAAGATATGAAGAAAAAACTGAATAGAAAAAAAAAGAAACTATTTCTTTTGAGTCAGGATTTGGATTACAATGAAATGCCAACTATCAGCAGTGATTAGGGTGCATAAAGGGGAAGTAATTTGGGACCTACTTGTAAGTGGCAATTCAAACCCAGTCAGTTTTTAATTTTAGATTATTGAGAAAAGTTTTGTTGACTGAGAAATTGGGCAAGGGCAAGTGTATGGATTTGAGTTGCAAATAACCATGGTGTTAAATTGATATTCATCAGTCTAGCTGTAGATCACATTTTACTTTCATGAACTATAATAAAAATTGGTAAATGTCAAGGGCAAAAGTGTGCTTTAAGTACTCATCAACGTCAGAAGAGGAAAAAGCACTAGAATGGGAGAAAGCACCAATAGGTCTTTGGCCCTGATCAGCTGCATCATAGTCCCAAAGGTACTAGTTGCATTAGTTATGATTGCCAAAAAAAATCCTATTTTCTGGAAATATTCTATTGAATTGAAAAGAAACAAACCTCAAGTTCTGAAAGGGTATGAACCTAAAACTAATTTTCTTTCTCTCACTGCAGTAATTAAAATAGAAAATGCTTAAAGCATTCAGCAGTGGGAAGAGCAGCAGAATTAATGTTTCAGTTCTCTTATCCCAACAACATCTAATGTTGAATGTTGTTGAAATCAATGTCTAAGTAAATGACAGCAGATTACTTGGAAAATCATGTCAAGACACAGCTTTATAAAAGGAGAATTGGGTTTGAGTTTACTGAACAAATATGATGGTGTACGGAACCTGACAGTATAGTGATAAACTTCAGCAGGACTGAAGTGCAAGGCTCCCACAGCACTGCAAGGGACAGTGAACTGAAGCAAAGATGGATAGATGAGTTGGCAAGCATTTAATGAGTGGATGTCTTGGGGATACACCCGCATTCTCAGCAGTTAGAACTTATTATAATGGCTTGCTGAAGGGACTGAGCATAATGTTATATTTTATAATGCAATAACTTGTGTATTGCATCGTATATTGTGTAATATATCAGATTATACTAAAGTTGATGGGAAGATGACATGAGGGCATAACAGGTAAATATGTGGGTGAAAAGATAAATGTGGGGGAGAGTGAAATTATCCACTTTGTTCAAAGTTCAGGTCTATTTGTCATTTAATCGTACATGAATACTCATGAACACAGTGTTACTCCAGGTCCAAGGTGCAAAACACAGTACCAACAGTCATACACAGCCCAGACACATTTTTGCACATATAGCAGTAACATACAGTCACACAAAAAAGTAGCCCAAGCCCTGAGACCATGATTGTTGCAGCAGTCTGCAGTCAGCAAACACAATACAGCTTGTCTTCTACCAAGTGAATACTGGGGGGACAGCACTGACTCCATTATGGACGCTGTGTGTCTGACATTCCAGTAGAAAGCCCGTTTCCGAAGCCTTCCCTGGGCAGCTGCAAACAGGTGACATACGGCTTGAAGTCTAGTCCTCGCTACAACGGAGGTCATGCAACTCCCCTGCCGTTCCTTCATGATGTTACTGGGCTTTTCCTGGCACCTTTCTGTATATATGACCTGGAAGGCAGGTAGGCTGGTGTCATTAATGCATTGGGCAGTTTTGACTACCGATGGTAGAGCTTTCCTGTTTATTGCGGTGTGGTTTCCGTACCATGCCCTGATGCAATGTGTGGAAAGATGCTGAGTGATACCTAAATGGGGTGTATAATCAATAGTTAATGTTCAGAGAGACCTGAGTGGACTTGTACAATAAACATTTTCATTCATACAAAGGAAGTGAAACTCGCACTTTCTGAAAAGAAGATCTTTGTGAACAATGCAGCTTTTGTTGTGGTCGCAGCTGAAATAATGTTAGTTTTGTGCTGAATTAAGCATTTAAATGAAGCAGGCCATATCATAAGTATTCTCCTTTCTCTCTGAACTAATCCATGCTCCTCATAAGATAAAACCAGTATAATATCTAGCTTCCTTGATGAATTTCAAGCTTAGAGAGAAGTAAAGCAATTCCGTTGTTTAAAAAAAATCATGTTCTAAAATCCCATTGGGTTCTTGCAGAAACTCTTTCCATTAGGATTCATGTGAGTATTTTGCTCAGTTTGTAGGCTGTTTACTCATTTATATGCTGTACATTCAAAAGGTAAATTAACAACATCGAGTACTGGAGTAGTGGTTTAACTACCTTTCCAACTCTGGGAACTAAGATAATTCTAGGAACATGTAGGAGAGCGATTGAAAGTCTTTTTCTTTCTTTCTTTCTTAATCTTTTTATTGATTTGAAAGGAGCATAATTACAAACAACAGAATTATCTCAAATATATATCAATAACAATACAAACAGTGAAATAGATATGATCAAAATAGATATTATCAAAATCAAAATAGATATTATCAAAGTGTTAAGCTAGTATGTAGTATATAATAAAAAAGAAGACAGCTAATTCTCCTCTTATCAATTCATGGAGAGGGAAAAAAACTTTGAATTTTAAGAGAAAAAGAAAACAAAAAAAAACCCACGACACTACACACAAAAAAGGACTGGGCAGTCCATTCTGAGGATACAACCAAAAAAAAATTGGAAGAGTAATAAATCAAATCAAATGAAAATATTGATTGCCAGATTTGCTCAAATTTTAAGGATGTATCAAATGTCTGACTTCTTATTTTCTCTAAACTTAAACAGGACATAATGGAGGAAAGCCAATAAAAGACAGTAGGTGGATTAGAATCCTTCCACTTCAGTAAAATGGCTCTCCTAGACAATAAAGTTGAAAAGGCTATCATATGTTGAGCAGAAACAGGAATATTCTTCATTTGGTTAACAACTCATCTACTTGTGCCCGCCATTCCTTGATACAGTTCAAGGTAGTGCATCGGGCCTATATGTCAAAGGATAAACTAGCATGTATTTTTTTCCAACTTCAATCCTATTTGTGACAGATGTAATATTGAGGTGGCCACTTTAACTCATATGTTTCTCTTTCAGTATTTTTATTGATATTATATAAATTGCATGAATACAAATACAAAATTCATAATGATACAAATAAATAATACAATCAATAAATCACAGTAATATGATCACAGTATCCCACATTACAAATCAACCATGTAGAAAAAAGATTGAATTATGCAACAAAATAGAATAATTGTATTTTATTTTTTAAAAATCTACTGCCTCTACCAAAATGAGCTGGTTGATTTAAAAAAAAGAGAAGAAAAAAGAAAAATACCTTACCATGTGATATAATAATAATGGCTCAGATCCATACTTTAATAACAGTTCAAAGATTATGAAAATAATTCAGAAAGGGTCCCCATAACATTAGAAAATCATGTTTTGAATCAGAAATCAAACAACGAATCTTCTCTAGATTAAGGCACAACATAACATCAGCTAGCCATTGAACATGAGTGGGCGGGGCAGCTTCTTTCCACTTGAACAAGATCGCCCTCCTGGCCATAAGAGACATAAAAGCCAATACCCACAAATTAGATGGCTTCAGTTTTGTTGCATTGTCCTCAACAATACCAAACATGGCAGTCAAAGGATTGGGCTTAAAACTGACATTGAACGGTACAGAAAAAGTTTGAAATACATCTTCCCAAAATTTTTCAAGGCTCGGACATATCCAAAACATATGAATTAGTGTGGCCACTCCATTAGTACATCTATCAGAGTAAGGAGAAATATCTGCTTAGAAACGAGAGAGCTTGTCTTTAGACATATGAACTCTATGTACCACTTTGAATTGTAATAAAGAATAATGAGCACATAATGATGAAGAATTAATCAATTTTAAAATAATCTTCCAGCTCTCTTCAGATATGAAAATCTGTAAATCCTTTCCCCAGTCTCCTTTAATTTTATCTAAAGAGGCCTTTTTTAGTCCCAACAGTAGATCATAAATGTAAGATACTGAACTGTTATCAAAGGGTTTCAGATTAAAAATTGTATCTATTCTTATCTGGATGCAGGAAATGTATGTAATTGAGATCTTAAAAAATCTCTAATCTGTAAGTATTGAAAAAAGTGAGTATTGGAAAGGTTAAATTTCATTGAAAGTTGCACAAAAGAAGAGAGATTCCCTCCATCAAACAAATCCTGTAATCGTTTAATACCCAATCTATCCCATTCTTTAAAAGATAAGTTAATTAAAGATGGTTTAAAAAAACAATTAGAAAAGATGGGACTTGAGAGGGAGAATCTCAATAAACCAAAATGTTTTCTAAACTGTAACCAAATCCTCAAAGTATATTTGACCACCACATTGTCAGTCAGTTTATTTAAAGATAAAGGAAGCGAGGATCCAAGTAAAGAATTAATGGAAAATTTCATAACAGAGTTGACTTCCAAACAAATCCATATAGGGCAATTCTCATGGTTAATGTAATATGTCCAGAACATAATATTTTGTATATTAACTGCTCTCCACTAAAGTCGAGGCAAGAAGGCTGCAACTAGCGGGGCGCTGTCTATGCCACCCCGAGCTACCTGCCAGCCTAGTCATCATATGGGAGCCCAAGCACGGGAGGATGAACCCTGGGCGCCCTCCCAAGACTATGGTCAACACACTCCTAGAAGACAGTGGCACGGCTAATGTAGATGAACTGAACACACTGATGAGGGAGAAGTGGAGAGTCCGTCATCGTGCCCAACGCTGGCCCTCTAGGCCTGAGTCGACGTAGGAGCAGTTATTTTACTGGTTCGCAAATATTGGTCTATGTTTCTGTTTAATGTTGACCTCCAAGATATTGAACATATCGAGTGAGTGATGGTAAAACCATTCTATGTCAAAGGTAAATGAAGATCATAAAATGCAGGTACTGGAGATCTGAAATAATATAAACAGAAACACTCAGCAAGCCAGGCAGTCTTTGGGGAGAAGGAATGGGTCATTTCTCAGGCCCTAGACACAGTCTGAACTGGAAAATGGGCTGAAAGGTGGCAGATGGAATCACAGTGGAAGACGTCTGCAGTATTCTGGACATTCAAGAATGTCAGGGAAGTGAAGTTTGTGCAGTGAAAATTACAACTGAGAAGGTGCTCAGGAAGCTTAATGGTCTGAGGGTGGATAAATCTCCTGGACCTGATGGACTGCACCCTCCGGTTCTGAAGGAAGTAGCTGGCAAGATTGCAGAGGCATTAATGATCTTTCAAGAATTGATAGATTCTGGCATCGTACTGGATGACTGGAAAATTGCAAATGTTAGTCTGCTATTTAGGAAGGGTAGGAGGCAGCAGAAAGGAAACTATAGACCTGTTAGCCTGACATCAGTGTTTGGGAAGTTGTTGGAATCGATTGTTAGGGATGAGATTACGGAGTACCTGGAGACACATGACAAGATAGGCCAAAGCCAGCATGGTTTCCTGAAAGGAAAATCCTGCCTGACAAACCTACTGCAATTCTTTGAGGAAATGACAAGCAGGGTAGACAAAGGAGATTCAGTAGATGTGTACTTGGATTTTCAGAAGGCCTTTGACAAGGTGCCGCACATGAGGCTGCTTAGCAAGATAAGAGCCGATGGGATTACAGGGAAGTTACTAGCATGGGTGGAGCATTGGCTGATCGGCAGAAAACAGAGAGTGGGAATAAAGGGATCCTATTCTGGCTGGCTGCCAGTTACCAGGGAGTTCTACAGGGGTCGAGTTGAGACCGCTGCTTTTCACGATGTATGTCGATGATTTGGACTGTGGTATTAATGGATTTGTGGCTGAATTTGCCGGTGATACAAAGATAGGTGGAGGAGCGGCTAGTGTTGAGGAAACAGAGAGCCTGCAGAGAGACTTGGATAGTTTAGGTGAATGGGCAAAGAAGTGGCAAATGAAGTACAATGTTGGAAAGTGTATACTCATGCACTTTGGTGGAAGAAATAAACAGGCAGACTATTATTTAGATGGAGAGAGAATTCAAAATGCAGTGATGCAAAGGGACTTAAACAACTTGGGAGTTCTTTTGCAGAATACTCAACTGCAGGTTGAGTCAGTGGTGAAGAAGGCAAATGCAATGTTGGCATTCATTTCTAGAGGTATGGAATACAAGAGCAGGAACGCGAGGTTGAGATTCTATGAGGCACTCTTGATCCCACGCAGAGTATTGTGTGCAGTTTTGGGCTCCTTATTTTAGAAAGGATATACTGACATTGGAGAGGGTTCAGGGAAGATTCACGAGATGATTCCAGGAATGAAAGGGTTACCGTATGAGGAACGCCTGGCAGCTTGAAAAAGGTATATTAATTTAGATAAGATACTCATTTTAATAGAATTAATAAAGAGAGAGGCGACCAATTAGAAAGTTTTTTTTAACATAATTCATTAAACTTAAAACATTTCCCTTAAATAAATCTTTACAATTCTTAGTAATCGTTACTCCTAAATATGTAAATTGTTTTCTTAAAATTTTAAAAAGAAGGTTAATATCGGTTGGTATTAAATTGTTTAAAGGAAACAGTTCACTCTTCTGTAAATTTAATTTATATCCTGAGAACTGACTAAAATGAGTCAGTAAACGGAACACAAATGGTAAAGAGGTTTTAACATTAGATATAAAAAGCATAGCACAGTCATCAGCATAGAGCCACACTTTATGAATAGTACCTCTCCTTAAAGTACCAGTAATCTCATTGGACTCTTGAAAAGCAATTGCTAAGGGTTCTAATACCAAATCAAAAAGCAGAGGGCTCAAAGGACAACCTTGTCTAGTTCTACGTTGGAGCTTAAAGGGTTTAGAATTCTAAAGATTAGTAAGAACCCGAGCGGAGGGAGATAAATATAAGTAATTTAATCCAATGAATAAAGTTAGGTTCAAAATTAAATTTTTCTAAGGATGTAAATAGATAACTCCATTCAACTCTGTCAAAAGCCTTCTCCGCATCCAAAGATATCACACATTTCGATATTTCCTTAGATGGAGAGTGCGTAACATTTAACAAACGCCGTATATTAAAATGGGAGTATCGATTTTTAATAAATCCTGTCTGATCATCCGAAACTATAGAAGATATAATATTTACAAGTCTGCGAGCCAACACTTCAGGTAAAATTTTAGGATCAAAATTGAGTAAAGAGATAGGTCTATACGAAGGACATTCAGTAGGATTCTTATTCTTTTTGAGGAAAAGCGAAATGGAAGCTTCGTAAAAAGACTGCGGTAATCTTCCTACCTTAAAGGAATCTGTAAGGGTAGAACATAAGTGTGGTATAAGTAAGGAGGAAAAAGCCTTATAAAACTCTCCAGAGAATCCATCAGGTCCTGGGGATTTCCCAGAATGCATTCTCGAATAGCCTGATCAATTTCCTCCTGGGAAATGGGTTGATCCAATTGCCTACGATCATCTATCGGAAGATTAGGAATATTTAATTGATCTAAAAAATTATTCATTGCAATATTATCATTAACAGAGTCAGAACTATACAATTTAGAATAAAATTTCCTAAAAGTGTCATTAATTTCAAAGTGGTCAGTTGTCACGTCCCCATTAATTTTACGTATTTCTTTAATTTGCCGCTTGGCTATAAATGGCTTCAATTGATTAGCCAGTAGCTTACCAGTTTTATCTCCATGAATATAAAATTGACTTCTATCTTTTAAAAATTGGCTTTCAATTGGATACGTTAAAAGAAGATCATATTTAGTTTTAGTTTCAATACGTCTCTTATATGTTTCAGGATCGGGTACCGAAGCATACTTATGGTCCATTTGTTTTAACTGATTAACTAGTTCATTTCTCTCTTTGTTAATTTTTTTTTAATGATGTTTACAGTATAAGAAATAATTTGACCCCGGATGTATGCTTTAAAAGTATCCCATATAATAAGACTAGATGTCTCTTCCAATGTATTTTCTTCAAAAAAGAGGGTAATTTATTCTCCATAAATTTTAAAAAGTCCTTATCGGATAACAGAGTAAAAGTAAATCACCAAAATCTACCCATAGGGATAGGACCAGAAAGATTTAAAGATAGAAGTACAGGAGAGTGGTCAGAAATAGCAATCTCTTTATATTCCATTGATCGAACTAATGGAATCATTTGACTGTCAATAAAAAAATAATCAATCCTGGTATAAGAATGATGAACATGAGAGAAAAAAGAATACTCCCTGTCCGTCGGATGAAGAAAATGCCAAGCATCAACTATACCACATTTAGTTAGAAAGGATTGGATAAACAAAGCTGATTTATTAAGTGTGGCTGGTTTGACAGATGAGCGATCAAATACTGGATCTAACCAGCAGTTAAAATCTCCTCCCATCACAAGAGAGTAAGTACACAAATCTGGCAAAAATGAAAATAGACGTTCAAAAAAATCCTGGATCGTCTGTGTTGGGGGCATATGCATTCGCAAAAGCAATCAGTTTACTGTCCAAACTCCCTATACAATAACAAATTGACCATTAGGGTCCGAAACAACTTTATGCTGAACAAAGGAAACTATTATCTACAAAAATCGAAACTCCACGTGATTTTGCATTAAACGAAGAATGGAATTGCATATCCTTCCACCAAATAAAAAATCGTAAGCTATCAGAGCTGCGTATGTGCGTTTCTTGTAAGAAAACAATGGGTGCTTTTAATTTTTTAAATAAGCAAACACTTTGTTCCATTTAATGGGGTGATTCAGCCCTTTCACATTCAAACTAAATAAGTTAATATTTCGAACCATTTTAAATATCAATTAACATGTAATTAAAAGATCTGGCCAGAAGTTCTTAAAACTACAAAGCAAACCGTAAGGTAAGGTAGTCAAACAGCCAATCATATAATCAACCCAACAGAGCTCCCAGAGAGAAATAGGCCCTATTCCCTTCCCCACCCAAAGCCAGAAAGCTGACCATGGGCAGTCAGCGAGTTAAGAACTAAGTTCCCTCCCCAAAAAATCCTGTTGACAATAACTCTGGTCGTACAAGGTCAATTATGTCCCTACCAAGACACAACATTAAAAGAAAAATAACTCAGTATTCGAAAATATAAAAGAATCAGTTTAAACAAATTCAAAGAAAGCTATATTAAAATAAAGCCTCAAAAAGGGATATAATAAAAAAGTATCAAAAAAAACAGAAGACAATATATGAACAGCTAAAATGTAAGCTTATTGAAACCTTATTCCAAATTCATATTAACAGAAGAAAAAATTGATCAAATAAGAAATATAACAGTTTCAGACTTCATCCTTTAGAAACTCTTCTGCGTCTTCTACCGACTTTATTCTTTTTAGCAATCCGTTCTTCAAAACAATATTCAGATGGGCGGGAAACCGAAGGAATGGTTTAAATCCTTTATTGTAAAATTCTGACATAACTTCTTTATATTTCATGCATTCAGCCATAACTTCAGGCGAATAGTCTTCCACTAATCTGACCTTGTAACTTCGGAAATCGATCATTCTTTGTTGATGGGTATGGCGAATTAAAAGGTCCTTAATGCGAAATTCATGAAAACTTAGAATGACCAATTTGGGTCTCGCTGCCGATGACAATGGCTTCGAAGTCGGCGAGCATTATGTTCAATCGAGCTTCGGCTCGGAAGTGAACATTGCAGGGAATAACTGTTTCAGAAAGTTTGTGATGAACTTCGTAGGGTCAGCACCTTCAATCGATTCTTCAAGACCCAGAATTCGCAAGTTATTTCTCTTGTTTCTATTTTCTGGACTGGTAATCCTTTTCATCATTTTATCATTGGATAAAGATTACTCTTTGCAGAGTTTAATTGTATCGTCAGTGTCCTCTTCAAGTGTCACCAGCTTTGTAGTATTTTCCTGAATTCAGTTCTCATGCTCAGATAAATTTTGTTGAATTGTATCCAATTTGCCATTAAGTTGTTGAAACTCCTCAGAAAATTCTGATTTTTGCGTTTAAGGAAGTCATTGATTGAATCCAAAGTGACCTGAGGATCCATCTTCTGTTTCTCTTTCTTTTGCAGAAGCTTTTGTTCTTTTCCCAGCCATAGTAGAGCAGTATTAAAGTATTATAATAAGGTTTCGAAAAAAAGACTGGTAGGAGACAATAAGGTAAACAGGGTAGGAGCAATCTGAAATGATGTTACTCCATCAGCTGCCAGCGGGGTTCTCCTAACTCATATGTTTTGGTCTTGTATAAAGCTAGATAAATTTTGGAGAGATGTTTTTAAAATGTTATCAAAAGTCTTGGATCTGGACCTACAACCTAATTTACTTATGGTAGTGGATAGAGCGCAGTCCATCACAGGAAAAGCCCTCTCCACCATTGAGCACATCTACAAGGAGTGCTGGCACAAGAAAGCAGCATGCATCATCAAGGAACCCCCACCGCCCAGGCCATGCTCTCTTCTCACTGCTGCCATCGGGCAGAAGGTACAGGAGCCTTGGGTCCCACTCCAGCAGGTTTAGGAACAGTTATTACCCTTCAGCCATTGGGCTTCTGAACCAGCGTGGTTAACTTCACTGATGACTGAATACAACTTATGGGCCCGCTTTCAAGGACTGTACATCTCATGTGCTCAGAATTTATTTATTTATTATTGGTTTAATACACGTTATTTTCTTTTGCACGTCGGTTGTCTGTGAGTAGCCTTTCATTGATTCTATTGTATTTCTTTGTATCCACTGTGAGTGCTAGCAAGAAGATTAATTTTGGTAGTACATGGTGATTATATATGTACTTTGATTATAAATTTACATTAAACTTTGAAGGTTAGTTCTTGTTGACATGTTGAAATGGAAGTCTCCTCTCTGTAGTAGTCCCACATGAAATGTGTTTGACAAGTCGTAGATGTGACCTTTGAGTCCCAAATTCTGCACAATATCTTTTTCAGTCCAGAGGTCATCGGCTAGTCAGAATAATAATGCAACAATGGATCAGGCTGCTCTTGAGTCTGAGGTGCAGAAAAGTTGTTCTGCAGGGAAATTTACTGAAGCTAGGTGCTTCTTGGAAGTCCTGAATATTACACAGTTGTCTAAAGTAGAAAAAATTTCCATATTCCAGTTTGACATTAACTTTTGAAACTTTAAACAACCTTTCTAAGGAAAGTATTCATCTATTTTGAAGCCTGATGCTTTTTTGTTTTTATGGTTTCCTGATGGACGAGTTTGCATTACAGTTCTTGTGTTTCCTTTCCAGTTTCATGATTTGTCAGCTGCCTACACCAGACCAAAGATGACAAAGCTGGGATTCCTGCGATTGTCCTATGAGAAGCAGGATACTCTGCTGAAGCTGCTCATTCTGTCCATGGCAGCTGTGCTCTGTAAGTGGGACTGAGAAAAGAAGTTCTTGAGTGGGTACTGTTCTTAAAGTTCGGTATGCATTCTCAGCAGACCATCTCTTACTACAGAAACCTGAAACTCTCTTGCTCTCTTCTCTCTTAAAACTGAAGTTTGTTCCCACCTAACTGCTATTGGTAATTTTTCTTCTTCCTTTAATAACTGTGCTGGCTTTTCCAAGTGCTTGTGAATTTTCACTTTAGAATATCTTCTTGTTAAATTTAGTCTGTGTCCGACTTTACCTTGTATAACTAATCTGTAAGATTATTGGGCTGTAGTTATAAAGTTAATCTAGCCTCTGTGTAAATTATAAGCTTTGCATTATCCAAATTTACTTCACCTGGATTTGGGTGATTAAGGCATTAACAAACTCTCAAATGGAAGTTAGTAAAATTTCCCCTCAGTGGACAATTGCTCTAATTCACTTTTGGGTCACTTTGAAATCTGACTCTAGATTTAGCTGCACGATCATCATAACTTCGCCATCAGCATGAGTTGCTGTGTAGGTGCACATTGAGTCATGTAAATGCAGTAGAAAAATGCAGCATTATTTTCCTTCCCCTCTCCTCCTGCCTCCTGAGGTTTTAAGAGTGTCTTTCAGCACTCCGGTGAGTAAAAGAGCTGCAGACAGAGTTGCAAGTACTGCCTGCCATCCAGCTGCAGTAAATAAGATCCAGCTGCTCAACAAATAAAAAAAATCTGAGCGCTTTGAGATGACCTTGCTGAAAGATGCCAATACAAGCTGAATCATAGTGTTGAACTGGGGTAAAGTGATTGAAAATGAATAGTGAAATGTATAGGGAGCAAGTTAATGCCAAACAGGCCTTATTTTTATTGAGCTATTTTGTATAACAAAAAGGAATTTTAAAATTTGTTTTTTTTAAAAGATATTTTCTATTAACTGTTAATTTTTAAAGTTTCATTTAATTTGGTAAGATGGAAAAATTTGTCTTCAAGACAAGTTATTCCTACATATTGAAAATAAACTTGTATAAAATCAATCCACAAGCATCAGCTAAGCATCTTGTGACCATTGCCACTGTGCAAAGATCTGAGATAGGCATCATTACAAAGTATATTTGTTGTATCCACTAACTTCTGACATAATTTCAGAAATGATCAGTGGAGAGGGTATGCAAATTCTCTCTAGAAACATTTATTAAATTTCAGTAAAGAGTCATTGTCTTTTAGTTGCATATCAAGTTCATTTAATTGTCATTCAGCCATACAAATGAATACAGCTAAATGAAACAATGTTCCTCTGGGGCCAAAGTGCAAAGCGCAGAACCAACAGTCACACACTGCACACTGTATATACAGCACATATTAAGATAGCAGAAAAACATAGTGACAAAAAAAATTAAAAGAAAATAATAATATAACCCAAGTCATGGCCTGTAGATTGATGGTGCATGGATATTATCCTGGAGCCATACTTCTGAACAGCTCATAGCAGTTCCTCGTAATGCAGTGCAGCAGCAGACGGAAGCAATCCAGCTTGTCTTTTACCAAGTGAACACTGGAGGGCAACACTGATGGGAGGGCCCTCAAACCAGCGCGGAATCCGGTGGCACACAGCCAGCTTCAGCGTCTCCTTTCTCATCACTATGTTTGTATCCAGTTGATGTACTTGACCTTATGTTGTTCATTCTTCAGACATCAGAGTCTTTGGCTTTCATTATAACCTCCTGACAGATAAGTCATGAGAGATACCAGAGATCACCGGTAACCCCACTTTCCATATATGCACAGAATGTCACCTTTACTGAAACACCATGTTTAGAATAAGATGGCGTAAGTAGTGTCACAAATCAATACTATTTTAGTCTTTGGCTGAGGCTAAAGTAGTTTTATTTATTTTAGAGGTACAAAACCGTAACAGGCACATGCCACCCAATTACACTTGTGACAATTACCTACTAACCTGTACGTTTTTGGAATGTGGGAGGAAATCCACATGATCATGGGGAGGATGTACAAGGTCCTTACAGACAGTGGTGGAATTGGACCCCAGTTGCTGGCACTGTAATAGTGTTAAGCTAGCTTCTATGCTACCATTTCCTCAGCCCTGGTTAATTGAACCTTGAAAACCATTTTTGTAATTGTCAAGCTATGCAGCAAATATGGCAATTAAAGTTTAATTAAAGGGAGTTTAATGATTAGTGTCCTAGTTATTAATGATTTTATGTATTCATTAAACCAATAGGCATATTGGGTTGTCTATGGCTAAAGCTCCATTCCAAGTTTTCTTGTCTGACTGCTTCCCAACAACTTAAGATATTCAAAAGATCTTAAAAGAACTGGTGCAGAAGTTCACTGCAATCCTGACTCAAAAAAAAATGTGTAGTTGACAATGAACATCAGAGGTTTTGTGGAAACTTAAACTGGTTCTTTGAAACAAAGTGAAATTGGTTGACAATTTCAATCAGTGCTTCTTAGAGCTATACATATGTGTTGAGATTTGTAAGAGTATTGGAAAAAAAGAGTCAAGTGGTTTCAGTTATTAAATAATTTTGTACACTTTTTTCCAGCATTCTCCACCAGGTTATTTTCCGTACTGAGGTTTGAGAGTGTGATCCACGAATTTGATCCGTAAGTACAGCTGGCCCTTGTAGATTTTTAAAGTTCAAATATCACCAGACTTAGGTTTTTCTTAGTAACTGTATCTTGAAACGCTTCACCTTTTTAAGCCAAACTTGTTAATGAACAATAGTAGCTTTAGTACAGTAATCACCATTACCCCTCATATCAAGGATGGAAGAGGTAACTTCTCAGCCTTTGAGTAAGTCCCTTACTTCCTTGTTGGGAAGAATTTGGATTTTTGAGCTGAGTAGGAGGAAATGTGGTTGGGAGGCAATCAAACTCATGTATTTCTGTTGCGTATATTATTGATAAAAATCATTTGAAATTGGGACTTCACCCTCAAGTATCACAGTACTTCCATTTATTTATTCACTGTAACATGGGTGTTGCTGGTAAGACCATCATTTTTTGCCTATCCCTATTGTTTCCATTAGATGATAGTGGTGAGCTGCTACCATGACTGCAGAGGGCTTCTGGTGAAGATATGCTTGCAGTAGTGTGGCATAGAAAGTTCCGGGATTATTTAATGAAGTGTTTCAGTTGGTAATATGACATGCCAATGAACTGTTTTTTTAAAAAAAATTGCTTTAGAAATTTATTGGCTCCAGTTCATAAGACTTTGTACATCACCAAAAAAAAATGTTCTGCTGATTGGTTTGCACTATCCAAACTGTCCAAACAATCCTATTCACATATTTTCACAATGTCATGTGTATATTTTTCTCTTCAACTGTATGTCCGATTCCCTGTGGGATTTGTTACACCTCTTCAGCCAGTGCAATTCAAATTATAACAACTGTCTGGTCATTTTGCAAATTTTCCCAAGCCCAGATCATCTGGTGACATATCAACTTGCTGGTGGAAACAGCGTCTGTCCACTTTAATCCATTGAAAACCTATAGCATATTGAATGCCATTGTTAAATCAACCCACGATCTTTCCTGAAAACAGTTCCAGTGTTTCTGTTCTCTCCAGATAAAGTGACCTTCACTTCTTTAGTTCTTTATTGATGTAGTTATTTCTAAACTGTATCCAGCTTATGCAGGTGTAAAGCTATTGATGGACAGTAGTCTATCAAAATAATTTATCTTACTAATTGAGGATCAGGCAACTTACTGAAAACTTATTATAAATCTGCTCAAACTTCACTTAAAACCCCATCTTTTAGTTCCAAGTAAATTTATTATCAAAGTACATGTATGTCACCATATACAACCCTGAGATTCATTTTCTTGCGGACATTCACAGTAACTACAAGAAACACAATAGATTCAATTGAGGACATCACCCAATCAGACGGACAAACAATCAGTGTGCAAAAGACAGCAAGCTGCGCAAATAGCAATAAGAAATAATAATAATAAAAAAATAAGCAATAAATATCAAGAAAATGAGATGAAGAGTCTTTAAAAGTGAGTCCATGGGTTGTGGGAACAGTTCAGTGATTGGGCAAGTGAAGTTGAGTGAAGTTATCTCCTCTGGCTCAGGAGCCTGATGGTTGAGGGGTAATAACTGTTGTTGTGCCTCCTTCCTGATGGCAGCAGTGAAAAGAGAGCATGGCCTGGTTGGTGGAGGTCCTTGATGGATGCTGCTTTCCTGTGACTGCAACCCCGTGTAGATATACTCAGTGGTGTCGAGTGCTTTACCTGTGATGGACTGCATTGCATCCACTACGTTTTGGAGGCTTTTCCATTTAAGAGTGTTGGTGTTTTCATAGCAGGCCTTGATGCAACCAGTCTCCACTGCACATCTATAGAAGTTCCTCAAAGTTTTAGATGACTGCCAAGTCTTCGCAAACTTCTAAGGAAGTAGAGGCGCTGCTATGGTTTCTTCCTAATGGCACTTCGTGCTGAACCCAGGACAGATCCTCTGAAATAATAACACTGAGGAATTTCAAGTTGCTGACTTTTTCCACCTCTGATCCTCCGATGAGGACTGGCTCATGGACCTCTGGTTTCCTCCTCCTGAAATCAATAATCAGCTCCTTGATCTTGCTGACATTGAGTGACAGGTGATTGTTGTGACACCATTCAGCCAGATTTTCAATCTCTCCCATACGCTGATGCACCACCACCTTTAATTTGGTCGTGAACATTGATGTAATCAGTAAACTTAAATATGTCATTGGAGTTGTGCTTAGCTACACAGTCATAAGTGTAAAGTGAGTTGAGCGGGGGGCCTAAGCATACAGTCTTGTGGTGCACCTGTGCTGATGGACATTGTGGAAGAAATCTTACCAATTTGAACTGACTGGGATCTGCAAGTGAGGAAATCGAGATCCAATTGCACAAGGAGGTATTGAGGCCAAGGTCTTGAAGCTTATTGATTAGTTTTGAGGGCATAATAAGTATTGAATGCCAAGCTGTAGTCAATGAAGAGCATCCTGATGTATGTACCTTCACTGTCTAGATATTTCAGGGTTGAGTGAAGAGCCAGTGCAATGGCACCTGCCATGGATCTGTTCCTCCGGTAGGCAAACTGGAGAGGATCCAAGTCGTTTCTCAGGCAGGAGCTGATGTGTTTCATTACCAGCCTCTCAAAACACTTCATCACTGTGGATGTAAGTGCTACTGGACGATGGTCATTGAGGCAGGTCACCATGTTCTTCATGGGCTGACAGCAAATTTTTTCAAAAGTGTTGCCCCAGAATTTATTTTGTGGTTATGATATGCCGCTTGAAGCTGAACACAAATATAATTATTGACTAGTTGTATCATGTAGAAATTTGGAGAAACAAGAAATACAATTAACTTGTATTGAATGTAATGCATTTAATTGCATAATAGTGCTGACATTTTGCAGTAGCTCAACTAAGCTAAAAATGTTGTGTTGATGATTTTCATTTGAGTTCCAACATTAATCAGCCAGCATTGATAGATTCCAATTGCCCTGATACAGTTTTTCCATGACCGCAATGTCCTGGTGAAACCTTTCACCATGCTTGGTACTGACAGCTGCAATTTTTACAGGGAAGAAGTCCAAATGGGAATGCAGAAAATGAATCTTTTGTGATATGTTACACTTCATGGTTTTGTATGCTTGAAGCATGTCATCAACCCGTTGCACGTAGTTAGGTGCTCTGCCAAGAAAATTTTCGGCAACATCCTTGAATGCCATCCATCTGATTTTCTCTGGTCCCACTAAAAGTTGTTCGAATTGCCTGTCATTGATGATCTGTTTGATTTATGGACCAACAAAAATGCCTTCCCTAATCTTGGCATCAGTTATTCTGGGAAATGTCTGTCTCGAATGTCGCAATCCTTTGCGGAAATTTTTGTGCCTGGTGACAGCAGATTCCATCCTTGCAGTTTTGAACCCAGTAGTTCTGCTTTTGCCTTTGACAAACCCAAGTCTCTGACCAGGTCATTTAACTCAGATTGAGTTATCAGATGAGGCTCACTCAATATAAGGGGTTCAAAATCTGTATCAGTATCAGTGTCATTTTCCATTCCTAACTCATGCATCATGGCATCTTCACCTGTCTCCTCTAGACTCCATGTCTCTGGTGGCTTCAGTACTGGAAGACTATTGTTATGTGACACAGGTCTCATGGCTGAAGGGAGATTGGGGTATTCAATGGATTTCCTGTTTAGCAGAGAAACCAGACACACTGGTCAGACAGAAGTTGCAGTCTGTCACATGATCCTTCTGCTCCCACCATATCATCGGGACAGTGAACAACATTGACTTTAGAGTACCTCTGAGTAAAGCGCTAAGATCGAATGCGCATGTTGTGCATCAGATGTGAGGAGCCCAGGCTTTTTCTTGGTTGCCAATTTCACACCCAAGTTAGAGTTCATTGGTTATCTTAATAAGAGGAGTCGTGTTCTGTTTTTTGAGATTTAAGCCACAAATATAACAGAAAGTATCACGGCTGTTGCAACATTAGTGAGACATTTTGCTATCGCAAGTTCTTCTGAAAATACAATTACTTTATTATAATGAGTACGCACAATGTGCTATGCGCGCAGAACAATCTCAACGTGATTGCAGTCCGATGTACATGTAAACGCAATGCATAGAATGGTGTGTGCACGTGATGCTTTTATAGCCTGTCCTGCCATGCAGCATCCACCCTGCCTAAACGAGCCCAGGCGTGCCTGGACAAGATAGGAAACTTTTCAGCTTACATTGTGGGCAACATTTTAATTGACTTGAATTATGAATTGAAATAGCATACATAGTCGATCTCATAAAAAAAGGTATGTGATAGGAAATTCCAGGGTGATTTTCATGACCAGCAGCCCAAAATCCACAAGATATACCAAATAGTATTCAGGAAGCAAAACCTTTGTTGTCCAGTGTAATTGAAGCCCACTTGATGCAGGTGGGTACCACAGACTGCTGAACCGAGTGGTTAAAGATACCATTGAATACTCCAATCAGTTGATTAGCACAGGTCTTCAGTTTTCGGCCAGGTAGCCCTTCTGGGCCGCATGCTTTCTGTGGGTTCGCCTTCCTGAAGGACGCTCTCACGTCGGTCTCCGAGACTGAAATCACTGGGTTACCAGGGGCTATGGGAAGTCGTGAAGTTGCCACCATGTTTTGATGGTCAAAGTGTGCATAAAAGGCATCGAGCTTATCTGAGAGCAAAACCTTGTTGTCACCTATGTTATTTAGTTGCACTTTGTAGGAGGAGATAGCATTCAAACCCTGCCACAGCTGTCGAACATCCTTCTGTGATTTGTTTAGTCTGGAATTGCCACTTTGCACATGATATGGTTTTCTGGAGATTGTACCTGGACCTCTTGTGTTTGACTTGTTCATCAGACCTGGACATCATAAATCTGCCCACAGGAGATTGTGGATCTCGTGGTTCATTCAGGGCTTCTGTTTGGGGAAGACTCTGAATGATTTTGTGGGGAGACCCTCGTCTACGACTGTTTATAAGGACATTTGTGATTTGTTCAGGTCCTCTGAGTCCTTGAATACACTCATAATCCACTGACTCAAAGCAATACAATGGCCACTCCTCTGCTTCCTGTGGCCACCTCTTCATTGTCAGTTCTTGCTCTTTAGCTTCTGCCTGTATGCAGGTAGGATGACAGTCAAATGATCAAACTTCCCAAAATGCAGTCTAGGGACCAAATTGTAAGCACTCCTTATGATAGTATAGCAGTGATAGAGTGTGTTGGAACCCCTAGTGCTGCAGGTGATATGTTGATGATAATTGGGCAGAGATTTCTTCAAACAAGTCTGATTGAAGTTCCCGACGATGATTTGAAAGGCATCAGGATAGGCTGTTTCTTGTTTGTTGGTGACAGCACTCAGTACCTCGAGAGCCTGCTTAACATCTGCCTTTGGAGGTATGTTAATGTTATAGGCCAAGCATTTGGTCAGCCTGCCTTGTACTTCGTTGTTATGCTGTGTTTCTGTTTAGTTCATTATTTTTGACATGTGGTATCCCATGATAGTTATTGTTTGGCTTCGTTAGCTTTGAGAAGATTTTGGTGTGCTGCTGCCTTGAGTCACTGCAATCTTGGCTTGTTTCTCTGTTTTGTCAGATTGCTGAAATGATGTAAGACTCTGCAGTGGTTGTATGTATTGGGAAAGTTATTGTGTTCTTACCCCCTGCCACCCTTCCCTTAAATTTTGAAACATCCTTTAGGTACTTCAATTATCGCACCACTCGCTTCCTCACTGAAGAGGGTTTCTACAAGTTCCATAATTGGTTTGATGATCGAGCATGGTATCCACTGGGCAGGATTATCGGAGGAACAATATATCCAGGTCAGTATGATTCTGGTACTTCAAACAGCTGCTACTTTATCCCTGAATGTGTGTGTTATAGTGTTTTCGTTATTATTTGTTTATTTAGCATCAAAGATGCTGTAGCTTAATTGTCCTGGAAGCATTGGAGCCTGACCCAATAGTGGATATTGAATTAGAATTAGAATTTACTTAAATCTTGCATCCATTCCACAACATGAGGGAGTAAAAATCTTTGCATTATGACTCAGTTGCAGACATGTGAATTTAAAAGTCTATTGACTTGTAGAAAGAAGCTATCCTGTAGCCTGTTGGTCCTGGCTTTAATGCTCCGGTAGTGTTTGCCAGACGGAAGCAATTGAAACAGTTTATGGTTGGGGTGACTGATCTCCCTGATGATCCTCCAGGCCTTCTTTCTGCTATAAATGTCCTCAGTGGAGGGAAGTTCACATCCACAGATATGCTGGGCTGTCCGTATCAGGTGGTGAGACGGCCAGTCAGTATGCTCTCAGTGGTTCCCCTGTAGAAGGACTTGAGGATTTGGGGGCCCATGCCGAACTTCTTTGGTCGCCTGAGGTGGAAGAGATGCTGTTCTGCTTTTTTTTTTGCCACAAAGCCGGTGTGTACAGTACAGGTGAGATCATTGGTGATGTGTATACGGAGGAACTTGAAACTACTCCATTGATGTTGATCGGGCTGAGCCTGTCTCCGTTCTTCTTGTAATCCACAGTCAGCTCTTTTGTTTTTTGGACATTGAGAGGAGGTTGTTATCCTGGCACCACTGTGTCAGGGTGTCAACCTCTCATCTGTAGGCTGTCTCATTTGAATTTTTAAAGTATCAAGAGAGTACAGAGAAAGGAACTTCCATCAGTCTGTTTAACTAGGCAAAAATGAACTAGACAGGCTGATTGGGCTAAAGTCCCCTGGTCTAATTCCTAGCTTCCAAATATCATAACAGAAGTGGTTGTACAGATATTGGTGACCTTTGATGCAACCTGCAAAAATTCTTGAAGTCTGTCAGCTACATTTACTTTGTGTGAGACTGACAGTGTTTATTTATTTCCAGGTCTTATGATCACATCTGCTGCTCTCTACCATGTGCTGCACTTCTTCCATATCACGGTTGACATCAGGAATGTCTGCGTTTTTCTGGCTCCTCTCTTCTCGTCCTTCACCACTATTGTCACTTACCATTTAACAAAGGAACTGAAGGTAGGAAATGAACTGGTAAATGTGCACTGCTGGAGACTAGAGGTCCACCAAAACTAGCTACGGGCTCTATTTAAAATTAGAATGCTAGCAATGCCAATGGTGTTATCAAGTAAATATTAATTCTATTAAAGGAGAGCTATTTGACTACAGGATCTCTATCTTTATTTCCTATTGACTTGTAAGCATTGTAGAATTCTTTTTTGGGTGGATATCACTGGACAGCAAATTTTTTCAAAAAGTGTTGCTTCAGAAATTTTTTTGTGGTTAAGATAGACCGCTTGAAGCTGAACACGAATATAATTTCAGACTATTTGTATCACACAAGAATTTGGAGAAACAAATTAACTTTTATTGAATTAATGCGTTTAATTGCATAACGGTGCTGACGCTTTGCAGTAGTTCGACTAAGCTATTTTGTTGATGACTTTCACTTGTACTTAGTGTCTGAGGCCTCTCGTTTAAGTGTTCAACAATAATCAGCCAGCATTGATGGATTTCAGTTGCCCTGATACCGTTTCTCCGTGACCGCAATGTCCAGGTGAAACCTTTCGCCGTGCTTGTTACTGACAGCGCCAAGATTTGCAGGGAAGAAGTCGAAATGAGAATGCAGACAACGAACCTTTAGTGACATGTTGCATTTCATGGTTTTGTATACTTAAAGCATGTTGTCAACCAGCTGCACGTAGCTTGGTGCTCTGTGGTTGCCAAGAAATTTTTCAACAACATCCTTGAATGCCTTCCATGCGATTTTTCTCCAGTCCCACTATAAGTTCTTAATAACCTGTTTGATTTGTGGACCAACAAAAATGCCTTGCTTAATCTTGGCATCAGTTATTCTGGGAAACATCTGTCTCCAATCTGAATTTTTTGTGCCTCATTACGGCGGTCTTGAACCCAGTAATTCTGCTTTGTGCCTCTGACAAACCCAAGTCTCTGACCAGGTCAGTTAACTAAAGATTGAATTATCAGGTGAGGCTCACTTGGCATAAAGGGTTCAAAATCAGTATCGATGTCATTTTCCATTCCTGGCTCTTGGATCATGGCATCTTCATCTACCTCCTCTACACTCCATGTACTGGTGGCTTCGGTACTGGAAGACTGTCATACGGCGACACAGGTTTCAATGGATTTCTTGTTTTTAGCAGAGAAATCAGATACACTGATCAGACAGAAGTAGCAGTCTGTCTCATGATTCTTCTGCTCTCGTCATATGATCAGGGCAGCGAACAGCACTGACTTCCGAGTACCTCTGAGCCAAGCTCTAAGATCAGCAGGCAATGTTGCGCAACAAATGTGAGGAGCCCAGGCTTTGTCTTGGTCGCCCAAGGTAGAGCTCATAGGCTTTCTTAAAAAGGGGAGCCATGTTCCGTCTTTGAGATTGAAGCATATACTTGCCACAATCATAACAAAGTATTGCAGCTGTTGCAACATTGGTGAGACACTTCGCTGTCACAAATACTTCTGAAAATACAATTACTTTATTATAATGAGTACGCTATGCACTTAAAGCATGCGCATCAACATGATCGCAAACTAATATACATGTAAATCGATGCATAGGACAGCGTGTGTGTGATTTTTTTTTTTATATAGCCTTTCTAAAACCTGACCTGCCATGCAGCATCTGCCCTGCCTAAGCACGCCCAGGTATACCTGGGCAAGGTCGCAAACTTTTCAGCTTACGTTGTGGGCAATGTTTTAATTGACTTGAATTATGAACTGAAGTGGCGTGCAATAGGGAAATTTAATGGTGATTTTCATGAACAGCAGCCCAAAGTCCATAAGATACACCCAAAAGTATTCAGGAAGCAAAATCTTTGTTGTCCAGTGTAACTTGCATTCAATATTTGTGGTGGTATATTTGCAGAAGATTTAAAGACCATCCCAAAAGTGGCTCTTAACTGCTAATACTGGCACTACTTAGTTTACATGAGAGATATGCCTGAAATTTGATGGAGGTGCTTAAAATCAACAAGGTCACAATGTTAGCTAGTCCATCTATACGATGTGCTCTAGGACAGAACTCGTTACTTAGGGAGTTAGAACTTCAGATGTTTTAGCATTGTTTTCAAATGATTTCTTGTTCCTGGAGTTCCATGGTTTAAAAGTTACGTCTAACCTGTGAGTAAGTTGAAAAGCCACACCAGCTATAAAGTGCGAGGTCTATAATACGCACACTTAACACTGGCACAGGGTGTGGGTTATGCTAGATACGGGTGTTTTAAATCCAAGGTTCTTTTAGAAGCAGAACGAGTCCTAAAACTTGTTGTTTCACCATCCTTTTATTAAGAGTTGATAGAACAAAGACAGGAACAGAATAGTGACAGGGGTCACTGCTACTTGAAGAGAGAAACTAAAATATAACACCTAGCATAAAACAGCTACTTTTATACCCAAAAATGAGAAAACTTCCATTCAAATCTGTAGATAAGGATAAACCAATTAGAAATAACTTAGTCAATACTGCAGTAAAAATTAACCAATGAGAAAATACTCATTCACTTAATGAAAGAACAAAGAAGTTTTCAGAATTATGCTTTATATAGCCATGTGAGACATAATAAACTGTTCTGAATATAAAGGCAACTTAAAATACAAGCAGATAATCAATTTTTAAACTGCAAAGGAAATGACAGTTAAAATTAAACATTCAAATCCAACAATTGCTATGAGTAAAAAATATCAGAAGTGGATCAAGTAATATTCACAACTGTGATGAGTAACCTGTTTTAACAGCCAGTATTAAGATGAGTACTTTGATGAGATTGAGTAAGTACTATATTAAGAGCAAATAACTATTTCTGTCTAAAGCAACTATTTGCAATTAAAACACTGCTTGAGACACAGGAAACATTACCATATGGACAGATTTGTGTATTAAGTGGAGATAAATCCTTGAAATTTGTCAACGAATCTCTCACCTAAAGTTTTAACGTATTTTCTAATTTTGATTCAAGGTTAAAGTGTTTGACATAATTTTTTAAAGAAAAATAATCTGTGCTGCATTAATATGATTGTGTTTCAGGATGCTGGTGCTGGCTTGTTAGCTGCAGCTATGATTGCTGTAGTTCCTGGTTACATCTCTCGGTCAGTAGCTGGCTCCTATGATAATGAAGGTAAAGAGCAAATTCCAAGTGTTCATTGTGTTGGATAAATTGGTTTAATTAATCTTATATCTGCAGCAATTGCTACAGTGCAAAGAAGCAATCTAAACCTTAATGCTAATGAACTACAAATACTTATAGTGTTAAAGCATACCTCCAAATTCACAAAACAAGTTGTTTCAATGGTGTATTATCCCTATTTCCACCCCACCCTGGTGTCTCTCTCTTTGCCCTTGTCTCTGCTCATCTGCTGCTGAAGCCCTCATTTATATCTGTGTTACTTTGTTTAGAGGAGCTTGGACAAATGAGATTAGGTCAGATGGGAATCTTGGTCGACAAGACTAAATGGGCTGATGGACCAGTTTCTGTACTATCTGGTTCCCCTCAAAATATAACTATTGTAAATATTCCCTCACCGGTTTCCCTTGATCTATTGCTTGCATTTTGTGTTATTCACCCATTATCACTAGGTTGCTTCAGTTTTAAAATTATTGTCCTCATTCTCAAATTTTAATTACCTTGATTGGAAGGACAGATGAACAGGTACTTGGATCAGCATCTTATCCAAAGGCCAACAGTTACCATCTATGCCAGATCAAGTAGAATTTTGCCCAGGTATAGAATATTTTAAGAGCAGCAAGTTTCAATGTTCTTGTCCTGGTTATACCACCTCCATCCCACACCAGGAAGGCCTCAGAGCTCTCCGTTTCTTCCAGGACACCAGACCCAACCAGTTCCCCTCCACCTAGCAGAACGTCCTCACTTTTAATAATTTCTCCTTTGGCTCCTCCCGCTTCCTTCAAACCAAAGATGTAACCATGGGCATTCACATGGGTCCCAGCTATGCCTGCCTGTTTGTCGGCTATGTGGAACAGTCTGTTCCAAGCCTACACTGGTGTCACTCCCCCACTTCTCCTACGCTACATCGATGACTATTGGTGCTGCTTCCTGTGTTGGAGCTTGTCGACTTTATCAACTTTGCCTCCAACTTCCACCCTGCCCTCAAATTTACCTAGTCCATTTCCAACGCCTCCCTCCCCTTTTTCAATCTCTTCGTCTCTATTTCTGGAGATGGCTTATTTACTGATGTCTATTATAAACCCACGGACTCTCACATCTACCTGGACTGTACCTCTTCCCACCATGTTACTTGTGAAAACGCTATCCCCTTCTCTCAATTCCTCCATCTCTGCCGCACCTGCTCTCAGATGAGGCTTTTCATTCCATAATGAAGGAGATGTTCTCCTCTTTCAAAGAAAGGGGCTTCCCTTCTCCATCATCAACACTGCCCTGAACTACATCTCTTCCATTTGCTCTTGTCCCATCTTCTCGCCACCCTACTGGGGATAAGTTCCCTCTTGTCCTCACCTACCACCCCACCAACCTTCATGTCCAGCACATGATTCTCCGGAACTTACACCATCTCCAACTGGATCCCACCACCAAGCACGTCTTTCCCTCCTGCTTTCTGCAGGGATTGTTCCCTATACGACTCTGTTGTCCATTCAGCCCTCCCCACTGATCTCCCTCCTGACACTTATCCTTGCAAGTGGAACAACTGCTACAGCTGTCCTTACACCACCTCCCTCACTACCATTTGGGGCCCCAAATAGTCCAGGTGAGACGACACTTCACCTGTGTGTCTGTTGAGGTTATATACTCTGTCCAGTGCTCCTGGTGTGGCCTCAGGTGAGACCCGACATAGATCGGAAGACTGGTTTGTGGAGCACCTACCACGTCTGCCAGAACAAGCGAGATTTCCCAGTGGCCATCTATTTTAATTCCATTTCCCATTCCCATTTTGACATGTCAATCCATGTCCTCCCCTACTGTTGCGATGGGGCCACACTTGGGTTGGAGGAACAACACCTTATATTCCTTCTGGGTAGCCTCCAACCTGATGGCATGAACATGGATTTCTCAAACTTCTGGTAATGCCCCTTCCCCCCCCCCACCATTCCCCATTCCCTTTTTCCCCCCTCTCACCTATCTCCTTGCCAGCCCATTGCCTCTCTCTGGTGTTCCTCCCCGTTTTTCTTTCTGCTGTGGTTCTCTATCCTTTCCTATTAGATTCCCCCTTCTCCAGCCCTGTATCTCTTTCACCAGTCAACTTCCCAACTCTTCACTTCATCACCCCCCCCCCCCCGGTTTCACCTATCATCTTGTGTTTCTCTCTCTCTTCCCCCCCACCTTATAAATCTACTCCATTTTTTTTTCTCCAGTCCTGCCGAAGGGTCTTGACCCAAAATGTCAACTGTTTACTCTTTTTCAGAGATGCTGCCTCGCCTGCTGAGTTCCTCCAGCATTTTGTGTGTGTTGCTTTGGAATTCCAGCATCTGCAGATTTTCTCTTGTTTTTTGAAAATCAAGTTTTGTTTCCTGGATCTTGGGTGTGGTCTGGAGTTATTATGTTCAATGAAGAATGCCAATGAAAATGGATGTGATTTGTTTAAGTTGCCCGTTAAATTAGTTTACTGCCTTTTAGTAATGTGATGCTTTTCTGTACAGGGATTGCTATCTTCTGCATGTTACTCACATACTACACTTGGATTAAGGCTGTGAAAACTGGCTCCATCTACTGGTCTGCTATTTGTGCAATCGCCTACTTCTACATGGTAAGCATTTGGTTGAACTCCAAGGCAGACAGAATGAGCTAATTCTGTCCCAAAACTTGAGCAGATACTGTCTTTAGTAGATGTCATTGAATGTTGCAGCAGGACCTGTGTAATCACTATTTCAAATATCAGTCTTTTTGTTGATACTTTTGAATCTCATAATATACTATCTCATTCATTCATACCTTTGGTCACAACTTTGTTCAAACGCTACCAGGAAATGGCTGAAGCGGCTTTGTTATTTTGTTTACTGTTCAGAGAGGGAAGGATGGATTCCATCCCAATGTATTGCTTTCCCAGATGAATAAATAAGTCAGAGTCACAAAGCACTACAGCACAGAAACAGGTCAATCTAATCCATGTCAACCTGATCTTCAGCCTGCAGCTGGACCATATTCCTCCAAACCCCTCGCATTCATGTACCTTATCCAAACATAAAAATTATAATTGAACTCACATCTACCACTTCAACTGGTAGCTTGTTCCACACTCACACCATCCTCTGAGCTTTCCCCTAAAGTTCCCCTTAAATATTTCACCATTTAACCTAAACCTATGACCTCTAGCTCTTGTCTCAACTAATCTGAGGGGAAAATGCCTATGTGTATTTACCCAGTGTATAACCCCCCAAAATGTTGACTACCTTTAAAAGATTTCCCTCATTTTCCTGTGCTCTAGTCCTAACCAATTCAACCTTTCTCTGCAACTCAATTCCTCAAGTCCTGACAACATCCTTGTCAATTTTCTCTGCACTTTTTCAATCTTACTGATATCTTTCCTTTAATTAGGTGACCTAAATTCCACACAGTATTCTAACTGTGGCCTCGCCAACATCTTTTACCACTTCAACACAACATCACAACTCCTGTACTCAGTGCCGTGATTTGTGAAGGCCAATGTGCTGAAAGCTCTCTTTACGACCCTATCTACCTGTGATGCTACTTTTACGGAATTATAGACCTCCATTAAGACCATAAGACAGTAAGACTTTCTATACAAAATGCACACCAGCCACAGCCCTGCAGACCTTCACGCCATGGCTGCCTTCATCTTATGAGAGATGGCGCACGACACAATCAAGTTTATCTGTGCCTGCTCATGCTGTTTCTCTGCCTGATGTGAGAACCTACACACTGGATAGAAGCTTCCTTCACTGTGCTATCAGAATTTGGAACAGCCTTCTAGGTGCTGTGGTTGGAAATATCTGCAACGATGGGGTCCAAGCCTTCAAGAGTTGAGTGCACAAACGCCTATCATCTCTGGGAGGGAAGTCACATGCTTCCTCATAAGCTATCATGAAGGGCACCAGGATGGCAATGCTTGGTTGTTGGTAGGTAGGGTTAATACCTGACTTTCAAGAGCACTTGTGAGTTCTGGCTGGACTTAGTCCTTAAACTGCTGGAGAACAGTGCGGAAAGAACAGGTGCTGTTCTCTCCCGATAGGGATTAGTTTTTAGTTCCAAGTGCTCCTGCCACGTTTTGTCACCCTGCAACCTTATCCTTCAATCTCTTTGAATTATGGAGGACAGCATGTGTATAAATGTCTCTCTCCAGCAGACTTCATCATGACTCCAGTATTTCTACTATTTTTTAATTGTACATATGATTTTTTTGTGTTCTCTCGCTGAGTAGCAGTGAACCATCTGATTGGCCTATCAGAGTTCTCTTTGGGAACTGGCTGACTTGATCAGCATTTCTGATCTGGCTATTGTTCACAATTGCATTTAATAAAAAAAAAAGAGACAAAGGAGCAGAATTGGGCCATTTGGCCCATCAAGTCTGCTCTGCCATTCCATCATGCCTGATTTATTTTCCCTATCAACCCCATTCTCCTGCCTTCTCCCCAAAACCTTTGCCACCCTTTGTAATCCAAAGCCTATCAACCTCTGCTTTTAATATACCCTATCATTTATCCTCCACAGCCGTCTGTGGCAATAAATTCAACAGATTCACCACTGTCTAACTGAAGAAATTCTTCCTTATCACTTCTAGATGGCCATCCTTGTAGTCTGAGGTTGTGCCTTCTGGTCCTAGACTCCCCCACTATAGGAAACAACATCCTCTGTATGTACACTCTATGCCTTTCAATATTTGGTAGGTTTCAATGAGATCTCCCTTTATTCTTCTAAAATCCAGTGAATTGCTGATTACCCTAGCACACCTAGAGGTGTGTTACCCTAAGCACGGCTAACACACACTGAACAGGCACTTCAACATATTCAGTGGACAAGCACAATTAGTAAACTGTCCATGAACCAACACAAGCAGTCAGGCACTGTTTAATTGTGTGATATTCCCAGTTAAAATATATTTCTTGTTTTAAATTCTGGTAACCTGGTTAAGTGTAATGAGCAGAGTTACAATCATATTTATCACAAAGATTAACAGGCATCCAAATGAACTTGCATCCATTTTTGTTGCACTAATCCCAAATCAGTTTCCTACAGGCACACGCGCGCACACGCATGTAAAATTCAAGATGACATAACGCAAACATGTTTCCCAGATCTCTTCATTTTACGGGACACCTCAGATTGTGTAAGTCTTGTTTGTGCTCCCAAAGTGCAACACCTCACACTTATGTGCATTAAATTTCGTCTCCCATTTTTCAGCCCATTTTCCCAGCTGATCCAGTTGATATCGTTCCACACTGTCCACTACACCCCCAATCATGGTGTCATAACACTTTGATCGACATGATAAATCATACTACTTCATGGGTTTCTCAAGGATATAGAAATCTGCTTTAGTTTTTAGAAGTAAAAGACAGCATAATGCATTTATTTTTAGTTTAATTTACTAATAATGTAAGTACAAGCTGCTATTGAAAGAATGACAGGTGACTTCTCTGGCAGTTACATGTTTACAATTTACAGAAATCGTGCAAAGGTGTGATTTCTTCCTGCACAACTTTAGCTATGACAATCACTGATGCTTTTTCAAGATCAGCATTTTCACCAGTTCAAACGTTAATTTCACAAAGGCCAAAATTTTTGATTCTAAGTCATTTTAATGTATGCACATAAATAGGTGACAAAATTCTGAACACAGCTACTGAAAAAAAAATTGAAGCAATTTTATTTGCTGTTCATTGTTTGCATTTTCTTTATCAATCATATATTGGAAAGCAAATTGTGGATGCCTGTCTAATTTCAAAGTTTTCTGAAATAATTTCTTTATTAATATTGATTGATACTTTGTGCCTGAAGATCCAGTGAATTCCAGTAACCATTTTAAACAAAGAAGCCATTCTGTGGATACTATCAGATATAGCACTGGAATTCTACATTGGAAATCTCCAGAGTGTATGGTGTCAATCACATAGAAATTGTATGCCTACAAGATGGCAATTTATTTTAGTATCTGATGCTCTCAGCCTTGGATCAGAATGTCCTTGATGGGCCAAATGGCCTAATTGTGCTGCTATGTCTTAAAACACAAGGTAACCCCTCTTTAACCTTCAATTAAATTTAGCTTGACAGCAACTATCTCACATGGAGAGACTTTCAGTTGTCAGATTTTCTTCACTTTGGTGTATTTACTATATGTATTGTTTGGCGAGCTGTTGGTCACACTCAGTTTATTTTCTTCCCAAAATAACACAGTGCTTAAAATTATTTCAAAAGGGAGTTGATTGAATATTTATGAATTTTATTGGTTCTACAGAAAGAGTGAGGAAGTCACTGGTCTGATGGCTCATATTGTTGCCACCTATGTTATGAGGTTCTATGATTGGAGCCTGAGATGGTGGTTGTCTGGCAGGTGGAGAGCTTTCTTGCATGTATAGAAAAGGTTATGAAAATCAGCTGTGTCACTTTGTGATTGATGTAAAAGAACACTTCATTCACAATCTTGGTGCAGAAGCATCCAGTTATTGAAGGTTCCCCGCTGCCCTACCCTTTACGACCTTCTGTACTCCATGTCATGAAAAAAATTGAGCCTGTAATCTTACTTATCACATTACCAGCATCTAAATCTGACTACTGCTCACTGTGTGTCAGATAATCTAGCTGCTTTGAAGGGTACTTCATGGAAATTTTTAGGTATAAAATTAATTATTCAGAGCTTAACAATATGTAATGAGATTGGAAATGGTAATAACACAGGCCCTGATACAATATCCAATATCATATTTAACAAAGGCATTTAAGAGCCGTACAGTGACCTAGCTACTAGAGTTTCTGCTTTGCAGTTCCAGTGAGTCAGTTTCTAAACTGATTTATCTGTGTGGTGTCTGTATAATTCCTTATGACCAAATGGGTGTGTCCTGGGTGTTCTAGACTCTTTCTGTATTCCAAAGACATGCTAGTTAGTTGGTTAATTGATAGTTACCCGTAGTGCAAGTGGGTTGTAGGAGAACGAGGTGAAGTTGGTGGCTGTGTGAAAGGGAAATAAGTGGGAGAATGGGATTGCACCAGTGCAAATGTGTACATGTGCAAATCTGTCTATGCCATTAAAATTAGTATTAGAAATGTGGAGATTCTTAGAATATATTAGGCTGCTTTGGAGCTATGATGTATTGCAAAAAGCATTTATGTTTTGATATTTTATTGAGTCTTGAATAAGTCATTAATGGATCTACTAATGATCAAGGTAATGAGATAACCATATTATGCAAGTGCCATTTGGTTCAACTATTTTGATCTGTAACTTGAAACAGATGCATGGTTTTTGGTGGACAAACAGAAGTTAATTTACTAATGTTCTAAAAGTGTTCATGCCGACTTGTTTTTGGTTATGCTGAAATTTTAACCTTGGCATGTTTTTTTTTATCTCTCAGGTTTCCTCTTGGGGAGGTTATGTTTTCCTGATTAATCTGATCCCACTTCATGTACTTATCCTCATGTTGACTGGTCGATTTTCTCACCGGATCTATGTTGCGTACTGTACAGTATACAGCCTGGGGACTATCCTCTCCATGCAGATTTCTTTTGTGGGATTCCAGGTTTGTAAAGCTACTTCCTCTATTTAAAGAAATAAAAAGTTCCACAAAACTTGAACAAGCTATAACTTAGCATTCAGGGTAGTGTGACCCAAAGGATGTACAGAGAGGCTCCCTGTTGGTGGGGTTTGCATTCCTAGAAAACAGCCTGTATCAATTTTCTGTAACGCAAAGTTGCATCATTTGCTCATGCCTTAAGAAATGCAAGTGACAACAGAATTTTGTACTAGCTTTTTATTTCAGTATCAGTTCTGTGAGAACAAATCTTACTTAGTATCTCAAAATTTGGGGTAGTTATTTCTGAATTTTGTAAGGGCAAATTTCCATAACTAGAACAACTATAACATAAGGTTTGCCTGTATTGCTAATTTGGACCAATAAGCCAAATCATTTTGGCAGAGAAACAACAAATGAATTTCATTATCAGTGTCTACTGCTTTCAATAGTTAATGTTGTAAAAGTGGTGGTACCTACCTAGTTTTGGCTATGCTGTAATTTTAACCTTGGCATGTTTGATATCTCTCAGGTTTCTTCTTGTTCAAGTTTATCAAGGTGTAGGAACAGAAGTAGACCCCTCAGCTTGCTTCATTCTTTGATTAAATACTTACTGATCTTGCATTTACTTGGCTTTCATCCAAATATATTGATGTTCCTCCAAACAAAAATGTATTGATCTCCAAACTTGTCTTTTTTTCTTAATTTTCAGAATCTGTAACCTCATGCAGAAGCAAATTCAGGATATCCACTAAGCTCTGTGCGTGGGGCAAAATATCTCCTGATTTCATTTCTAGATTACCTAGGTCTAATTTTAAGACTAGGGTCTCTTGATCTAAATTATTTCTTTGCAAATACCCATTTCAAGGTATATGCACTTAATTGCAGGCTAAATTTTCAATTCAAATAAGCATCTTGTGCAGTGACTACTCACTCTTTTAATCATTTTCACAGCAGTTATAAGATGCTCTCTCTCTCTCTCTCTCTCTCTCTCTCTCTCTCTCTCTCTCTCTCTCTCTCTCTCTCGCTCTCTTCTAATAATTAACAGACTCTGGGTACATTTACTCTAAATATGATACAGTTTCAGCTTTTACTTCTGTTGTCCCTAAAATTGCACTCACCAGAAAACAGATCACTGCCGTTCACCAATAAACTCCATGGTACGATATTGTGTAGTTTGTGCGTGGGATGCAACAAGCCCATGTACTGTATTGCTGTGAGGATCTGATAAAGGAAAGCTTTATTAGTCTGTTTTCTTGTCTCTCCACACAGCCCGTCCAATCTTCGGAACATATGGCAGCCTTGGGTGTCTTTGGCCTGTGCCAAATCCATGCCTTTGTTGACTATCTACGCAGCAAGTTGAATCCACAACAATTTGAGATCCTTTTCAAGAGTGTCATCTCTCTGGTGGGATTGGTTGTTTTGTCTGCAGGAACCGTACTGATGCTTACAGGTGCAGTATTACTGTGTATATTGCTTCTAATCTCCTTCCTTTATTCTCTCTTTACATCCACCAACTCGCTGGCAGAAATCTCAGGCAGAAGGCTATATTCAGTGGCCACTTTATTAGGTACAGGAGTGGAACAAGGTGGAGTCTTCTACTGCTGTAGCCGGTCTACTTCAGGGTTTGACATGCATGTTCAGAGAGGCTCTTCTGCGCACCACTGTTGTAACGAGTGATTATTTGAATTACAGTCACCTTCCTGTCAGCTTGAACCAGTTTGGCCATTCTCCTCTGACCTCTCTCATTAACAAGGCGTTTTCGCCCTCAGATCTGCTGATCACTGGGTATTTTTTGTTGTTTGTTTTTTGCACCATTCTCTGTAAACTCTAGAGACTGATGTGCAAGAAAATCCCAGTTACTGAGATACTCAAACCACCCCATCCAACACCAACAATCGTTCCGTGGTCAAAGTCACTTAGATCATACAAGCTTGCCTAATAAAGTGACCATTGAGTGTATATGGTGGTTCAGAGCATAAAACAGTACAGTATACCTTTGGTCCACAACGTTGTGCCGAACTAATTTAAAATAGTAATCAAATGCCAAACTAACCTCTCCTGCCTGCAAAGTGTCCATATCTTTCAAACTCCTGCACATTAATGTGCCCATCTAAGAGCATCTTGAATGCCTCTATCATATTTGCCATCACCACCATCCCAGGCAGCGCATTTCAGGCACCCACTGTTGTCTGTTTTTTTTAAATAAAACATGCCCCACATATTTCCTTTGAACCCCTCTCACCTCAAATGCATGCCCTCTGGTATTGGACATTGCAATCTTGGGGAAAAAGATACTGGGTGTTAACTCTATATCTCTCATAATTTTATGAACCTCTATCAGATCTTCCCCCCTGCCTCTGCCACTCCGAGAAAGCAATTCAAATGTGTCCAACCTCTCTATGTTGCACATTGCCTCCAATTCTGGTAAAACCTCTTCTGCATCTTCGATATCCTTCCTGTAATAGGGTGACCAGAATTGAATACTGTGTTCCAGGTGCAGCCTAACTAGAGTTCCTCGACTACTAAAGGCAAGCATTCTATATGCTTTCTTCAGCAGCCTATCAAACTGTGCAGCCACTTTCAGGGAGCTAGGCAATTGGGCTACCTAGCTTTCAATATTCTCTCTTCAGGACCTCATCCCTTTTGCTACCTGTATCGTTGGTATCAATATTTACCACGACTTCCGGCTGCTCACCCTCCGCCTTTAGACTGCTGTGAACCCGGTCCAAGGCATCCCAGACACTGGCACCTGGGAGGCAACATATCATTCGGGTGTCTCTTTCATGTCCACAGAATCTCCTGTCTGCTTCTCTAACTATGGAATCCCCTATCACCACTGCACTCCTCTTCTTCCCCCCCCCCCGCCTCCCTTCTGACCCACTTGCTGCGGCTTCCCTCGGGTAGGTCGACCTCACAGCAGTATCTAAAGTGGTATACTCATTATTGAGGGGAATGGCCCCAGGGGGTACTCTGCAAAGTCTGTCTATTCCCTTCTCCTCCCCTCTCCTGACAGTCACCCAGCTACTTGCCTTCTGCAGCTTAGGGGTGACTACCTCCCTGTACCTCCTATCTGTCACCTCCTTGTTCTCCCGTGTGCAGCTCCAGTTCCCTAATATGGTTTGTAATGAGCAGCAGCTAGATGCACCTCATGCAGATGTAGTTATCAGGGAGATTGGCGCTCTCCCAGAGTTCCCACACCTCACACAAAAATATACCACTGACCCTGGATTCATTCTCACTGCACTTGCTAAGCACTAAAAGCTAAGATAGAAACTTGCCTAGAGCCCCCTCACCTTAAATGCATGCCCCCTGACATTAGGCATTTCAACTCTGGGAGAAAAAGATACCGGCTGTCTACTCTATCTGTGCCTCTCATATTAAACTTCATCAGGTCTTGATGATGATCACTGGGTAATCTTTGTCTTTGCTACAGATAGCCATTTGGCTGAAGCAGACTGTCTTGTTTCATGCTGTTCATTTATGGAAATTCATTGCGTGCTGATAGAAGGTTCAGAAAATTTGTAACACTTTGGACTGAGTGTTGGGTCTGGCCCACCTATTGTGTGCCCATTCTCACCTGCCTGAATACAGAGAGTTGAGCCGTTCCCCGAATGGGGTTTAGTGTGGAGGCCAGACTTTAATAGTCTCTGTCAAAAGCCTTTCTGAAGCCCCTGGACGTCCCATCCAATTTGGAGAGGATGCTCTGGAATGCCTCATGTAAAACCAATGAATAATAGAATGGAAGGATCTTAAAAATCTTCACCTTTTAGGTCAGCTTAAGCCTGGCCCTTAAGATGTTTGTACCCCATTCCTCAAGTTTATGCAGCCAATCCTGGCTGGAACACCATATCCAGGGGTCTGGCTACCCTGGGCTTGGTAGAACACTTGAGCTTCTCATCCTGTCTGATGTCAAGGATTTTAATAGAACTGATGTCAAGTAATTTCATTTTTCAGGACCTCTATTGAATTTAAGTGACTGACAAGTGCAGTTCATGTTCCACAGTGCGTGTGATGGGGTTATACAGCATGGAAGCAGGCTCTTTAGCCCTCACCTTTTAGCTCACAGCCTTCTACACAGGGGTGATTCAACTGCTCATCGAGACACTTTTTAAATGCTGTCAGTGACCCTGCTTCCACACCACTCTCAGGCATTGTGTTTCAGTTGCTCACTGCTTTCTATGTGAAAAGGGTCTCCTTCAGATCCCTTCTAAATCTATGTCCTCTCGTTTTATCAAACTCTGATAGGATAGACTGCTGGAAACTTTTCCCAATATCCTTCAAGTTTATGTAGCTCAATCATGCTCCCTCATGACCTTCTGTGCTTCTGGGGAAACCATGCCTATTGTTTTACCTCATGATAGACAGGCTTCATCCTAGATAACTCTTATCACCTGCATGTACACATCTGATTAGTACTTGAGATTCAATCGCTCATAGTTGGCATATCCAGTCAACTCCAACCAGTTGTATTTGCTCCTTCGTTTCTTACTTTACCTTTGCTATGCCTACATGAAAACAGATTGCTTTGTGATTATCAATTAGCATTTATAAATCTTGCAGTCAGTGATCATGTCTGACATTTCCTGTTGGTTATTTATTTGTTCCACAATTTCCTCTTTCTTTACTTGTGGTTTTGGAAGACACGGGAGTAGAATTAGGCCATTTGGCTCGTCGAGTCTTCTCCACCTTTCCATCATAGCTGATTTATTAACCCTCAAACCCATTGCCCTGCCTTCTTCATGTACACCGACTATTAAATCACTATTGACACACAAGCATGTTTCCCAATAAGTAAACATGTTTCAGTGAGTGTCAGCAATATCAATAAATTCAATAGAAACACAATTATGACCATGAAATTCCAAACCACAATAATGTACAAGCATAAAAACAATTCAATAAAACAATATTCAAGTTGTAACCTTTGTCGCCTTTACTAATCAAGAACCAATTAACCTCCACTTTAAATATACACAATGCCTTGTCCTTCATAACCACCTGTAGCAATGAATTCCATAGATTCGCCACCCTCTGGCTGAAGAAATTCCTCATCTCTCTTCTGAAGGGACATCCTTCTATTCGACTTATCATACAGAGAATAAATGTTTTGAGATTGCTTAAAACCCAAACCACATCTTGTAACAATAAACTACTTGTTTTCTCACTATAACTAGGAAAATTGGTTTTGTTGCAGGCAAGATCTCCCCGTGGACTGGCCGTTTCTACTCTTTACTAGATCCTTCCTATGCAAAGAACAACATTCCCATTATTGCCTCTGTCTCTGAGCATCAGCCCACCACCTGGTCTTCATATTATTTTGACCTGCAACTCCTTGTCTTCATGTTCCCAGGTATGTGTATTTACAAAGCTATGTCAAAAAATCTGCATATTTATTTTGGGTGATTATGTAAAGTTCCATCCTGAAAGCTCCCTTGGGCTAGTAGAGGATCTGTGTAGCTTCCTATTTGAGTGAAGAAGTTAATATTTAAATGAGTGTTTTCTCTTTCTGATGATAGCTATTGGTTACTTATCCTCTTCTCACTTTGCCTTTTTTAAATATCAACTTGCTGTTGTAATTCTGAGATGGTAAATGTAAGTAAACTGAAGTTTGGAGGGCAGTATAAACACACTGGCCTATTCACTTTTTTTTAATATATAATGAAATTGGCTATTTATCGGCAAAACTGGTGCAAACAAATTGCACACTTTGTAGTGTACAGAGTGATTTGCAAAAAAAGCACTAGATCCTTTCTCATTTGCAATTTGACCTGAATGTATTAAAACCCATTTTCAGCTGTAATGATCAGACTGACTGTCCTTAAAATGCTTGTGCTCTGTGAGGGGCATTTTTTTTCCCTTTCTCCATTATCCCAAAATGCTGCCCATTTACACTTTTTTTGGTGTGTGTGTGTACACTGTTCAGTTACATCTTGCAAACAAACTTCAGCAATTTCTGCCCTTTGCAATGGCACCAAACAGGCAGCAACTCCATCAGTGTCCTCACTAAAGCAGCAGGAACTACAACTTAAATTTGCAACCAAGCTAGTCAGTGGAACCATAATCAGTGTTTAATGCTGAAATATTACAGTGATCTTTCTAAATGGAGAATTTGATATATTAAATTAATTTGAATTGGAATCCAGTACTGTGCAAAAGTCTTAGGTACATTTATATAGCTAGGGTGCCTAAGACTTCTGCACAGTACTGAAGTAATTTTATGTATTACGCTGTACTGCTGCCACAAAAAAACACAAATTTCATGACATCTATGAGTTGATAAACCTAACTTTGATATGGGTCTCTGTTGTCAACTGAGAGTGGGAAGGGGGCATGGAGAGGAGAATCATGGTTGGGAAAAGGGGAAGAGAGAGGGGAGGAAGCGGGAAGCACCAGAGGGACAATCTGTAATGATCAATAAACCAATTGTTGGGATCAAATGACCTTGCCTGGTGTCTCAGGGCTGGGTGTGTCTGCACCCTCGCCATCCCCCACCCCTGCACTCCTTCTCTGCCACCTGTCCCACAACCCTTCCCACGGCACTCCACCCTCACCATTCCCAACATCTTTTGCTCCCACCAGATTTATAAACTCATTGTCTGCTTCACGTTGACATATACAGTATTGTGCAAAAGTCTTAGGCACCCTAACTCAACTCAACTCACTCACTCACTCACTCTCTCTCTCACACACACACACACACACACACGCGCGCGCGTGCGCGCCTAAGAGTTTTTTGTGGTACTGTATGTTTTATTCATTTGAGAAATGAATGAGTCGAAGAATAGACTGCATGAGTTACTCTTCATTACTCTTTAGGGGCCATCTTCCTGAATCACTGTATTCGGTGTAGTGAACACACTCCCAGAGTGCTGTTAGATTTTGTTTATTGGCAGATCTGTGATGAGGTAACATTGCTATCGTGGGGACAATGGTGTTCCTTTCAGCCTTCTATCCTTGGCTTATGGGTGCTAAAGATGCTTTATAGTTATTTTTATACTTTGTATGGAACTTTAAAAACTTGCCAGACTACTTTTATGCTCTTTCAAGTCAGAAATGCCTGTAGGCAAGACATAGAAGTTAGTGGTTTTTGCTGAGTTTTGTTTTGTTGTAATTTTGCATCGTTCAGTTTTTTTGGTTGCCGATTTCTCATTACTTTTTGTGAAATCTTGCTATGTGTAAATTTGGCTGCCATTTTTCCATACATAACCACTTCACCAGAACTTCCCCTAAAATTGTCTATTGTTTTTGCACTCTTGTTAACTGGACTCTTTATACGTTTATTATTATTTTGGTCTTGATTTTAGCTACTGACTTTGCTGTCACAAAGGCTGCCTACTTCATCCTCTGTAATATGGCGTTCTCTGTGACTCTGCTCATCTCCACCTTGAATCTCATTTCTGCACTTTCCTATACTCTTGCCAGTAAAGAAATCCTCGATCCATGGCAATAAATGCCCAATCCCATTTGCTGTAGTATTAACCTTGCCACTTTCTGAAAGATCATATAGGCCGTACACATATTTCCTTGATAGAAGCTTGTCCTGTTTTGTTTCTGTGTAAGTTATGAAATGGGGTCTTCAGCAAATTTGGTTGACTTGTGTTTGACTTGAAGCATTTTTGTGCTTTCCACCTACAGTTGGTTTGTACTATTGTTTCAACCACCTGTCAGATGCTAGGATTTTCATCATCATGTATGGAGTCACTAGTATGTACTTCTCAGCTGTGATGGTAAGAATCACTCCAACCTTTTGAATATTGGTATCATTGCCACATGAACCACTGCCATTGGGTTTTAATAACACCTAATAGGGAGCATGTAGAATGCTTGAAGTGATGGTAACTGAATACGAGGAAATCTGCAAATGCTGGAAATTTAAGCAACACACACAAAAAATGCTGGTGAACGCAGCAGGCCAGGCAGCATCTATAGGAAGAGGTACAGTCGATGTTTCGAGCGGAGACCCTTCGTCACGACTAAGGGTCTCGGCCCAAAACGTCGACTGTACCTCTTCCTATAGATGCTGCCTGGCCTGCTGCGTTCACCAGCATTTTTTGTGTGTGTTGTATGGTAACTGAATCCAGCTTAAATGTGCCTGTTGTGGAGTTAGTCTCCCTCCACATTACTGCATCAATCAGTTGAAATTTCTTCCTTTGTTCACTGATTTATTTTTATGCATGCAAAACAGCACCCACATGCAGTTCCAGTACGACTTAAAATCACAACTTAGGCTTGAGATATAATAATTACTGCATAACTGAATGTGACGGGTATCACAGATTGTGATATTACACCTTGTAGATTAATGTTCTCTTGAACAATATATTTTTAACCCAGCAGGGGTAAGATCCCTGGCCTCGGTTTAGTGAAAAGTCAAAGCACAACATCAGTGCAAGTCCTTCCAAAAGTCGCTTGTACTCAGCACGGCCTCCTTATTTAAAAAAAACAAGTCTGAGTTGTTTAGTAGGAGAGGGACATTTTGTTACTTTTTTTTTACCATATTCTCCCTATCAAGACATGCATAAAAAGCATTGAACTCATCAGGGAGTTAAGCATCACTGCCATTTAGGCTTTGCTTAACAAGATTTGTTCTGTAAAGATCGATAGATTAATGCTTCAGTATAGTCCACAACTTTCAAAGATATTTATTTTGTAATATAAAGGATTTCCTGTCCCTTTATTCATGTGAGAAATAAACAAGCCATCTGTTTGCAACTGTATTCATTCTCTGATGTCTGTATCATTACACTTGAGTTTGCTTAACTAATAAGATGACATATCTTAGACCTGTTGACTATATGCTAAATACTTTGCTCGTGTTTTCTAAAAATAGTCCTTGCACCAGCAGCAGGTGAGAAAATCTGTCATATTTGATCTGGCCAATTTAATTTCAACCTCCCTAATGTGGTTGACCCAATGTCTCCTCAGTTCAGAGGCAGCTAGGGTTGAACAATAAATGCCACAGCCCATGAACAAGTCTATGTGAAATTCAATTACTTGTGTACATCCTGCATGGAAAACTTTGAGAACGATATTAATCCTGCGCCCCTTGCAGATAGTGCAGCATCCTGGGGTCCGTCAGAGGCACCGCTTTGTGTTTGTAGCATGAATGGATAGGGCAATGCCTCTGATATTGGCAATGATCTCCATGTGGCCAAATTCAAACCATTCTGGTTCTGATGAAAAGATAGGAAGCATATTGAACAAAAGCTGCTCTCCATTTCTGTCAGTTGTTCCCTCTTGTTTCTTAGATTTGTGCCTCTGCATCAGTTATAGAAGTAAACGGGCATTGTGCAGTCTACATGATGTTACGTATCTGTGGAACTTTTTTTTGCAGCAGTCCAAATTAATAACCCACAATGTTTGTGCATCTAAGTGAATGGCTCTCAAATCTTGTATGTCCCAACCACTGATTCGCCACCTTTGCCTGCAATCTGCCCTGATTTTAGCGGAATGGAGCTTGTGATGACCATCTTCAGCCAGTCTTTTCTTTTTGTTGTTAATTTGCTCATTTATATTATGTAGGTTCGGCTTATGTTGGTTCTGGCCCCGGTGATGTGTATTCTATCGGGAATTGGTGTCTCTCAAGTCCTGTCGACTTACATTAAGAATTTGGATATCAGCCGTCCAGATAAGAAATTGAAGAAGCAGCAGGATTCTACTTATCCAATCAAGAATGAGGTATGATTTCCCCTGGGTCACTCGGCTTCATGTTCCAGTTGCTCATTTCATTAAATGTTAAAGTGCTAAATTGTTCAAATAGTCCAGTAGATGAAGTACCAACTTCAAAAGAGCTTTGGAGGGGGGTTGTTGGGGCGATGCACATGCTCCTATTTATATCAGTGGTGCTAATGCTGAGAGCTTCAAGTTGCTCGGAGTGAACATCACCACGTCTGGGTCCAAACACAATGCCATAGCCAAGAAAACTGGCAGGAAGAATGAAGATATTTGGCATGTTCCCTTTGACCCTCACCAATTTTATCAATGCACCATAGAAAGCATCCCATCTGGGTGCATCAGAGCTTGGTATGACAACTGCTCTGCCCATGACTGCGAGAAACTAGAGTTGTGGACACATCTCAGCACATTACTGAATCCAGCCTCCCCTCCGTGGACTTTGTCTACATATCTCACAGCTTCGGGAAAGCAGCCAGCATAATCAAAGAACCCACTCACAGTGGACAATCTCTCTTCTCTCCTCCTCTTCCCCCCCACCCTCCACTGTTGTTCAGAAGATAAAAGCCTACCAGGCTCATGGACAGCTTCTGTCCTGCTATTATAAGACTGGTGAACAATTCCCTCATATGATGAGTTGGCTCTTGACCATACAATCTACTTTGTTATGACCTTGTACCTTATTGTCCACTTGCAATGCACTTATCCGTAACTGTAACACTGTATTCTGCACAGCTATTGTTTTACCTTGTACCACTTCAATGCCCTGTTGTAATGAATTAATCTGTATGAACAGTTTACTAGACAAGTTTTTCACTGTACCTTGGTATATGTGGCAATAGTAAACCAATTTACAACTTACAACCCTGTATTGAAATGGTGCGATTATCACAGTCAAAGCAGCAGATAGGGCTGAGTTTTGGCAGAGTCCATGCAGTGCTGACGAAGGGATGCATTGTTAGAGCTGCCATATTTTGGAAGAGATGTTAAATTGGCAGTGCCTTGCCTGAGAACATAAAGCATACCATTATTGTGTTTTGAATTGGGAAAGGCAGGAGAGGGAGGTAGATAAACAATAATAATGGTTCTAGTACATGAAGCAAACAATCTGAGAAGCAAGGGCATAAGTCTGGGTATATTATTGTTAGATTAATCCAATTTCACACTCCTTTCCTTGCATTTACAACACTCAGCAACAACTTGGGAGTCCACTTTGCTTTTCAGTACCACACCTTCTTTGCTACTACAGCATACATTTTTTTACAGGAAGCATTGTGACCCTGGACACTGTACTGTGTTTGATAATATGAGTGCATTAAATACATAACCAAAACCAATCACTCTGTGAAATGCTCTCAGCCACAACCGATGCCTTGATAAACACACCATAACTCCAAAGTATACTTGCAGTTTTTTCTAGTCATCTGCAGATAAGTGACCAAATAATTTCTCTTGATATTGCCTCCTGTTCTTTGTTGAAAAATAAACTTCTTGATTTAAGGGGAACCAATGCAAGAAGGCTGTGGAGGTTCTTTTACAGACTATATTATTTTTAATTCATATATTAAGGGAATGAGAGATTATGTGAGAGTTCAGAACAGCAGGCATGAATGATCATTCGGTACATTAAGTCAGGGCTTCTAGCATTTTGGGCGTTACCTCAACATGAATTGCAGCCTTCAACAAAGAAAGAGAGCACATTGAATTATGAGGGTGAGGGTCTGCAATGATTGTAAGCAATTGATGTGATTGTTTTCCAGAATACAAGGATGTTCACCATCTCTGCCTGTAATCTGCCCTGATTTAGGTTGCAAGTGGAATGGTGCTTGTGATGACCTTCTTCCTAATTACCTACACCTTTCATTCGACCTGGGTGACCAGTGAGGCGTACTCATCCCCCTCCATCGTTCTGTCTGCTCGTGGAGGTGACGGAAGCAGGATAATCTTTGATGACTTCAGGGAGGCTTACTACTGGCTCAGGCACAATACTCCGGAGGTATGGTCACTGAGTCTGTGTCACTGATACTTCCAGAACAAACGAGGTGCCATGCAGCCCCTTCAGATTAAGGGCTGCTGTGTTATGAAATCCATAGTCTCCTCTTTAAACTTGTTGTCTCCAATTTAGCTGTTGTAGAATGTGTTTTGTGTAGAATATAACCTAATGATAATGGTGTTGTAACTAAACCCTTGATTGTTAGTTCAAATCCCACCTTTGGCAAATTTTGAAACTGAATTCAATAAATATGGGGAATTTGGTGATTGACCCTCGAAAAGAGACGTATAATAAAAATTGTTTCCCTTCAGTGAGGGGAAACTGTCATCCCTTCCTGGTCTCTGCTCTGCAAGTGACTTCATTGCTTAATGTTGTCAGGCCAAATGGAAATGTATTGTTAATAGAACAAATGTGTTTTTTTTAAAGATGGGCTTGCTTTTTGATTCTGATCATAATTCTCCAATATTTACCTGATTATTACGTGTTATTCCATCTCCCTGGTGCTGACATGGCTGCAGTTAGTGGTGAGAGGCTGTTTCAGAAGGAGAAGGCTTGTATTACCAGTAGGAATAGTTCCTCTGTGTAAATGTTTGTTCTTCCCGTAGTATTGTGGAGGGTACGTTGTATCACATCGGTTAGACTGGTGTTGAGCTAATGGAATGGTTGGCTTCCTGTCAGAGCTGGCTTGCTTAAATCTTCCCCTTTTTCTCAGGATGCCAAGGTGATGTCGTGGTGGGATTATGGTTATCAAATCACAGCAATGGCCAATCGAACCATCCTGGTAGACAACAATACCTGGAATAACACTCACATCTCCAGAGTTGGGCAGGTGGGTCTCTTTGTAAAATGTAAATTCAACTTAGTTCGAAGGGGATTTACGTTTTTTTTTAAGTGCTATCTGGGCTGACCTTCGAGCTAAATGACATTTTACTGGCTTCCAATGTAGTCTCTTGGGTTTTTTTTGTATTTTCTCTTTAAGCAATGCAACTCTGGACCTCCCTCTAGTGTTGAAAATAAGCAGTGCATCTCCTAGAAATCAAAGTTGCAAATTCATTAATTTTCTCTCCCCTTTGCTGGAATCATTAACTAGTTCTCTGATAATAGAAAGCACAGCTCAACATTTTAGTTTTCTCCATGGGTCCAAAAGGCATTTGTGTTCTGATCAGCCAGTTCTGATGAAGGGTCTCAGCCCAAAACGTCAACTCTTTTTCCTTTCCATATATGCTGACTGGCCCACTGAGTTCCTCCAGCATTTTGTGTGTGTTAGTCTGGGTTTCCAGCATCTGCAGAAGCTCTTGAGTTTATCTGTTATGTGGTTAGCTCAGTACCCTGGGGCAGAAAGCATCAGATGTGATTCGCTTGTAGGTTCTTGATCATTTAGTTTCATTCGGCAATGAAATAACATAGTAGTGCTACATAGAAACCATTTTTCAGAATAGACTTCTCACCCTCGGATCCCTAGATCCCATGACACTATTCAGAAAAGATATTATTGGAGTCACATTTATTTAATCTGACTAATTGCTGCTTATGATAGATCTCTGGAAATATAGTCCATGGTCCTGCCTTACAAGTCACTGTTTTTTAAGTTCTGAGATTGAAAGATATAATAAAGATACAAATGTTTCTCCTTTAATCTGAATTTTCTGCACCTTCAAATCTCTCGTATCTAGAGGTTCTTCATGTACAGAATTGATTGCTCAGAGGCAAGATTATATATCTGCTTTCTATAACGAATTTGTGCTGTTCGATTAAAACCTCTAAATTTCAGCCAGCAATTTCTGAATAGACTGAAGATTTAAAATGATTTTGTTGCCCTCATTCTGGTGTATTTTTATAATTGATTTTGGTTTGAAAAATTAACCATTGCTTGTAATGAACCAGAAATTCATGCCTCAATTTTTTCTTACTTTGCAGTGATATCAGCTTCCAATTAAATGATTAGGTATAAGTCCCTGGGTTGCCATTTTCTATCTTACCACCTCCTCCCTTGTTATCTCAAAAATGGACATGGGGGGGGGGGCGCGTCACGTGATGACGTGGGATTGAGACATGTAAATCCAGCTCTCCCGCAACAAGTCAGTAAAGTACCGTTTAAACAAAACAAAGTTAGTAAATATTTTCTGAAAACTATTTATGAACTTTGTAAGACTACTTTACGATATGCCTCCTAAACCGCAACAAAAGAAGTCTGCTGTTGCGAAGCAGCCGCGAGACGGGAAGAAAAAAGGGCCTACCGCAACGATGGAGCCTCGGACTCAGGTTGGATCTCCTTCGGTAGAACAGGGAGCAATGGCGGTGGTAATGGCTTCTTCGAAGAAGACACCGGAAATGCGCATGCGCAAATCGACACAACGCAAACTACAAGAACCAACAGCCACTGCAATTGAAAATGACTCAGAGTCAAAATTGGATTCTGCAGAGAACACAGATGAAGAAGAGGAGGAAGAATTGGAAGCGATTGGAAGTAAAGGAGATGATAGAGACATGAGAGAGGCTATATTGCAATTAACGGCTGAATTAAGAAAAGTAAGAGAAGAGCTTAGAGATACGAAGATGTGCTATGATAAAGTTATGGCAAGACAGGACAAAATGGATAAGAAGCTTCAGAAGATGGAAAGAGCAATGGGGCATATGAATGATAGAGTGGAAAAAACAGAAAATGATTTGCTTGTCTGGAATTCGGAAAGAAACCGACTCTTGGAGAAAGTGGACATGTTGGAAAATTTTAGTAGACGTAATAATATTAAAATTGTTAGTCTTAAAGAAGATATGGAGGGAGATAAACCAATAGAATTTTTTCAAAGATGGATCCCGGATGTTTTGCAAATGGAAGAGGAAGTTCGACCAATTGAAATTGAGCGGGCACATAGAGCTTTAAGACCAAAACCAAAAGATGACCAATATCCACGATCGATTTTAATAAAATCCTTTAAGATTTCAAGACAAGGAAAGGATTCTACAGGCAGCTGCTCGAGCTGCCAAAGATAGAAAAGGGCCATTGATAATTAAAGGGAGCAAAGTTTTTTTCTATCCTGATATAAGTTACGAACTTTTGAAGAGAAGGAAGAAATTTAATCCAGTGAAAAAAACCCTATGGGATCATGGTTATCAATTTACACTGTGTTATCCTGCAACCTTGAAGATTTTTTTGCCTGGTGGAGAAAAAAGATTTTTTGATGACTACCAGAAAGCAGAGCAGTTTGTGCGAGATTCTCTGAATATTCACCAGATACAAGAACAAACCCAGGAGAGCGAGATAGATTGAAGATGAAGATTGGGTTAAAGAATGGACTTGATGGATTTTTGAAGCTGGATGAATGTATAAATATATTATTAATTATACGAGGGGGGTAAGAAGGGTTAAAACTGGAGGGATATTAGTTGGGAATAGTAATACTAATTTTGTCTATATATATAAAATGTTTTTTTGTTGCGGGGGAGCTGGAAGAAGCACTGATCGATTGCTGCGCTAGTCATGTGTGCAAGCGTGGCTTTTGCCACGACCTGCAAAATGGAGGGGGGTAGTGTTGTGTATCTTGTCATTCACAACATTAGTGAGGGGGGTATTTTGTTTTTTCTTTTTTTGTACTTTTTCTTTCTTTTTTCTTTCTGCCTGGAAGGTTGGGAGGGAAACACATAGCAACATGGTGAAGTTTAAAGAGATTCCCCAAGGTACTATGAGAGTTGAGAAGATAAATAATGTTTTAGATTGGAGTAACTTTGTGAAGAATAATGACTAATTTATTGAATTTTTTGAGTTTTAATGTTAACGGGCTTAATGGACCAGTGAAAAGAAAAAGAATCTTAACACATATTAAAAAAATGAAGATAGATTTAGCTTTTTTACAGGAAACGCACCTAACAGAAACAGAACATCAGAAACTAAAGAGGGATTGGGTGGGTAGTGTTGTTGCGGCTTCATTTAATTCAAAAGCGAGGGGAGTAGCAATTTTGATCAATAAAACGTTACCAATTAGAATACAAAATGTAATAACTGATTCTGCGGGGAGATATGTGATTATACATTGTCAACTTTTTTCTGAACTATGGACTTTTATGAATATTTATGCACCAAACAAAAATGATGGAAAATTTATACAAGAAGCTTTTCTGAATTTGGCGGATGCACATGAAAAAATATTAATTGGAGGAGACTTTAATTTTTGCTTAGACCCAGTCTTGGATAGATCAACCAAGGCTGTTATAAAATCGAAGGTAGTAAATTTAACTTTATCATTGATGAAGGATTTAAATCTGATTGATATATGGAGAATAATCAATCCTAAAGAAAGAGACTATAATAATGGCTGATAAGGAAGAAGTGGCTTATAGATGGAGATTTAATTCAACATTATTAAAACGTCAAGATTTTTGTGATTTTATGAAAAAGCAGATTCAATTTTTTTTGGATACAAATTTTCATTCAGTGGATGACAAATTTATATTATGGGATGCGATGAAAGCATATCTTAGGGGCCAGATAATAAGTTATACGTCTAAAATTAAGAAAGAATATATGGCAGAACTAGATCAATTGGAAAAAGAGATTACAAAAATAGAAAAAGAATCTCAAAGATATATGTCAGAAGAAAAACGAAAACAACTTGTCAATAAGAAGTTACAATATAATACGCTTCAGACATATAGAACGGAAAAAGCAATTATAAGAACTAAACAAAGGTATTATGAGTTAGGTGAGAGAGCACATAAAATTCTTGCCTGGCAGTTGAAAACAGAACAAGCTTCCAAAACAATAAATGCAATTAGAACAAGGGCAAATAAAATATCTTATAAACCTCTTGAAATAAATGAAACCTTTAAAAATTTCTATTCTGAATTATATCAATCAGAATCCCAAAATGATGTTAATGAGATAGAAAGGTTTTTATCACAAGTTTCTCTTCCAAAATTGAATTTGGAAGAACAGAAGGGATTAGATATGCCTTTTACATTAAAAGAAGTTGAAGAAGCTTTAGGATCACTCCAAAGTAATAAATCTCCAGGAGAAGATGGTTTTCCACCTGAATTTTATTTAAAAAATTTAAAGATTTATTATTTCCTCTTTTTATGGAACTAATACGTCAAGCAGAAAAAATACATAAACTTCCAGAATCTTTTTCAACAGCGATTGTAATAGTATTGCCAAAAAAAGACAGAGATCCTGTGAAACCAGCATCATACAGGCCTATTTCTTTATTGAATACGGATTATAAAATAATAGCAAAAATTTTATCGAATAGATTATCTAAATATTTACCAAAATTAATACATATGGATCAAACAGGATTTATTAAAAATAGACAATTGGCAGATAATGTAACCCGGCTACTCAGTATAATTCATTTGGCACAAAAAAGGGATGAGAAGAGTATAGTAGTAGCTTTGGATGCAGAAAAAGCATTTGATAGATTAGAATGGGATTTTTAGTTTAAAGTACTAGAAAAAAATGGGTTAGGAACATCTTTTATAAATTGGATTAAAACTTTAAATTCTAACCCTAAAGCTAAAGTAGTGACAAACTCTCAAATTTCAACACCATTCCAGTTAAAAAGGTCAACTAGACAAGGTTGTCCACTATCACCTGCTTTATTTGTATTGGCGATAGAGCCATTAGCAGAACTAATTAGAATTGATCCAGATATTATGGGTTTTAGAGTTAATCAGGAGGAATATAAAATTAATCTTTTTGCCGATGATGTTTTGATCTATTTAACAAATCCACAACATTCGTTACATAAATTATCTTCTAGATTGGATGAATGTGGGAAGGTATCAGGTTACAAAATAAATTGGGATAAAAGTGAAATTTTACCTCTTACTAAAGGAGACTATAGTCAATGTCGATTAGTAACCCAATTTAGATGGCCGGTAAATGGTATAAAGTATTTAGGTATAAGACTTGATAATGATGTAAAGAATTTATATAAATTTAATTATTTACCACTATTGAAAAAAATTCAAGAAGATCTTGACAAATGGATGATATTACCAATAACATTAGTAGGTAGAGTCAATGTTGTAAAAATGAATATATTTCCTAGATTACAGTATTTGTTTCAAACATTACCAATACAATTGCCACAGAAATTTTTTCAAGAGTTAAATAAATGTGTGAGAAAATTTCTTTGGAAAGGTAAAATGTCAAGAATATCATTGGAAAAATTGACATGTAAATTTGGGTTAGGAGGGTTACAACTTCCAAACTTTAAAAACTATTATAAAGCAAATCAACTTAGATTTATTGCATCTTTCTTCGATGATCGAAAACCAGCATGGATTAAAATAGAACTAGACAAGATAGGAGAAAATAGACCTGAAGATTTTATATATAAATGGGAATCTAAATTGATACGGGAAAAGAAAGAATCTCCTATATTAACACATTTGATTGATCTATGGAATAAGATAAATGTTGATAATGAAACACAGAAATTAGCAAGGAGACCTTTGTTCCAAAACAGACTTATTCCTTTTACAATGGACAATCAACTTTTATATAATTGGTACCAAAAAGGGATTAAATTTATAGGAGATTGTTTTGAACGAGGTATATTGATGTCATTTGAACAATTAAAGGATAAATATAAAATATCTAATAATACTTTCTTTTGTTACTTTCAATTAAGGGCTTACTTAAAAGGTAAGGTGGGTCAAACAGTGTTTTTGCCAAAACCTAATGAAATTGAAATTTTAATTCAAAAAGGGAAAATTAAAAAATGTATTTCTTGTATGTATAATTTGATTCAAGAACAGACAATTAAACAAGGAATCCATAAGTCAAAGCAAAAATGGGAAACAGATCTGAATATTAATATTGATGAAACAAATTGGTCAAGACTTTGTCTTGACAGTATGACAAATACAATAAATGTTCGACTTAGATTAGTACAATATAATTTTTTACACCAATTATATATTACACCGCAAAAAATAAATAGATTAAATTCAAATCTATCTGATAAATGTTTTCGGTGTAATCAAGAAATTGGTACTTTTTTACATTCTACTTGGTCTTGTTTTAAAATTCAACCCTTTTGGATAAATTTAAGAATCTTATTGGAACAAATTACTGCAACTCAACTTCCACATAACCCTGTATTATTTTTATTAGGTGATATTGAAGGGATAAAACCGAAACTTAAATTGAATAAATATCAGAAAGAATTTATAAAAATTGCATTGGCAGTAGCTAAGAAGACTATAGCAGTTACTTGGAAATCTGATTCGTATTTAAGTATGGATTGTTGGAATAATGAAATGGCTAGTTCTATACCACTCGAAAAAATTACTTATAATTTAAGAGATAAATATGTAACATTTTTGAATATTTGGCGCCCTTATTTACAAAAGATAGGATGGCATATTTAAGTGCTCCGATAAAGACTTTGGTCACTTGGGGAAAGTAACAAATAATTATACCAAATTTATTTTGAATCCCATGGAGCATGTGGAAACCTTCTAATACCCAGGCGGTTCTTTTCTTTTTTTTCTTTTTTTTTTTCTTTTTCTTTCTTTTTAGGTAGGACTATATATGGGGGGGGGAGGGTTAAGGGGAGGGGGGAGGGTAGATTCTATTTTTTCATGTATTCTTTTTGAAAATTCAATAAAAACTATATTACAAAAAAAAATGGACATAGGATTCACCAGTGGCCTCTGAACTCAACTTTTCCTGAAGTAAGCTAAGCTATCCATTCCTAAGTTGCTTGCCTACCCGTTTTAGTATGTAAAGCCTAGCCCTTCTCTCACCTGCCAGTGTCCATTGTTAAAGTGCTATGTACTTTCAAATTGAGTGAAATTCTGGACCAGTAATGAGTTTTAAAATTATGCAGGTTTGAGCAATGAAAACTTTAAAAGGGGAGAGACAGTGGCCTAAAATTTTCGTGGACCCAAAAGGGACATTACATATTTCTGGGAATGAAGTTGGGTTTGAAGCTAAACTTGAGGATAGGGTGCTGGGGTGAAAAGTGGGACTGAGCCTCATGGCAGGACGGGGATGGAGAAGAATTGGGCACTTCATCAACCGAGGACCTTTGAACCCATTGTGTTTACAGAAGAGGAGTGACAATGAACGAAGAGAGTGTTGGATATCACGGAGCACCTTCAGAGCCTGGAAAGTGGAAGGGTGCTATTTGCAAATCAGAGTAAGAGTTGCTGCTGGGGCTGCAGGTTGAAGTGGCCTGGCTGGAGTTATTGAAAATCTGGCATAGCATTAGGAAAACATAACTGTTCCTGAAGGATGTGGACCAACTTCGGCATGCTGCAAAAGGAATGTTGCATCGTGAATGTTGTACCATGAATCTGTGATTCTCGGATCATAGCACAGTGCAAAATACCAAAATACTCTAGAGAATTCAATAAGAAATGATAGCAGAATGGGCCATTCAGCCAGCTTTCTACATTCCCATCGATATTGCTGCATTTATTTCTCTGTGACCTATTCTTTCTCTCATGCCTATCAACACTTTTAAAGTAATAAAGTGATGGAGCACACCAGCAAAGAAACAGGGCCTTTGGCCCATCTAGTCCATACAGGCTTGGTCTTCTGCCTAGTCCCATCCACCTGCACCATACTAAACTCCTCTCATCCATGTACCTATACAAACATCTCTTTAAATGTTAAAATTGAGCCTGCATCAAGCACCTCTGCTTGCAGCTTGTTCCACACTCACACCACCCTCTAAATGAAGAGCCTCTCCCTCAGATTTCCCTAAATCAATTCCCTCTACTCGCCTCATCCAACCTGAGGGCTGAGAATTAAACCACACTTGCCCCCAAAAAATCCACCATTCACCCCCCCCAAAAAAAAAATTCCTGCCACCCTACTACAATAAAGGGGAAATTTAGCAAAGCCAGTTAACATACTCGTACACCTTTGATACAGAAGTCATTTGGAGCGCCCTGCAGGAAGCCATGAGGTTACAGGGAGCACATACCACCATGCAGGAGAGCACCGGAGATCAGATCAAACTCGGGTCCCTGAATCTGAGAGGTAGCACTGATGACCTTGCTCAGACATAACTGTCTCAGACTGCTGCATGGATGAGAAGAAGCAAACTTGGAGTCGATACTTACCATTAACGTTGAGCATATTCATCCCTTCTAGGCGATGGCTTCTCCAGAGGAGAAGGCCTATGAGATCATGAGGGAGCTGGATGTAAGCTATGTTCTGGTCATTTTTGGAGGCCTCACGGGATATTCATCTGATGGTAAGGCATTTTTGCTTTTCAGTATTCCATGTTATGCTGCTAACAAATATATGGATGCTTATTTCACACTTTGCTGATTGAGGTCATTTCCTACAATTGGAACAAACAGGCATTAGGACAGCACTTCAGTTGACACGTGCACATTGCCCGAGAATCTAAATGTGGAAGTTTGCTAATGGAGGTTTCTTTTAAAATTTAATTATGGTTAACAGTCTCCACTGCAGGTTATGATGACCATTCTTTGCACAATTGTCCCATTATCTTTTTCTAATGGTCATTCTCTATTAGATCCATGATAGGCATACAAAAGAACATAAGAAATAGAAGCAGGAGTCAGCCATCTAGCCCGTTGAGCCTGCTCCGCCATTCATTAAGGTCTGACCATGGACTTGGCTCCACCTACCTATCTTTTCCCCACAGGGCTTCCTTGTAATGGAGGGCATCATATCACTTAAATTTACTTGATGTCTATTATGATCCACTGTACAGATATCATGAAAAGGAGCCTAAGTTTATATAGCCCTTCGGGTGCTAGATATCTCATTATGGTGCCTAACTCTTGACCTGTGCAGATTGCAGGGTGGGATACACCAGCTATAAAGAGGGAAGTAGCTGCGATTTACTGTCAATGGCCACTTTTAGTAGCTGCCTTCTCTACCTAATAAAGTAGCCACTGAGTGTATTGTCTGGTCTTCTGCTGCTGTAGCCCATCAGGTTCAATGTGTGTCTGTTCAGAGATGCTCTTCCGCACACCAGCGTGGTTATTTGAGTTATTGCCGCATTCCTGTCAGCTTGAACCAGTCTGGCTGTTCTCCTCTGACCTCCCTCAGTAAAAACAAAAAAAAAGCACCCAGTGAGTGGCGCTTCTGTGGTGTTTCTGCCCACAGAACCACCACTCACTGGGTGCTTTTTTTTTGTTTTTGCACCATTCTCTGTAAACTCAAGAGACTGTTGTGCATGAAAATCCCAGGAGATCAGCAGTTTCTGAGATACTCAAATCACCCATCTGGCACCGACAATCATTCCACGGTTAAAGTCACAGAGATCACAATTTCCCCCAATCTGATGTTTGGTCTAAACAACAACCGAACCTCTTGACCGTGTCTGCATAGTTTTATGCATTAAGTTGCTGCCACATGACTGGCTGATTAGATATTTGCATTCATGAGCAGCTGTAACTAATAAAGTGGCCACTGAGTATATTGTATTTGCATGATTTCAGGAGATCCATAAAAGGTGTAAGTGTCGTTGAATTACTTCAAATTGTCATCCAAAATAAAAACAGAAACTGCTGAATATTAATTGGGTGACCTGCAGCTGTGGGGCAGGTTTCATGAGAACTGATGTCAGGCATTACTCTTGCTTTTATATTAGATTCTGATCTGAAACTGGTTCAAAGGTTAATTTATTATCAAAGTATATATGTAGTATACAACTTGAGATTCATCTCCAGATAGCCATGAAACAAAGAAAACCATGGAGTTGCTCAAAAGAAACATCAAACCCCAACTCCCTCCCACACTAAAAAAACTAACAACTCGTGCCAAACGGCAACAAGAAAGAACGGGCAAAAACACTGAATATAAAAAACAAAGAGTCCACAGTCTAATCCATAAATCGCAGAACTTCGGTAATATCCTCCCACGGCGTTGAGGGGGAGAGAGAGAGAGAGAGAACATTCAAACACAAAAAATGCTTGCTTGCCCTCTGCATTCGCAGAGGCCTTGGTCCAATATATCTGTTCGAGTCTCCCCATAATCTGGAGCAACACCTACGCTAGAAACAATCTGACTTAAATATAAAAGCTAATAATTTAGAGAAATGTCTGGCAAAAAGGGTATAGCCTTTGCCTAGCTTTGCACAATCCCAGGATGGCATTATTGCTGGCAAGCATTGCATGCTGTAAGCTTTAAAGACTGTTAGACAATAAGACCATAAAACATAGGAGCAGAATTAGGCCATCTGGCTCTGCCATTCCATCATGGCTGATTAATTATCCCGCAACCTTTGTTCAAAGTAAATTTTATTATCAAAGTACGTGTACGTCACCATATACAACTCTGAGATTCATCTTGTTGTAGGCATACTCAGCAAATCTATAGAACAGTAACTATAACAGGATCAATGAAAGATCAACCGGAGTGCAGAAGACAATAAACTATGCAAATGAAAATATAAATAAATAGCAATAAATAAACGAAAACTTGAGATAAAGAGTCCTTGAAAGTGAGATCATTGGTTGTGGGAACATTTCAATGATGGGGCAAGTGAAGTTGAGCCTAATTATGCCCTTTTATTCAAAAGCCTGATGGTTGAGGAGTAGTACCTGTTCTTGAACCTGGTGGTGTGAGTCCTGAGGCTCTTGTACCTTCTACCTGATGGCAGCAGTGAAAAGAGAGCATGACCTGGGTGGTGGAGATCTCTGATGATGGATGCTGCTTTCCTATGACAGTGTTTCATGCTCAATGGCTGGGAGGGCTTTACTACCACACCCTGACTAACAAAGAACCTATCAACCTCCTGATTTAAATACACCCGATGACTTGGCCTCCACAGCCGTCTGCGGCAATGAATTCCACAGATTCACCACCCTCTGGCTATTGTTCCCCTTCAACAGGTTTGTTCGGTGGGATTGACAGGTTGAAGACTTTGGGTTACCTGGCAATATCCTCTGCTATTAAAGCAATAAAACGGGATATTTGTAAATATTTTTGCTAAGGATTTCCAAAAATGTGTTCCAAGTTATCTTAAAATGGTTGTTGAATTTATACTGGAGATTCTGAAGAAACATAACTAATGTTTTTAAACTCCATTTAATACCTTTGAATTCTCCCACAGATATAAACAAGTTCCTGTGGATGGTGAGAATTGGAGGCAGCACAGACACGGGCAGGCACATTAAGGAACACGATTACTACACCCCGACAGGAGAGTTCCGTGTGGATAGGGAGGGCTCTCCTATCCTGCTCAACTGTCTGATGTACAAAATGTGTTACTATCGTTTTGGTCAAGTCTACACAGAAGCAAGTGAGTACAAGTAGCATTTGCGTTTTAGTGTATATTATCAGTGTGGTGTCACTGCACAGAATTAATAGATCTGAGCTGTAGTTGCACAGCATCGGAAACAGGCCCTTCAGCCTACTGAGACTGCAACCACCATTAAGCAACCGTTTACATTAATCCCATTTTATCCTACCCAAAATCCCATCAACACTCTCCAGATTCCACTTCTACCACAAAATCACATGTGCACAAGGGGTGATTTGCCATGCACCAACTCCAACACCTGTGACAGAGGGGGAACCAGGAGTACCCATCGGAAAGTTGCACAGTGATGGAGACTATGAGTTCACGTAGACAGCACTCGAGTTCAGGATTGAACCCAGGCCACTGTGCTGCCCAGCATCTGCTCAGTTGTAAAAATTAAGCCTGACTTGTCTGAGCAAGACAAGTTAGTTTAGAAACCAAACCTGGCACACATGCAAAGTTGGGTCCCATGGACTTGCCAGCGTGTCAGGTCCTTAATCTGACACTGCAGTTATCTTGGCAGTCAAATATAAAAGGAAAAACTGATGCTAGAAATCTAAAACAAAAACAGGAAATGGCAGAGGTAATCAGCAGGTCATTCTGCAACTCTGTTCAGAGAAATGGTTTTGAAGTTTCCTATGGGAAACCCCTTGCCTGCCCTGCTGAGTGTTTCCGGCAGTTTCTGTTTTGTTCCATGAGCGATTGAATTTGAAACACAGTCATCAATGCAAATTGTGCTAAGATTCTGTAAAATTAAAGAAAATTACCAATAACTAGTTAAGTGATGTTATTTTAAGCTGTAAATGTTGGTTGGATTATCCCATGATGTTGTTTACAATGTTGTGTAGGATCTTTTCTATCCACTGCATGAAATCAGACAGGCTCTGTCTTCAGTGCTTATAAGAGAGATAGCACCTCTAGCTATGTGCTAGTACCTCACTGCTATACTGCAGTGAAGGGGACACAAGAGGATGATAATGCTGGGATCTGGAGCAAAAAAACTAACTGCTCGAGGAACTCAGCAGATAAGGCAGTATCGGTAGAGGGAATGAAAGTCGACATGGGTGTGGTCCTCCCTTTGTCTTTTCCCTCCTCCACCCACTCCATCTGCCCATCACCTACATTCTCCTCTCACTGTGCCTCTGTTCTGATGTGTCCTCTCTGCCTCCCTTAGTTGATTCCCTGCTCCACCTTCCTCTATCAGATTCCATCATCTGCAGCCCTTTCTTCCCTTGAGCTATCACGCCTCTTCAATTAGATCCACCTATCACTTGCCAGATTTTGCTTTACATCCTCTTCATCTCTTTACTGGCTATCTTCTCTCCCCCCCCACCCTACCCAACAATTTTTCAGTCCAGATGAAGGGTGTCCTTTCATTTTCTTCCATAGATACTGAGTTCCTTTGCTTTCTGCTTTTATCCTGGAGTAATTATATACAGCAGGAATGGGGAATTGTAACAGTGGGAGTGGAGATCACTAAGCCAAGGTTACCACAAGTGGAGGAGCAAGGCAGGCCTTTGCAGTCTGGTGCTGATCGTAGAGTTAATACCACATGGAATCAAGCCTTTGGCCTAACTGGTCCATGCAGACCACAGCATCACCTCTGATGGTTCCAGTTGCCTGTGTTTATAACAGCATAGTTTATTTTACCCATCATCACCAGATGATCACAATATTACAACTCCAACAAGACTCCAAAGTAAAGAACAAAAGCTGTACAGTGTCAAAGCATTCAGCAGGTCAGGCAGTATGAATGGAGAAAGAAAGTGTTCCAGATCAGAGGCCCTTCATCAGAAGTGGAAATATGAGCTGTGGAGATGACAGAGGAAATGCCTTTCATAGGGTAGAGACTAAAGTTGGCAAGATAATGACTGTTAAAAAGAAGTGAGGGAAATTGAAGCAATCATACTGTCTTCAGTGTAGAGAGAGGAAAAAATTGTTGCCTGAAGTATTTGATTTTAAGATGAGGTGTCATTCCTCCTGTTTGCATTGCACATTGTTGGAACGTAGGCAGAAGACAGGCAACAATGTGGGAATTACTGAGGGAATGATCTCTTCAGAGGAAGATTCTCCAATGGAAATTCTGAATGCGGGTAGTGGAAGTTATGCTGGATGAACTGAATATAGAGGCTTAGAACATAACACACGGGGGCAGAAATAGGCCATTCGGCCTATCAAATCTGCTCCACTATTCCATCATGATTGATTTATTATACCGCTCAGCCCCATTCTCCTGTCTTCTCCCATTATCCTTTGACACCATTACTAATCAATAACCTATCAACTTCCACTTTAAACATGCCCAATGAGGTGGCCTCCACAGCCATCTGTAGCAATGAATTCCACAGATTCACCACCATCTAGCTAAAGAAATTCCTCCTCATATCTGTTCTAAAGGGAAGTCCCTCTATTCTGAGGCCGTGCCCTTTTGGTCCTAGACTCCTCCACTATATCTCGGCCTTCCAATATTCACTAAATCAACTTGCAAGTTAACCTTTAGGGAATCCTGTGCAAGCTCTCCCAAGTCCCTTTGCCCCTCTGATTTTTGAATTTTCTCCCCATTTAGAAAATAGTCTACGCCTTTATTCCTTCTACCAAAGTGCATGACCTCTACGCTATGCAGGTGGCCACAATTTTACAAATGTTCGCTTTATGACACCTCACTGTTATGAAAGACCTACATTAGTTACCCGTTTTCGCTAACAGAAGGTGTTTTCACTGTTATGAGAAAAAGCAGTGCGCGCCCAAACAGCCAAGCTCCTCCCCCGGAACTGCATTCTAGCCGCCATTGCTTAAACTCGATTTATTTTGTTCATCCGTTAGCAAGATGAGTTCGAAGGTATCGGAAAAGCCTAAAAGAGCTCATAAGGGTGTTACACTTAGCATAAAACTAGACATAATTAAGCGTTTCAATCGTGGTGAACGAAGTAAGGACATTGTTCACGCGTTGAACTTGCCTGCATCCACCATTTGCACTGTTTATACGCAGAGAGAAAGAATTTTGAAAGCTGCTGATGTTACTGTTGGTTCTGCTCGTAGCAAAGTGGTCTCTCTTAGTCGGCATCCAATAATGGATAAAATAGAAAGTCTATTGCTTGAGTGGATTGATGGGTGTACAAAGCATGGTGTTCCGTTAAGTTTTCTTATACAAACTTAAGGAGTACTTAAGGAGGAATCAGTCACTCTTTTTAATAAGCTTATAGTCATAGTCATACTTTATTGATCCCGGGGGAAATTGGTTAAACAGCTGAAACAGAAAACATTGGACGATGGTGATGAAAGTGTTGCATTCACTTTACGACATTCCAGCTTACCATTTCATAGGAACGCTCTACCTTCGGATAGCGGGGGAAACCTGTATTCCATTTGCCACCTTTTTGCACATTTTCTGAATCTGCCCTTCTGCAGACTCCCTGCATCCTGAACACTACCTGCCTCTTCACCTATCTTTATATCATCTGAAACTTGACCACAAAGCCGTCAATTCCATCATCCAAATCACTGACATATAACGTGAAAAAAATGGTCCCATCACTGACCCCAGTAGAACACTACTCGTCACTGGCAGCCAAACAGTAACAGCACCCCTTATTCTCACTCTGTCTCCTGCTAGTCAGCCAACCTTCTATCCACGATAGTCATAGAAAAAGTACAGCACAGAAACAGGCCCTTTGGCCTATCTAGTCCATGCCAAACCATTTAAATGGCCTACTCCCACCGACCTGCACTGGGGCCATAGCCCTCCAATACCTCTATCATCCATGTATTATCCAAACTTCTCTTAAATGTTGAAATTGAGGAAATATCCACTCTCACCACGTTTTTACTTTTATATACTTTAAGTATCCTCTTATATTATTGGCTACCTTACCTTCATATTTCATCTTTTCTCTCCTTATTGCTTTTGTAGTTGCCTTCTGGTGATCTTTAAGTGCATCCCTGTCCTTCTAGCTTCCCACTAATTTTTGCTGTATTATATAGCAAGATATAGAATATCATATGCTATATTGGTGGAATGCAATATACAGACAAGGAGAATCCGTCTGCCTTGTGGCTAAGAGGAGAGGACATGAGAGAAAAACAGTGTGATGTAGAGATGTGGTTGAGAGCCCTGACAACTGTGGTAAAGAGAAACCTGTGATTATGAAAAAAGAAAAACATCTGAAATGCACCTGTGTGAAAAGTCACATCAGAGCAGATAATAAAATAAATCTAGTGTACCTCCTGGCATAATTAAAGCCCTGAAACATGATGCTGATAGAGGAGTAGGGTGAAATCTGAAAATGAATCAGAGGTATCCACATTGGTAATGTTGTCATGGAAAAGGTTCTAGACCGATCTGGCTTTTGTTCAGTAATACCTTTGTTCTAATGGTGTGCCTGATATACAGTTTCACAGCATTTTCTGAAAGTCGGGATAAAAGTACCTTTGTGGTCCCCCATGCTAGGATCTGTGTTGAAACCAGCAATGGACAGTCTACATTGAGATGTTAACTAGCAAGACATTGTCTTTCCCACAGAACGCCCACCTGGATATGACAGAGTGAGGAATGCTGAGATTGGCAACAAAGACTTTGAGCTTGATGTTCTGGAAGAGGCATACACTACGGAGCACTGGCTGGTCCGTATATACAAGGTGAGTGCTGAAAGTAGAAATGAGGTATTCCTGTGGTTTCAATTTATTGTGGGATTTTGAATCTTCAGAACACTAGTTCTACTGGTCCTTCTGCTCTACATTAGCTGCCACCTTTACATCACCCTAAAATACTGTTCTTCTCTTGCTTAACCTGTTTCCTCTTAAATACAACTGTACTGTTCATGTGAACTACTTGTAAGAATTCTACATTTATACCTGTTTCTAGGTAAAGAATTCTAAATCCCCTTATTCACAGTCCCCGATTTCTTTTTAATAAGCTAGCCTTTTGCAAATGGTGGAAGATTGCCTCTAATGCTCAGCACACTTACTCTGCCAATTGTCTTACCACCCCTTCTCAGGTGAAAGATTTGGATAATCGCGGTCTCTCAAGAACATAAAAGAAACAAAGCAGCCAGCCATGAGTGAAAGCAGCACTGAGGCCTTGTCCTGTGAAGAAGAGCTGTATTTTTTTTATATACACTAGTTTGGGAATAAAGGAAGAAAACAGTTTGTTTATATGTTGCTTCCTGTCTGCAACAATCTGTCTGAAATGAATGATTGGTGGTGAGTGACCAAAACATTACAGTGACTTAAGTTCTACAGTGGTCAAATAAAGGGTTCAACTGGACTCAGCTATACTTTGTTTTGTGTGTTTTATTTCAAGGTTGGTAGAATTCGCTGCAGAGAGTTTGGTTCTAGGGAGCAGGAATTCTAATATCTCAACAGCCCACTATAAAGTTTATATTCACTGGTACAGCTTAGTGAGCATCATCCTCACTGCCGGCCTTTCTATACAAACTGAATGATCACACTTCATTAGGTAAAGGATGCTGAGGGCAGTTGTTGCATAATTATTAGTCATAGAAAAGTACCGGACAGAACCATTTAAGCTGCCTACTTGAGCTTGCATGCACCAATTGTGCTGGCAGTTCGTTCCACACAAGTTTCCCCTCATGTTCCCCTTAAACTTTTCACCTTTCACCCTTAACCCATGACCTCTAGTCCCACCCAATCTCAGTGGGAAAAGCCTGCTTGCATTTACACTATCTATACCAGGGGTCCCCAACCTTTTTTGTACCGCGGACTAGTTCAATATTGACAATATTCTGGCAGACCAGCTGACCGGGGGAAGTGGGGGGGGGGGTGTTCAAGTAGGGTTAAACTTACCTCAGCATGTCTTTTACAGTTAGGGTTGCCAACTTTCTCACTCCCAAATAAGAGACAAAAGTAGCAGTCAAATATGGGACACTTGTGTTTACCCCGAGAAGGACTTGCGCATGCGTGATGTGCCGATTTTTTTCCACAAATCGGTTTTGGCTTAATCTTCCCGACTATACTGTATGTACATTATTTCTACTTTATATAGGCTGTGTATTTATATCATTCTTGCTTTTACTATATGTTAGTGTTATTTTAGGTTTTATGTGTTATTTGGTAGGTAATTTTTTGGGTCTGCGAACGCTGAAAAATTTTTCCCATATAAATTAATGGTAATTGCTTCTTCGCTTTACGCCATTTCGGCACGAAAGGTTTCATAGGTACGCTCTACCTTAGCAGGGGAAATACGGGACAAGGGCAGTCCCGTCAGGGACAAACCAATTTAGCCCAATATACGGGATGTCCCAGCTAATACAGGACAGTTGGAAACCCTGTGTTCAAGTTCAACAGTGCGTAACAGGGAATGAGCAAAGGTGCAGCTGACTTGTATTGTTTCCTCGTGGCCCGGTAGCACATGCTTTGCGGCCAGGTGGTTGGGGACCGCTGATCTATACCCCTCAATTTTGTTTACTTCTATCAAATCTCCCCTCAATCCTCTATGTTCCAAGGAATAAAGTCCTAACCTATTCAATCTTCCCTTACAATTCAGGTCCTCCAGTCCCAGCAACATCCTTGTAAATTTTCTCTGTACTCTTTCAACCTTCTTTGCGTCTTTCCTGTCGGTAGGTGACCAAAATTGCACATGATACTCCAAATTCGGCCTCACCAACAGCTTGTACAACTTCAACATAACATCCTGTCTCCTGTACTCAATACTTTGATTTTGGACACAGGCCTCCAGTCTTCTACTAACACTCTCTGACTTCTTCCACAAAGCCAATGTCTAATCCAATTTACTACCTCATCTTGAATGCTCAGCAACCGGACCTTCTTGACCAACCTCCCATGTGGGACCTTGTCAACTACCTTGCTAAAGTCCATGTAGACAACATCCACTGCCTTGCCTTCAACTTTCCTGGTAACTTCCTCAAAAAAAACTCAAGATTGGTTAGACAAGACCTACCACGTACAAAGCCATGCTGACTATTCTTAATCAGTCCATGTCTATCCAAATACTTGTATCTGGTCCCTTAGAATACTTCCTAATAAGTCACTACTGATGTCAGGCTCACTGGTCTATAATTTCCCGGTTTATTTTTAGAGCCTTTCTCAAGCAGCAAAACAACATTGGCTACCCTCCAATCCTCTGGTAACTTATCTGTCGCTAAGGATGATTTAAATACCTCTGCCCCTGGATTTTCTGCGATTGCCTCCCACAGGATCTGAGGGAACACCTTGTCAGGCTCTGGGGATTTATCCATGCTAATTTGCCTCGACAGCAAACACCTTCTCTGTAATCTGTATCAGGTCCATCTCCCAAGTAAAAACAGATGCAAAAAAAATCTATTTAAGATCGCCCCCAACTTTTTTGGTTCCACGCATAGATTACTATTCTAATCTCCCAGAGGATCAATTTTGTCCCTTGAAATTCTTTTGCTCTTAACGTATCTGTAGAATTTTCCTTTACCTTGTCTGCTAGTGCAACCTTATGCTGCCTTTTGGTCCTCCTGATTTCTTATACTCCACAAGTACTTCATTTGTTCCTACCTGCTGTGCACTTTTTTCTCCTCTTGACCAGGGCCTCTTGACAACCCAGGTTCCTTAAACCTATTATTAAGCTTTGTACTCTCAAAATTTCACTTCTGGAGGCCTTCTACTTGCCAACTATGTACACCTTTGCCAGATCCTTCCTGATACCATCAAAATTGGCCTTTCTCTGATTCAGAATCTCAAGCTGTGGACCAGACTCATCTTTTTCCATATTTACTTTGAAACTAATGGCATTATGATCACTGGATCCCCTACATAAACTTCTGTCCCCTGCTCAGTCTCATTCCCTAATACTGTAGAAGTATCGCGCACTCTCTCTTTGGGACTTGTATGTACTGATTAAGGAATCTTTCCTGAACCCATTTGACAAATTCTATCCCATCTAATCCTTTTACAGTATGGGAGTCCCAGTTAATATGTGGAAAGTTGACATCACCTACTATAACAATTTTGTGTTTCTTGCAACAGTTTGCGATATCTTAAAAATCTGTTCCTTTAAATCCCATGGACTGTTGGGTGATCTGTAATATAACCCCATTAATGGGGTCATACCTTTCTTGTTCCTCAGTTCCACCCATGAAGCCTCATTAGATGAGTTCTCTAGTCTGTCCTGACTGGTAATAGCACCCCTCCTCCTTTAATCCCATCCACTCTTGCATCTGAAACAGCAGAACCTCAGAATATTGAGCTGCCAGCCCCGCCCTTCCTGCAACAAAGACTCACTAATAGCTACAACATCATAATTCCAGGTGTTGATCCCACGCCCTGACCTCATCTGCCTTTCCTACAATATTTCTTACATTGAAATATACACAGCAGGACACTCGTCGCACCATGCTCAACCTTCTGATTCCTGACTTTGAGGTCTTAACATGTTTCCACTTTCTGTTCTGGCACTCTGGTTTAACCCCACCCCTGGTGCAGCACTAGCAAACCTTCCCACTAGGATATTCGTCCCCCTCCAGTTCAGGTGCAAACCATCTCTTCTGTACAGATCCCACATTCCCTGCAAGAGAGCCCAATGATCCAAAAATATGATGCCCTCCCTCCAACGCCAAACTGTATGATCTTCCTAGTTCTGGCCTCACTAGCGCGTGGCATGGGTTGCAATCCTGAGATCACAACCTTGGAGGTCCTGCCCTTTAACTTAGCACCCAACTCCCTATGCCGAACCTAGTCACTCGTCCTACCCATGTCATTGGTACCTACACAGACCATGACCTCTGGATGCTCACTCTGCCACTTAAGACAGCTGAGGACTTGATCTGAGATATCCAGGACCCTGGCACCTGAGAGGCAACATACCATCTGGGAATCTCGTTCTCATCCATTGAACCTTTTTTCTGTTTCCCTATCTAACGAATTCCCCATCACTGCAGTTCACCTCTTCTCTTCCCCCACCATTCTTTCTGAGTGTCGGTGCCAGAGACCCGACCACTGTAACTTAACTCTGGTCACCACCACCACCCCCCCCCCAACAGTATCCAAAGTGGTATAGCTGTTGTTGAGGAGGTTGGGCACAGGGGTACTCTGCACGGGCTCCTTCACCCCTTTCCCCTTCTTGTCACGCAGTCTCCTGTGTCCTGCACCGTGGGTGTAACTACCTCTCAATATTTCCTATCTATCACCCCCCTCAGCCTCCTGAATGATCCGGAGATCATCCAGTTCCAGCTCCAACTCCATATTGTGGATTATTAGAAGCTGTAGCTGGATGCGCTTCTCACGGTTGTAGTCAAGGACATGGGAGGTCTCCCAGCCTTCCCACATCCTGAGGGAGCAGCATTCAACTAATCTGCCTGGCATCTCTACTGTCCTAACTGAGTAAATGTAAAGAAGGCGGGGGGGAATAAGAGCTCTACCTTTAGCTTTTCTTTTTTTCCCTTCTCTGGCTGAAGCTTCAAAGAGCTAAAGCCTCAAAATCACCAGTCTAACTGCCCAGTCCAAATACAGCCACTGTGCTTGCCCCTGCCTTCCTTTAATTTGTTCCCACTAATCAATCCCAAACACCAATTGGTCACTGGTCAGATCTCCAAAAAACATTCCACAAGTTGCTGCCTTTTTCTACTCCGTCAGTGAGCATGAGTGAAATTCCCTCCTCTCAAGCTTCTGATCTCCCGATTGGTCACTGATCAAAGCTCCAGTGTCCGGGAAGCCTAGGACCAAAGGGCACAGCCACAGAATAGAGAGACATCCATTTAGAATAGAGATGAGGAGGAATTTCTTTAGCCAGAGGATGGTGAATCTGTGGAATTCATTGCCACAGACGACTGTGGAGGTCAGGTCACAGGGTGTATTTAAGGCAGAGGTTGATAGGTTCTCGATTAGTCAGAGCATGGAAGGTTATGGGGAGAAGGCAGGAGAATGGGGTTGAGAGGGAATGGATCAGCCATGATGAAATAGCAAATCATACGCAGTGGGCTGAATGACTTAATTCTGCTCTAATGTCATATGGTCTAATACAAGCCATATGCTCTGTTAGCTATGTGTTAGATGTGCTTACTAAGTTTTTGTGATCTTTCTGAACTTCATTCCTTGATCTCTCTAAACTTCACTCACTTGCAGTCTCTTTCTGTTTAGGTGATCCTTTTTGATTCTTCTCACTGAAGGGCATGACCTGACACTTCCCCACATTAAACTGCATTTGCCATACTTTTGCTCAATCACTCATTCTCTATCCCACTGTAGAATCACAATGTGCCTTTCCACCCATCTTCACATTACTTATCTTGAAGCTGAAAGATCTCACATATCTGAAATTGCAAACACACAAACCTCCTTACAATTAAAGGAGGAAAACAATAGATTCCCCCTCCCCCAGTTTATTTATCTATGGCTTTTTCACCCCTCGCTAAAGCCTCAAAATCCCCACTATAGCATGTCCACTCACCCAATAGCCACTCTGCTTGCCCCACCTTATTTTAATTTGTTCCTGCCAATCGATCCCAATCGCCAATTTGTCACTGCTCAAAACACCTAAATGCCACAAATCGATCCCTTATGTATTTGATTGGCGAACATGAATGAGCTATGCCTTCTCACGCTTTGGATTGTTAATTGGCTGCTGCTCAAAAGCATTGAGGGGGGGAATTCTCAGTAATACTGAAAGCGACAATGGTGCAAAATGCTTCTCGGCTTTACCAGTTGAAGCATGAGGTGCAGCCATTCACACCGTTGTTTATCTGTGTGATTACAATTGTTCAGTGGCTGTAGTTCCCTTGGCTTGTCTTTGTTTAAAGTTACAATACCCAGGGTTTCTGCCTACACAGGTATCATATGTTTCACTCATTCCTCATTGGTTCTCTGATTTTTATAGTTAACGAGGGAACATCCTCTGTCCCTCAACCCACTGCTGGGCTGAGTCTCATTATACTGAGGGTACAGATATAGGAGGAAAGCACAGGGACTGTGGCTGGAGAGGTGCTAAGGTGCTCCCCCTCCAGAGCCTCCACATCCTCCACATCCTTACAGTAGTGTATCAACCAGAACTAAACACAATCCCTGCAATGTGACCTAACTAAAGGTTTACATAGCTGCAACATGACTCCTGAACTTTTATACTCAATGCTGGACACAGTCCTTACCACTGTAACAACTTGTATTGCCACTTCCAATGAGCCACAGACTTGCCATTCCCACCCCCACCTTTAATTCCCCTTCACATCAGTGGGATGAGAGGACCTACCATTGACTCCATGTTTTTGCTCCCAGTTGACCTCCCAAATTGCAGCACTTCAAACTTGCATGGATTAACTCCATCTGCCACTTCTCTGCCCATATCTGTAACTGAGCTATATCCCGCTGTATCCTTTGAAGGCATCTTTACTCTCCACATCTCTGCCTATTAATGTCATTCACAAATGAATCAGCCCATCTACATGCTTACCTCAATTATATCACCCAAAGTGTTGCACTTCCGGAAGTCAAATGTAACAAAACAAAACACTTAATGCAGAGGGATCTTTGGGCTCAAGTCCCTAGTTCCCTGAAAGTGGCTACACAAGTTGATAGGGCGGTAAAGGAATACCTGCCTTCATTAGTGGAAGAACACGATTCGAGATTCAGGAGATTATGGTGCAACTTTTGAAAACTAGTTAGGCTGCATCCAAAATATTGCATGTGTTCTGGTCACCCCCATATGGGAAGGATATGGAGGATTTCAAGAAAGTACAGGAGAGGTTTACTAGGATACTCCCTGGATTAGAGGGCATGTGCTATTAAGGAGAGATTGGACAAACCTGGGCTGTTTTCTCCAGAGCAGCAGAGGCTGACGGGAGAGGTTTACAAGATTATGAGAGGCGTAGATAGAATAGAAAGCCTATCTTTATCCCAGGATTGAAATGTCTAATACCAGAGGGCATGCATTGAAAGCGAGAGGAGGTAAATTCAAAGGTGAAGGGCAGGGTAAATTGTTGTTTTCATATACACAGTCTGACAGGTGTCTGGATTGTGCTGCTGCCAGAGGTAATGGTGGAGGCATGGTAGAGAATATAACAGCTCTTAATATTTATCACATGTACATCGACACATATGTTTTCATTAGCAACCAGCACAGCTTAGGATGTGCTGGGAGAAGATCACAAGTCTCACCACACGTTCTGGCACCAACTTAGCATGCCCAGTGTTAGGCAGAACAACACAAGCAGCAACAACGACAACAGCCGAACAGGCCCTTTCCCATCCTCCCACCCTCCCACATGCACACATGCTTCCAACCCCAGGGCAGGGCAGCCCTGAGCCTCCAGTCCTTAGTCCTGGACTCCCACACTCAATGTTTGCACCTTCACTTCCAGACTCACCAACTTTGGTCTTTGAAATTTTGGGCTTTTTATGTCCAGATTTCCTGACTTTAGTATCAACCTTTCGGACTTCTTACCTACATATTGCCGAGCTTTGGACTTTGACAGCCTCTGGGTATGAATCCCAGACCTCACCAATCACAAATTTGGCCTTCTATCCTCGGCTGACCAAACCACCAGGATCGCTGACCTTTGACTGCAGAGCACTTTGGACCTTGACTTCCAGACTCACATGGACTTCTGATCCCAGTGGCCTGGGAATCACCAGCCCTCCTGACTCCCATCTATATGGACGTCCAACTCAGGATTCACCAACCTGGAGTATCACTGGACCCTTCACCACCTTTCAACCTGACCTTCGATCGCAGAACACACTGACATGGACTCTGAAAACAGGCTCCTGCCCCTAATTCTTCATTCTCCCTCTCCTCTGTCCCTAAACTCTACCTGACCCCTAACTCCCTGCACTGCCTCCAAAAGCCATTGTTACGAACCTTAACAGCCAAGTCTGAGCCACGATACCAGACATCACAACTCGGTCAAGCACATGAATATGAAGGATATGGACATTCTGTAGGCCGAAAAGATTAATTTAGTTGGGTATTTGATTGCTAATTTAGTTAGTGCAGTGCAGCATAGCTTCACTCTTCAAGGGAGAGAGGCAGAAGAAAGGAAATTATTGGCCAGCTGGCCTGACTTCAGTGGTTGGGAAGTTTCCTGAAGAGGAAACCTTGCCTGACAAATCTGTTGGAATTCTTTGACATGTAACAAGCAGGATAGACAAAGGAGAGTCAGTGGATGTTGTTTATTTGGATTCTCGGCAGGCCTTTGACTAGATGCTGCACATGAAGCTGCTAAACAAGATAAGAGCACATGGTATTTCAGGAAAGATACTAGCATGGGTAGAGCATTGGATAACTGGCAGCAGGCAAAACATAGGAATAAAGGGGACCACTTCTGGTTGGCTGCCACTGACTGGTGGTGTTCTGCATGGGTTGGTGCTGGGACCACTTCTTTCCATGTTATATGTGAATGATTTCAATGATGGAAATTTTGCAAACTCTATGAAGATAGGAGGAAGGGCAGGAAGTGCTGAAGAAGCAGGGAATCTGAGCCAGATGAGAACAACGGGTAAAAAAATGGCAGAAGGAATACAGTATACGGAAGTGTATGGTCATACACTTTGGTAGAAGGAATAAAGGTGTAAATTATTTTCTAAACAGAGAAAAATCAGAATTGGAGGTGCAAAGGGACTTGGAAGTCCTCATGCAGGATTCCCTGAAAGTTAACTTGCAAGATGAGTCAGTGGTAAGGAAGGTAAATGAAACGATAACATTCATTTTGAGAGGACTGGAATATAAACACAAGGATGTAATGCCGAGGCCAGGATTTGGTCTGGCCACACTTGGGTATTGTGAGCAGCTCGAAGCCCTTCATCAAAGAAAGGACGTGCTGGTATTGGAGAGGGTCCAGAGGAGGCTCACAAGAATGATCCCGGGAGTGAAAGGGTTAAAATGTGAGGAATGTTTGATGGATCTGGGCCTGTAGTTACTGGAGTTTAGAATAATGAGGGGAGATTTTATTGAGACTTATTGAATATTGAAAGGCCTAGATAGAGTGGATGTGGGGAGGATGTTTCCTATAGTGGGAGAGTCCAGGACCAGAGGGCACAGCCTCAGAATAGAAGGATGTCCCTTTGGAATGGAGATGAGGAGGATTTTTTTGCCAGAAAGTTGTGAATCTGTGGAATTCATTGCCACAGAGGGCTGTGGAGGCCAAGTCATTGAGTATATTTAGAGCAGAGGCTGATAGGTTCTGGATTAGTAAGGGCATCAAAGGTTACAGGGAGAATGGGGTTGAGAGGTATAATAAATCAGCCATGATGGATTAGTAGAGCAGACTTGATGGGCCAAATAGCCTAATTCTGCTCCTAGATCTTATGGTTTTAACATTCTGAGTCTAAGACCCTGTTCCTGTACTATACTGTTCTATGTCCTAGGGTTGAGTGAAGAGTAAATGAAATGGCATCTGCTGTTGACCTGTTGTGATGGTAGGAAAAACTGGAGTGGAAACTGATGAGGTACAGGGAAGGATGTCTATGGGTTTTGACCCAGTTTTCGCTCCAGCCGCTCTAGACTTGAACAACAGCTCCCAGCTAGCCTGACACAACCCTGCCTGTTCTGGGGATTTCCATGGGTCAGTGTGGTGAATTGTAGTGGGCAGGGACTGTTTTCCCATTACTTTACTGTAGTGTTAGCAGAAGTAGCACTTGTATTGAGTCAGAGTCACCACATCGAAACAGACCCTTCTGCTCAACTCATCCGTACCAACCAAAGTGACTTCTCGAGTTCACACCATTTGTTTTCTTTCATCCCATATCTCCAAATCACAGTGCATTCAGCTCCAGTTCCTTAACTCAGTCTGTCAGCAGTACCACCAGGTTCACTTCCGACAGATGTAGTCTTCAGGGAGACCATGAGCTTCCTGGACTTCCCACATGTTACTGTCGATGGGACGAAGCAAGTTAATAGTCCAGCACAGACTAGACGGGACCAAGGGCTTGTTTCTGTGCTGTAGTATTCTTTCACTTTATCTTACGGGAGGGGCACTCCACTGTCTTAAGAACCTCCCGGCCTGCACTGGTTCAAGGACTAAAGATAAACAACAAAATAAAACCTCACCTGTACATCTGCCGTGAGGCCTTTTATTTAAAAACAAACTCCTTCTATTCCCCACACTTGAGCCACTTACTCCATTCTTCACACCCTCACTTCTTCGTGTAAAGTTTAATGGCGCTTTGCAGACCAACATAAGGTGTATTACGGCCACTGACTGAGTTGGAGTGTGGAGCAAAGAAATAGGAAGTATAGCCACCAGATTCCTTCCTCCCAAAAGACACCTCAAATAATATCAAGAAGTCTAACGCTTTTCAGAAAGTCAAATACACATTTATATACATCATGATGGCAGTGATAGCCTAGCAATCTTTCCATGTTAAACCGGTCTGTCCCAAAAAATCTCAGTTTGGCAATTAGATGTTTCCTTTGTACCTCATAGGAATTACATTCAAACAATATACACTGCATCATTCCATGACAAGTGCACTCCCTACATATGTCATAGAACATGGAATAGTACAGCACAGTACACAATGTTGTGCTGACCCTCAAACCCTGCCTCCCATATAACACCCCACCTTAAATTCCTCCATATACCTGTCTAGTAGTCTCTTAAACTTCACTAGTGTATCTGCCTCCACCACTGACTCAGGCAGTGCATTCCACGCACCAAACACTCTCTGAGTAAAAAACCTTCCTCTAATATCCCCCTTGAACTTCCCACCCCTTACCTTAAAGCCATGTCCTCTTGTATTGAGCAGTGGTGCCCTGGGGAAGAGGCGCTGGCTATCCACTCTATATATTCCTCGTATTATCTTGTATACCTCTATCATGTCTCCTCTCATCCTCCTTCTCTCCAAAGAGTAAAGCCCTAGCTCCCTTAATCTCTGATCATAATGCATACACTCTAAACCAGGCAGCATCCTGGTAAATCTCCTCTGTACCCTTTCCAATGCTTCCACATCCTTCCTATAGTGAGGTGACCAGAACTGGACACAGTACTCCAAGTGTGGCCTAACCAGAGTTTTATAGAGCTGCATCATTACATCGTGACTCTTAAACTCTATCCCTCGACTTATGAAAGCTAACACCCCATAAGCTTTCTTAACTACCCTATCTACCCGTGAGGCAACTTTCAGGGATCTGTGAACATGTACTCCCAGATCCCTCTGCTCCTCCACACTACCAAGTATCTTGCCATTTACTTTGTACTCTGCCTTGCAGTTTGTCCTTCCAAAGTGTACCACCTCACACTTCTCCGGGTTGAACTCCATCTGCCACTTCTCAGCCCACTTCTGCATCCTATCAATGTCTCTCTGCAATCTTTGACAATCCTCTACACTATCTACACCACCACCAACCTTTGTGTCGTCTGCAAACTTGCCAACCCACCCTTCTACCCCAACATCCAGGTCGTTAATAAAAATCATGAAAAGTAGAGGTCCCAGAACAGATCCTTGTGGGACACCACTAGTCACAACCCTCCAATCTGAATGTACTCCCTCCACCAACACCCTCTGCCTTGTGTAGGCAAGCCAATTCTGAATCCACCTGGCCAAACTTCCCTGGACCTTCTGACTTTCTGAATAAGCCTACCGTGTGGAACCTTGTCAAATGCCTTACTAAAATCCATATAGATCACATCCACTGCACTACCCTCATCTATATGCCTGGTCACTTCCTCCATATCATACATATTAATTCTGAACAAGGGATTATTCAACCTACTATATCCAATACGTAAATGTGTAAGTGTAACTTCTTCCCTCCTTTTATGCCCATCTCCCAGCTCAGTTTCCATCATCCTCTGAATTATAAAATATATATGTATAGATATATACACATACACACACACATCATCCTTTCTTTTCCTTTTCCCAACTTTGTTGTAACAGTGATTGAACAGACTTCTTAATGATGGCTTTCATCTTCCCCTTATGCAAAGGCACCACTGCATTTATATCCTTGATTTTAAGTGATCTGAGAGTGTCTGTCACCTGGTTTCCTTCAACCCCAACATGGGCAGGAACCCATATGAAATACAGACACATGGCTAGACCCTGCAGCCTCAACAGATGTTGCCCAATCTCAAGAAGAACATGTGGTCTACAATTTGAAATACCTGTTTTAATAGATGTCAAACCTGAGAACAAATCAGAGCACCAAAGTACATAATCAGGGCGTACTTCTTCGACACATGCCAAGGCTAAAATGATAGCAACCATCTCAGATGTGAATACTGATATGTTGATAATCTTTTCTTAATAGTCACCTGAAACTTTGGAATATAAAAACACCTGAATGACCTGTCACTCGATCTGTGAACCATCTGTGTAGATATGTAAGAAGCCATTATATCTGCCTTGCATATATTGCTGACCTTCCTGTGCCACTGACAAATAATGGTTCCTCATCTTGATCTTTTCCCGAAGACTCAAATCATCCACAGGCAAAGGGTAAAACCATGGAGGAGTGGCAGAAAGGGGTACACTGGGGCCATAATCCACATTAAACCATCCAAGATTTTGTGCCTATTCAGTTCCCATCCACCCAAAACTGAAGACCTTATGAATATATATGCTCCCAACTCTTCTAATGTTGCCAATAGTGGATGATCAACCCTATGCCCTCTAATTGTAACCCAATAAACCATTGCTAACTGTAACTGCACAGATATAAAAGTTGTTGTTCGTCCATCGTTGACGTCGATGAGGACCTCGACACCATTATGATGGTATCGAGACTAGTGCGTGATTTGGATTTAAGTGAGGGAGAGTTGCGCAGCGTCAGCCTCACTCTCTCTTCCCAATTCCCATCTGGATCCAGTGGCAAGACAGAGTCTAGACGGCTGGAGATGGGACTAGGCGCAGTGGATGACCAGGACGACTTCTGTGTCTTGTCCTGCTCTACACGTTCTACGACGCTTGCAGAGACCGCCGCCTTGACCGTTGGACCTTCCATTGGTCTCGTCCGCTCAATCCGCCGGAGTCTGTCTTCACATGCTGGGATAGACAACTCCCTATCTCACCGAGGGTTTGAGACCCGTCGGCTACCCTCACCTGGTTTAGCCGGCTTGTCGAAGCCATTGCCCGGGGTGTGGCCGCTGTCACATGCAAACAGCTACGGGGAGCCACAGGTGAGAGCTGAGTGCCAGGTGGGGACCAAAGGTGGACTAACCGCCCTAAAAAGGACGCGACATGTTCCCCCACCAGAGGTGCTACCCCTCCCTGACAAACTATACACCCCCAGATATAAAAGTACTTCACCCATTTCTACCAGTAATGCTGCAATTGGGGCTGGTTGAACAGCACCACAATTTAATCTCAATGCTTGAGTTTGAACTTTATCTACAGGCTTTAAGATCGCTGCTGAAACTGATCCATAAGCAACACCCCCATAATCAAAGACAGATCTGATTAAAGCAAGATACATGTTTAAGTGACCTCCTACTCTCACCACAAACAACTCAGCACCTGAGCACATTAAGGGCATTTTTACATTTCTCTAGCATTTGATTCACATGCACCTTTCATGTTAGCCTTGTGTCCATCCACATACCTGGAAATCTTACCACTGACTCTTGTTTAAGAGCTTTACCACATAACTTCCCACTCTTCCATTGACCCACTCTCAGAGTGTCCACTCAACTTGACCCTATCTTCTTTTTATTGGCTGCCGTTAGTCAGCTTATGAGCTAATCAACTATTAATTAATAAGAAGGAAATCAGGAAGACTAGAAGAGGACATGAGGTTGCTCTGGTTGACATGGTGAAAGTGAATCCCAAGGACTTTTATTAAGAGTAAAACAATAACAAAGAATAGAATTGGTTCTCTTGAAAATCAGTGTGGTCATTGATGCTTGGAGTCAAAAGAGATGGGCGAGATTTTAAATGTTTTTTTTTGCATCTGTATTAACTCAGGAGACAGAAAGAGGATCTACAGAACAGAGGCAAAACAGTAGTAAGGTCATTGTCCATATCCAGATGACAGAAGAGAGGTGATTGCTGTCTTGAGGCAGATTAGGGTGGATAAATGCCCAGGGCCTGTCATGCTGTCCCCTGACATGGACCTTGTGGGAGGCTAATGCAGAAACTGCAGGGGCTCTGGCAGAGATATTTGTTGTGACTGTGACAAAGTCCCTGGAGAGACACTGAAGCTGGTGGATATAGAAGTATATATATATATTCAGCAAAACAAGCAGGAATCATTTGGAGACACTCTTGGAAGAAGAGGCCTCCTGACCCAATATTACATCACATTTTGATATTTTAACGATCAAAGATAACAGCAGGACAATTCTATAGTTACAATGTATTAACGATGCTTCCTTTGAATTACATGTAGTTTTTAAACACCTCCTTCTTCACACCCACACTCCAGACACCCACAATGAATGTTAATCCCCACAGACTCTGGGCTGCAATCATGCATATACAGTCATCTCAGGGCTATGGAGTATTTCTTTGTTTGCTATCGATCCCTGTCTGCAGCTGCAAAAACACATTTTAAACGCAATCTACAATCCACGTTCAGGTATGAAGACTGGCTGCTGCTGAAATTAGTATTTGCTGTCTACCATAATTCCAGGATGCACCCTAACAATATTTAAAACATTCTTAGCCATGGGTGAGGTGTTGGAGGACTGGAGGATCGCAAATGTTGTTCTGTTGTTCAAGAAAGGCTCAATGAATAAGTCAGGAAATTATAGACCAGTGAGCCTGACATCAGTCATGGAAAATATTCTAAGGGACAGGATATATTAAATTGAATTGAATTGACTTTATTTCTTATATCCTTCACATACATGAGGAATAAAAATCTTTACGCTACGTCTCCATCTGAATGTGCAATGTGCAATTTATAGTAATATGTAATAAATAATATGTACAACAATATAGCATAGAAATACAATTGTATCAGCGTGAATTAATCAGTCTGATGGCCTGGTGGAAGAAGCTGTCCCGGAGCCTGTTGGTCCTGGTGTTTACGCTGTGGCACCATTTCCCGGATAGTAACAACTGGAACAGTTTGTGGTTGGAGTGACGGGTCCCCAATGATCCTTCAGGCCCTTTTTACACACCTATCTTTGTAAATGTCCTGAATCGTGGGAAGTTCACAACTATAGATGCGCTGGGCTGACCGCACCACTCTCTGCAGAATCCTGTGATTGAGGGAAGTACAGTTCCCATACCAGGCAGTGATGCAGCCAGTCAGGATGCTTTCAATTGTGCCCCTGTAGAAAGTCCTTAGGATTTGGGGACCCATACCAAACTTCTTCAGCCGTCTGAGGTGAAAGAGGGGATGTTGTGCTTTTTTCATCATACAGCCAGTATGTACAGACCACGTGAGATTCTCGCTGATGTGTATACCAGGGAACTTGAAGCTGTTCACCCTCTCAATCCCAGATCCATCGATGTCAATAGGGGTTAGCATATCTCTATTCCTCCTGTAGTCCACAACCAGATCCTTTGTTTTTGTGACATTGAGGGAAAGGTTGTTTTCTTGACACCACTGTGTCAGGGTGTTGACTTCTTATCTGCAGGCTGCCTCATTATTATTTGAGATAAGGCCAATCAGTGTAGTATCATCAGCAAATTTAATTAGTAGATTGGAGCTGTAGGTGGTGACACAGTCATGGGTATACAAAGTAAAGGAGGGGGGGCTTAGGACACAGCCCTGAGGGCCACTTGTGTTGAGGGTCAGAGGGACAGAGGTGAGGGAGCCCACTCTTGCTACCTGCAGATGATCTGACAGGAAGTCCAGGATCCAACTGCACAAGGCAGGGTGAAGGCCAAGGCCTCTGAGCTTCTTTTCAAGCCTGGATGGAATTATGGTGTTGAATGCTGAACTGTAGTCCAAGAACAGCATTCTCACATAAGCATTCTTCTTCTCCAGATGTGTAAGGATGGTGTGTAGAGTTGTGGCTATTACATCATCTGTCGATCGGTTGTGTCGGTAGGTGAATTGTATGGGGTCCAGTGTGGGTGGTAGCATGCTGCAGATGTAGTCCTTGGCCAGCCTTTCAAAGCATTTGCTTATTATTGAGGTGAGTGTGACAGGACACCAGTCGTTTAGACATGTTACCTTGGTCTTTTTAGGTCCAGGGACAATGGTAGATAATTTGAAGCAAGAGGGCACTGTACATTTGGAGAGAGAGAGATTAAAAATGTCAGTAAACACACTGGCCCGTTGTGCCGCGCACATCTTGAGTACTTGCCCTGGGATGCCGTCCGGTCCCGCAGGCTTGCAACTGTCCACTCGTTGGAAACACCTGTGTACTTCAGCCTCCGAGATGACCAAGGTACAGGTCACTTCAGTGGCTCTCCCCTGGGGCTCAGTGTTGGCGACATCGAACCGAGCGTAAAAAACATCTAGCTCATCTGGGAGAGAGGCAGTGATGTTGGCAGCACCACTGCGCTTAGCTTTGAAGTCTACGATGATGTGCAGACCTTGCCATAAGCTGCGTGTGTTGTTGGTGCAGAGTTGTGTCTGGATCTTGTCCCTGTATTGTCGTTTCACTGCCTTGATGACTTCGCGTAGATCATAGCTGCAGTTCTTGAGTTCCTGGTGGTCACCGGCAATGAAAGCTCTGTGTCGTGCGGTAAGTGCTGCTCGCACAGAACTGTTGATCCAGGGTTTCTGGTTTGGATAGACCCTGACGGATTTTTGGGGGACAACATTCTCTATGCATTTGAAAAAGGATTTGAGGGCATACACATTCCGGGGGGTTGCACCAAGCATTATTGACCATGAGGCATACTCCTCCTCCTTTACTCTTCCCAGTGAGGTTTTTACACCTGTCCGCCTGGGAAAGGGAGAACCCAGAGGGTTCGATAGCGTGGTCCGGTATTTCCTCTGTCAGCCAGGTATCCACGAAGAACAAAACGTTACATTAATGTGTTTCCCGCTGATAGGAGATTCTGGCTCTCAGTTCACACAGCTTGTTGTCCGGGGACTGAACGTCAGCCAGGAGTATGCTAGGGAGTGCTGGCCAGTTAGCACGCCTTCTCAGCCTCACCAGGACACCGGTTCTTCTCCCTCTCCTCTGCTGCCGCTTCCAAGGTAGCGGCGATGAAATAAATGAGCCTCCCATGGATCGAGTAAGCAAGGGTCCCCAGTGTAGAAAAGGTGGCACATTGTGGGTAAATGCTGTCTAAAAGATGTTTAGAAGAGTCAGTCGATCATGTGATAATCAGTTTTTGAACAAGAAATGTGAAGGAAATTACAAATAATTAGCAGTACACTGTAGAGTTGGTATGGAGCTCACAACACAGCTGCATGTGGCGTCATCTTGACTCATCTTATAAGTATTTGGATAGAAGGGGTCTGATTAGGGATCATCAGCATGGCTTTGCGCATGGCAAAGCATGTCTAACCAATCTTATGGGGTATTTTCAGGAGGTTACAAGGAAGGTTAATGAAGGAAAGGTGGTGGACCTTGTCTACATGAATCATAACAAGGCCATTGACAAAGTCCTACATGGGAGGCTGGTGAAGAAGGTTCAGTCGCTTGGATTTGAGGATGAGGTAGTAAACTCAATTAGACATTGGCTTAGCGGAATAAGTGGTTGTAGATGGTTGTCTCTCACTGGAGGCCTGTGACTAGAGGTGTGCTGCAGGGATCAGTGCTGTTTATAATCTATTTTAATTATTTTGATGATAATGTGGCAAACTGGATCAGCAAATTTGCTGATGACACCAAGATTGGGAGTGTAGTGGACAGCAAGGAAGGCTATCAAAGCTTGCAGTGTGACCTGGACCAGCTGGAAATATGGCAGATGGAATTTATTGCTGACAAGGGTGAGGTGTTGCACCTTGACAGGATAAACCAGAGTAGGACATGGTGAACGGTCGGGCACTGAGGTGTGCGGTAGAGCAAAGGGATCCGGGAAAACAGATCCATAATTATTTGTAAGTGATACCACAGGTAGATAGGGTCATGAAGAGAGCTTTTGGTGCATTGCCTTCATAAATCAGAGTATTGAGTACAGGAGTTGGGATGTTATGTTGAAGTTGTATGAAACATTGCTGAGACCAAAACTGGGTGCGGTTCTGGTAGAAATAAGATTGAAAGAGTGCAGAGAAAATTTACAAGGATGATGCCAGGACTTGAGGACCTGTGTTAAAGGGAAAGGTTGAATAGGTTAGTGTTATGTTTTGTAACTCCAAAACATAAAACTAATTGAATGAAAAACATGGAGATTTGTGTATGTTTTGTTTTTACTTTAGTGAGGTGTGCACTTATGACATGGTGGCATAATGATGTATGCCATTCACATACTTTTACATGTAACCCATAATGAATTACTTCAACAAAGAATGCTTAATCAAACGATACATTTACAATATTACTCAAATATTACTGACATATTAAATATACAACAGTTAGGACTTCATTCCCTGCAGCACACAGCAAGAAGGGGAGATCATTTAGAGGTATAGATAAGAATGAGGGGTACAGATATGGTAAGTGCATGGAGGCTTTTCTCCTTCAGGTTGTGTGAGACTAGAACTAGAAATTATAGTTTTAAGGTGAAATGTGTAATATTTTGCAGGTCTCATCTGCAGGTGGATTACAAACTTCCTCTCTGACAGGAGGCAGTATGTGAGACTACGCAAGCACACTTGCACACTCTATGGCAACACGCACAAAATGCCGGAGGAACTCAGCAGGCCAGGCAGCATCTATGGGAAAGAGTAAACAGTCGATGTTTCAGGCTGAGACCCTTCATCAGGACTGGAAAGAAAGATGAGAAATCAGAGTACAAGGTGTTAGATGATAGATTCTAAGAGCACTATAGGGCTATTAAAACAAAAACTTCATGCCATCTTAAAAGACTTTTTTTTCTCTCAGGCAGTTGATCTGATCATCCATTCTAATTAGCCCCACCCCTTCTAACTATTACCTCCATCACTGCACTACATTGTAAACACGTTAAAACGCTTTTTATAATGGTGTAAATACATGATGGTATTGATGTATTTATGCACATTTTATTTCATATCTGTACTTTAATCTCTTTATTTTTGATATAATTTTTTTATTCTTTATAATTGTTACATGTTACTTTCCGTTGTGTGTCGCGCCCTGCCAACACATCACAGCAAACTCCTGTAAATGCATACAGTGAATAAAGATGATTGTTGATCTTTAATCCTTGATTTATGGAGAATCTGATGGGAGATTCTTCATTCAGAGTGTGGAACGAGCTAACAGCGGAAGTGGTAGGCGTGGGTTCAACTGTAAAATGAAAGAGAATTTTGCACAGGTACATGAATGAGAAACATATTGAGGTCTATGATCTGGTTGCATGCAGAAAGGACTAGGCTGAAGATTGGGCTGGCATAGACTAGATGGGCCAAAGGGCCCACTTCTGTGCTGTAGTGCTCCATGACTATAAAAGATTCCCTGTTAGATCGGAGATGTGGGGAAGGCACTGCACTGTCGATTGTGTATTGGAAGAAGTTTGTGTGCTAAGGGGTGGAGAGATCATTGTCTGTGAAGATTGGCACTCCCAGTGTCTAATTGTATCCCTGAGGTGGGCGGACGGGGGTGTGAGGTGGTTCGGGAAGGGGCAGGGATGGGTGGTACAAGAAACATAGAAACATAGAAAATAGGTGCAGGAGTAGGCCATTCAGCCCTTCGAGCCTGCACCGCCATTTATTATGATCATGGCTGATCATCCAACTCAGAACCCCGCCCCAGCCTTCCCTCCACACCCCCCGACCCCCGTAGCCACAAGGGCCATATCTAACTCCCTCTTAAATATAGCCAATGAACTGGCCTCAGGTTGTATCCCTGAGGTGGTCACAGGGCAGTCTTTGCATTTTTCACAAGCTGAGTTTTTGGCTGTTGAGGAGGGAGAGCAGCTGACTGATGGAGCGGAGAGACAAGGCCAGGTGAGCAAAATCTGTGACTGTTGTTCTTTAACAGTGTGGTTAGTGCTCAGTTTTTCAACGACACCCCTCTTGCCTTCTCAGAGGTACACCCCTCAGAAACATTATTTTTCAGATTGGAAACTGAGCCGAAGGTAAACAGACGGGGAGATTCCTGTGGTCTGTTGATTTTCCTGATCCATGCAGAGCTGTCTGTGGTTCTGTTCCAAAGATTAACTTGCACTTATTTCATTGAAAGCCCCAACTACAAAACTGCCAAAATTGTAAAATCATTGGAAAGATTAAAAAAATGCAGTCTCAGTAATACTGAAAGTGACAATGGTGCAAAATGCTTCTCAGCTTTACCAGCTGAAGGATGAGGTGCAACCATTCACACCTCTGTTCATCTGTGTGATTACAATTGTTCACAGTGGTTCCCTTGGAGGGAGGGGCTGGCTTGTGTGTGTCTAAATATACGATTCCCAGGCTTTCTGTCAGCCAAGGCATCAGATATTTCACTCATTATTAAAAAGACAGGAGAACTGAGTCTTTTATAGGTGGGGAGGTGGAGTATGCTTCATGATTAACTCATTGTGGTGCACAGCCTCCGCGAGAAGGCTCAGGAGCTTGAAGACTCATACGGCCAGATTGGAGAACAGCTTCTTTCCAACTGTGATAAGACTGCTGAATGGATCCTGACCCGGATCTGGGCCGTACCCTCCAAATATCCGGACCTGCCTCTAGGTTTTTTTGCACTACCTTACTTTCCATTTTTTCTATCTTCTATTTATGATTTATAATTTAAATGTTTAATATTTACTAATTTTTACTATTTTTAATATTTTTAATATTTAATATTTGTAATCCAGGGAGTGGGAAGTGCAGAATCAAATATCGCTGTGACGATTGTATGTTCTAGTACCAATTATTTGGCGACAATAAAGTATAAAGTATAAAGACAATGGTGGTTCTGTCTCAGTCCTGCTCATCCGACCTGGAACATCCATTGGTCAAGTGTTGTCCATTTTATCCGATGAGGGAGCTTTCCAACCCAGGCCAACGTCAGGAAGGCTCTGGAGGAGCTGAACAACGTAATCAGCAGGCACAAAACAGAGCACCCTAATGCCTTCCCAATCAGTGTGGGTGATGTCAACCAGACCAGCTTGAAGAAGTCTCTGAGCAACTACCACCAATATATCACCTGTGGAACCAGAGGAGCCAACACGCGTGACCACAGTTACACCACCACCAAGAATGCTTACCATGCTATTCCACACCCACACTTCGGAAAGTCTGATCACCTGGTGGTACTTCTACTCCCAGCGTACAGGCAGAGACTAAAGACAGCAGCACCAGTGGTGAGAATCAAGGAGAGAGGCAGAGGAATGTCTATAGGACTGCTTTGAATCAGTGGACTGGATAATATTCAGGGATTCATCTTCAAATCTGAATGAATGCGCCACAGTTGTCACTGATTTCATTAAGGTCTGTGTGGATGTGTCTGCCTTTGAGAACATACCGGACATACCCAAACCAAAAGCCATGGATGAACCAGGAGATTCGTAGTCTGCTGAGGGCTAGATCTGTGGCATTTAAGACCAGGGACCCAGAACTATACGAGAAGTCCAGGTATGACCTACGCAAGGCTGCTTTAAGAGCAAAAAAAAATTCTGATTGAAGTTAGAGACAGAATCAGACGCACATCACTTCTGGCAGGGTTTGCAGGCCATTACTTCCTGCAAGGTAAAACCTAACATCATGAATGGCTGCGATGCTTCACTCCCAGATGAGCTCAACACCTTTTATGCCCACATTGAAAGGGAGAATAAAACTACATCTGTATAAATCCCTGAAGAATCTGGTGACCCTTTGACCTCTGTCTTGGAGGCCTTTCCAGAGGGTGAACCCTCGCAAAGCGTCAGGCCCTGATGGAGTACCTGGTAAGGCTCTGAAAACCTGGGCTAACAACTGGCAGGGACATTCAAGGACATCTTCAATTTCTCACTGCAGTCAGAGGTTCCCACCTGCTTCAAAAGGGCGACAATCATACCAGTGCTCAAGAACAGCAGGGCAAGCTGCTTCAATGACTGTCGCCCAGTGGCACTCACATCTACTGTGATGAAGTGCTTTGAGAGGTTGGTCAAAGTCAGAATCAATTCCTGCCTAAGCAAGCACCTGGACATGCTGCAATTTGCCTATCGCCACAATAGGTCTATGGCACATGCAATCTCACTGGCTCTCCACTTGGCCTTAGATCATCGGGAGCAGCGGGTTAGCTGCCAGGGGCTGTGTGTCCAGAGGGCTATGCCTTTCTGGGGCTGACTCTGGGCACAGAGCTTGGAAGAAGCGACGCAACAAACTTTTAACATCGTAAACCAGTGGGTTGTTTGTTATGTCCCCCCTCTCGCTGTGAAATGGGGACATCTCATTTTTCCCTTAACAGGGGAAGAGAGAGACCCTGTGGTATGTCAAATTACCAGGTGAACAAGTAGTCATTGTGGTACTGCAAGTCTGTGTCTTTATTGATGCTTTGCTGCACGCTTGAGTGCTCAGTGGGGGGCGCCAATGCTTTTTTGCTGGTGGGGGGAGGGTGGTTGTTGCCTTGCTGGGCTTTGGGGTTCTAATGTTTAACTACCATTCATTCTTTGGGGCACTTCTCTGTTTTTGTGGATGTTTGCGAAGAAAAAGAATTTCAGGATGTATATTGTATACATTTCTCTGATATTAAATGTACCTATTGACCCTATTGAAAAGGCAATGCCTCAAAAAGGACCCATCATTAAGGACCCACATCACCCAGGACTGGGTTTGGAGTGGAAATGCATCCCTACCAAAGGAGGTGTAAGCCACTCCTTCCCTCTGCTAGCTGGCAGATCACTCTTTGACAAGGTGTAGCACCTGCTTAACCCCTGATCAGGGTCACATGAAGCCGTGGGAGCAGGTAATGGATGGTCATATGAGCAGCTGGTGCATATCACAAATCCTGGTTATGGGGTCACTGACGCCAGGCAGACAATCTCTGAAGAGTATTGATATTGATAATGGCTGGGGTCACCTGTCTTGTAAAGACACTGCTCAGAACAAGAGAACAATCATGGTCATGGAAAGACAATGATTGCTCACATCATACGACACTGCACATAATGATGATAGTGATGATGATGATCACACAATACATGTCATCTTCTCATTGCTACCATCAAGGGTGAGGTACAGGAGCCTGAAGACACACCCTCATTGTTTCAGGAACAGCTTCTTCCCCTGAATGGACAATGAATCCATCAACACTACCTCAGTATTTTTTTTTGCTCTCTTGTTACACTTCTTATTTAACTTAATTTTTAATATATACTGTATTTCATATTGTAATTTATAATATGTTTATTATAATGTATTGCAATGTACCGCTCCCACAAAACAACACATTTCACGACATGTGCTAGTGATATTAGACCTGATTCTCATTCTGATTCAGTGAGTGAGAGCAGGAGGCACGAAACGCAGGGGCACGACATGGAATGAGGACTGATGGGCATGCTAAAGTGCACTTATTTTAAGATGGAATCTCAGATGGACTCAGGGCTTAGATGAGCACACAAGATTTTGATATTGTAACTATTACTCAAGCATGGTTTCGGGATCGGCAGGACTGGCAGCTGAATTTCTCAGAAAGATTAGATTAGATTAGATTAGATTATGAGGACATGCAGTCCTCTTCTATTGTCATTTAGTAATGCATGCATTAAGAAATGATACAATGTTTTTCCAGAATGATATCACAGAAACACATGACAAACTGACTTAAAAACTGACAAAGACCAGCGGGAGGAGAGAAAACAGTGCGCTGCGCATGCGCAGCCCTCCGGTGAAAAATGATATCGTATCTGTTAAATAGGGGCCGTGGACAATTCTGATATGATGGAGACAGACGTGAAAGCACAGAGGAACATCTGGAAAAAATTTCTGAAACGCTCGTTCCCTGCTGTCGTTACTGCGTGGTCGGGAATCTTTCAGAGGGAAGGCCTCAAAATCCCCGGCTTTGCCTGCTGTTGGCGACCGAGATGGAGGTCGAATCGCTCGGATAGAGATGGCGCTCAGTACTCGGTGTCGGAGAGCTGATCAGAGCTCGAAGTTTTCAGATGACTCAGACTCGGATTGTGGTCGACATGGCAGGGAAAAGTTTTCCTTCCTTCTCCCATCTGCGTGAGATGTGGGACATTTGAGAGACTTTGAACTTTTACTGTGCTCATGGACTTCTTCATCAAGTTATGGTATTGTTACACTGTTGTAACTATATGTTATAATTATGTGGTTTTGTTAGCTTTTTTCAGTCTTGGTCTGTCTTGTGTTTTGTGATATCACACTGGAGGAAATAATGTATCATTTCTTAACGCATGCATTACTAAATGACAATAAAAGAGCACTGCATGTCTTCATAATCTAATAATTATAACATATAGTTACAACAGTGCAAAGCAATACCGTAATTTGATAAGAATAGACCATGGGAATGGCAAAAGTCTCAAAGTCTCTCGAAAGTCCCATCATCTCACGCAGACGGTGAACTTCCAGCACCGCAAACTTGCCAATGCAGCATCCTGGAAGCATCCGACCACAGTCCGACTTCGAGTCCACCCGAAAACTCCGAGCCTCTGACCAGTCTCCGACACCGAGCACCGAGCACCATCTCTGCTGAGTGCTTCGATCCCGGCCCCGGCAACCAGGCAATAGGCAAAGCCGAGGATTTGGGGCCTTCCCTTCCAGAGATTCTTGATCGTACAGTAGCAGTGGCAGCGATAGATGCGGGGGTGAGCCAGGAGGGGTGCTGTGATGTGGAGTAGGGAGGACATCATGAAAAAAACTTAATCGAGATGTCAGTGTAGAATTAAACAGAGGGCAACTATTTTGTTGTCATTGTACCATAGGCCATCCAATATCCAGCAGGAAGTAATGGAGCAAAAATGAAGGGCAATTAAATATACATAAAATGAGGTTGTAAAAGTAGGTGATTTCAATTTCCCTGATGTTGACTGGGACATGCATAGTGCCAAGGGATTAGGTGGGACAGAATCAGGAAAACTCAGTGAAGCAATATATATAGATGGGCCCACTAGAGAAGGTGCTACTTGACTTTCTCTTAGGGGGTAAGGTATTGGTGTGGGTGGAGAATTGGTTAGCAGACAGGAAGCAAAGAGTGGGAATAAACGGGACCTTTTCAGAATGGCAGGCGGTGACTAGTGGGGTACCGCAAGGCTCAGTGCTGGGACCCCAGTTGTTTACAGTATATATTAATGGCTTGGATGAGGGAATTAAATGCAGCATCTCCAAGTTTGCGGATGACACGAAGCTGGGTGGCAGTGTTAGCAGTGAGGAGGATGCTAAGAGGATGCAGGGTGACTTGGATAGGTTGGGTGAGTGGGCAAATTCATGGCAGATGCAATTTAATGTGGATAAATGTGAAGTTATCCACTTTGGTGGCAAAAATAGGAAAACAGATTATTATCTGAATGGTGGCCGATTAGGAAAAGGGGAGGTGCAATGAGACCTGGGTGTCATTATACACCAGTCATTGAAAGTGGGCATGCAGGTACAGCAGGTGGTGAAAAAGGCGAATGGTATGCTGGCATTTATAGCAAGAGGATTCGAGTACAGGAGCAGGGACGTACTACTGCAGTTGTACAAGGCCTTGGTGAGACCACACCTGGAGTATTGTGTGCAGTTTTGGTCCCCTAATCTGAGGAAAGACATCTTTGCCATAGAGGGAGTACAAAGAAGGTTCACCAGATTGATTCCTGGGATGGCGGGACTTTCATATGAAGAAAGACTGGATGAATTGGGCTTGTACTCGTTGGAATTTAGAAGATTGAGGGGGGATCTGATTGAAACGTATAAGATCCTAAAGGGATTGGACAGGCTAGATGCAGGAAGATTGTTCCCGATGTTGGGGAAGTCCAGAACGAGGGGTCACAGTTTGAGGATAGAGGGGAAGCCTTTTAGGACCGAGATTAGGAAAAACTTCTTCACACAGAGAGTGGTGAATCTGTGGAATTCTCTGCCACAGGAAACAGTTGAGGCCAGTTCATTGGCTATATTTAAGAGGGAGTTAGATATGGCCCTTGTGGCTACGGGGATCAGGGGGTATGGAGGGAAGGCTGGGACGGGGTTCTGAGTTGGATGATCAGCCATGATCATAATAAATGGCGGTGCAGGCTCGAAGGGCCGAATGGCCTACTCCTGCACCTATTTTCTATGTTTCTATGTTTCTATGAAATGATTCTGGGCAAATCTATTAGGCTTAAACTAGCTATGGAAAAAGATAAAACTTTAATTTGTAGACTTGTCCTAAACTGGATCATGCCTAGTATTGATAGGATTGGACGGGAGTGCCAACATGTTCCTGTTAGAGTTCAAGGCAAAGCTGGCTGAATTGAGGAACCCTGGTAGATGAGGGATATAGATGCTGTAGTCAGGAAAACGGTTGTGGCATAGGTAGTGAGTCTCCTGTGGTGTATAAAGGATGTACCTGTTCACAAAAGTGGGAAATCTGGAGGAGGCAGAGTCAGATCCTAAAGGATTCTATAAATATATTAAGAGACAAAGCAACATTGAATATTGTCAGATGCACAAATATGTGTATGCACGGGTACAATAAAATGCTTACTTGCAGCAGCATCATAAGCATGTAGCACCATTATACGGCCACTGGGGTAACTAGGTAGAGAACAGGTCCCAATAATTGGATCGGTGCCTTCATTCGTGTGTGGGTTCACGTGAAATGAGCGAGGTCTGAAATGCGTACTTCTCAGCTGTATTTATGGTGGAGAAGTTGATGTAAGCTAGGGAATTCTGGGAACAGACAGTGGTGTCCTGAAGCAAATTGATATTACAAAAATGGAGGCGCTGGCAGTCTTAAAATGGATAAAGTAGGATAACTCTTTTTTTCGTGTGCCATACTCTGCCAGAGCCTCGGCAACCACTTTTTCAAGTGGCTGTCTTGGAGGAAAGATTCTGTGAGTGGTCCCCCACGTCCTTCTCACAGTGCAGTTTTTTTTTACGAGGCCGAGTTGCGAGCTCAACACTCAACCTGGCACGGATGGAAAGTGCGCCCGGGAGCGGCCCGACTGGATTCGAACTCGGGAACCTTCGCTCCGGAGTCCAGCGCTGATGTCACTGCGCCACCAGCCAGCCAACTCTCTTTGGTCTGACTAAATATATCCTAGGACATTTTAGAAAGGTAGGGAAGAAATGGTTGGTGCTCCGGCTGAGATATTGTGATTATATTTGTATCTTTGTTAGCTACAGGTGAAGTACTCTACTGGACTCTTTCTGTAGCTGTTACACTTTACTCTGCACTCCTTTATTGTTTTATCTTGTACTATCTCGATGCACTGTGTCCTGAATTGAACTGTATGTTTAATATGCACAACAAGCTTTTCGCTCTGTCTCGGTACATGTGACCTTAATAATGGAATTCCAGTTTCAATTACCTGAAGACTGGAGGAAGGCTAAAGTTGTGCCTATGGTTAAGAAGGGCAGCAAGGATAAGCCAGGGACCTGCAGGCCAATGGTAGGAAAGTTACTGGAGGGAATTCTGAGAAACAGGATCCATCAGCATTAGAAAAGGCAATGACTGGTCAGGGACAGTTGGCATGTTTTTATGCATGGGAAATGAGTCTTACAAATTTAACCTTTGCAATTTGTGCTCTGTTGTGGTGGATAGGTCTGCCCCATTGCCTGCATGTAGCCACACTACCTGTACTCTATGGAAAAGTTCTTTCAACATGGAAAGTCCTGCAGTCACCGCAGAACAGAGACTCTGAGGGACCAGGGAAAAACAGGGAAAGTGAACATGACTTTCTGCATCGTGGGTCAATCTTACAGAGTTTTCCAAGCAGGTTACCAAGATGAAGGAAATGCAATGGATGTTTTCTACATAGACTTTAGCAAGGCCCTTGACAAGGTCCCACATGGGAGGCTAGTCCTGAAGGTTAGGTTGCTTGGCGTTCAGGATGAGGTAAGAAATTGGATTCAACATCGCCTTAGTGGTTGCCTCTGGCTCGAAGCCTGTGACTAGTGGTATGCTGCAGGGTTTGGTACTGGGTCTGTTGCTGTTTGTCATATATTTTGATGATTTAGATTAAAATGAGGTAAACTGATTCAGCAAATTAGTGGATGACCCCAAGATTGGGGGTGTAGTGTACAGTGATCCAGTTTCGGACGGAGGTACAGAGGCTCAAGTTTTGAAGTTTGTTGATGAGTACTGAGGGGGTGATGGTGTTGAACACTGAGCTGTAATGAATTAACAGCAGCCTGGCGTAGGTACTGCTGTTGTCCAAGTTTTTCAAAGCCAAGTGGAGAGGCAGTGAGATTGCATCCACTGTAGACTCATTGTGGCGATAGTCCAATTGTAGTTGGTCCAGATATTCAATCAGGCAAAAGTTATTTTCTAGTTCTGTCCACCCTCTCAAAGCACTTCTAAGGAGCAGATGTTTAGGCAGCTTATCCTGTTCTATTTGGGAACGATCCAAAAAATGATTACAGTCAAAGGTTCCCAATTAGCAGTAAGAGGTTGAAGATGTCCTTGAATATTCCAGCCAGTTGGTCAGCACGTTTTCAGTGCCCTGCCAGGTAAACCATCAAGGCCTGACATTTTATGACGCTTCACCCTCGAGAAAGAAGCTCTGATGTCAGCCCCTAAGACAAAGATCACTGGATCACCAGATCTTGTGGGCGTTTGCACAAGTGTATTGTTATTTTCACTTCCAAAACATGCATAGAAAGTGATGAGCTCATTGAGATTGAAGCATCATCACCACTTGTGCTGTTATGTTTTACATGCAAATGACCTGCAAACCCTGCCCAAGCTGTTATGCGTGAGATTGCATCTCTAACTTCACACCAGTTATTTAAGGGTTCGGTTTGTGTTCTTTGGTTTAGAGTTAACAAGGAAAACAATGGCCTCTAATCCTCTGTTCACTGCTGGGCTGATTCTCAGTGTGCTCTGGGTACAGGAGTAGGAGGAATGCAGCAGAAGCTTTGTGTCTGGAGAAGTGATGCAGGAGGGAGGTGGGTGCCTGAGATCCCTGGGACACTGGGAGCGAGTCGGGGATGTGGGACTGCTGGATAGAATCAGGGTCTGAGTTATTGTCACGAACACTTTTTGTGAAATTTGCTGTTTTGTGGCAGACTGCAGTGCAAGATTTAAAATTACTGGAAGTTACAATAAATAAACAGTGCAAGAGAGGAATAGCGAGGTAGTGTTAATGGGTTCATGAATCACTCAGAAATCTGATGGTGTATGGGATGAAGTTGTTCCTAGAATGTTGAGTGCAGTTCTTCAGGCTCCTGTACTTCCCCCTCGAGGGTAGTAATGAGAAGAGGGCATGGTGACAGTCCTTGTGATGGATGCCTTCTTTTTTGAGGCACCACCTTTTGGAGATGTCCTCGATGGCAAGAGACTACAACCCTCTGCAGACTCTTTTATTCCTCTACACATTAGAAATTCAATACCAGATAGTGATGCAACAGTCAATCTGCTCTTCACTGTACATGTGTCAGAAATTTGTGTTGGATCTGGAAATTATATTGTCCAGAATGCTCTGGAAGTAAAGAATGAGGTGCAAATCACATGGTTACAGCCATTTTATTAGATGTTCCTATCAAATGAACTAGCAGCAGGTAACTAACTCTTAATTATAACCAACTCACTCTACTGTAAGTTCGGAAGAAAGAAAAGATCAAAAGAACTTGACTCATGGTCAGGTTTTATACCGAAGACTAATCCAAGATGAATAGAGAAAGTGGAATTCTATTGTTGGAAGAATTTCAGAATGTGACAAGAGAGCATACAGGAGCGAGGTATATCAGCTAGTGGAGTGATGTTGCAGTAACAACCTTGTCCTCAATGGCAGTAAGACCAAAGGACTGATTGAGGACTTCAGAAAGGGTAAGTGGAGGGAATGCAAACCAGACCTCATCGAGGGATCAGAAGTGGACAGAGTGAGGAATTTCAAGTTCCTGGGTGTCAAGATCTCTGAAGATCTAACCTGGTCCCAACATATCGATGCAGTTATAAAGAAGGCAAGACAGCGGCTATATTTCAGTGGGAGTTTGAGGAGGTTTGGTTTGTTACCAAGAACACGCGAAAACTTCTACAGATATACCGTGGAGAGCATTCTGACAGGCTGTATTATCGTCTGGTGGGCAGGGTTGGGGGTGGCTACTGCACAGAATCAAATCAAAATAAGCCGCAGAGAGTTGTAAACTTAGTCAGCTCCATCATGGGCACTAGCCTCCATAACTTCCAGGACATCTTCAAGGAGCGGTGCTTCAGGAAAATGGCATCCATCATGAAGGACCCCTATCAACCAGGATATGCACTCTTCACATTGTTACCGACAGGAAGGAGGTACTGAAGCCTGAAGGCACACACTCAACAATTCAGGGGCAGCTTCTCCCCCCTCCCCCACCACCATCTGATTTCTGAATTGACATTGAAATCATGAACACTACCTCACTACTTTTTTAATTCTATTTTTTGCACTACTTATTTAATTTAGCTATTTATTATATACTTACTGTAATTCATGATTCATGATTTTTTTCTCTATTATTATGTATTGCATTGTACAGCTGCTACAAAATCAACAAATTTAATGACATATGCCAGTGATATTAAACCTGATTCTGACGATGTCCTTGATTCTGGGGAGGCTAGTGCCTATGACGGCTGAGTGGCTGAGTAGCTGAGTTTACAACCCTCTGCAGCTTTGCCTGATCCTGTGCGGTGGTTCCTCCATACCAGACGGTGATGTAACCAGTTAGAATGCTCGCCACGGTACATCTGTAGAAATTTACTGGAGTTTTTGGCGGTATAACAAAGTATGGATTGGCAACAACATCTCTGCAATCACCATCAGCACAGGTGCACCACAAGACTGTGTGCTTAGCCCCCGCTCTACTCGCTTTACACCTATGACTGTGTGGCTAAGCACAGCTCCAATGACATATCCAAGTTTGCTGACAACACCACTACTGCTGGCCAAATCAAAGGTGGTGATGAATTGACAACTTTGAGGAAGATTGAAAACCAGGATGAATGGTGGCACAACAACGATCTCTCACGTAATGTCAGCAAAACAGAAGAGCTGACCATTGACTACAGGAAGAAGAAACAGGAGGTCCATGAGCTGGTCCTCATCAGGGGATCCAAGCTGGAGAGGGTCAGTAACTTTAAATTCTTGGGCGTTATAATATCAGAGGATCTGTCCTGGGACCAGCATGTAAAGTGACATCACAAAGAAGACATGGCATCACCTCTACTTCTTCAAAGGTTGCATAGATTTAGTTTGTCACCTAAAACTTTACAAACTTCTCTCAATGCACAGTGGAGAATATCCTGACCGGTTGCGTCATGCCCTAGTGTGGAAAAACAAATGCCCAGAACTGGAAAAGTCTACAGAAAGTGATGGATACAGCCCCATCCATCACAAGCAAAGCCCTCCTTATCATTGAGCACATTTACAAGGTGCAATGCCACAAGAAAGCAGCATCCATCATTAAGGACCTGCACCATCCAGGCCTTGCTCTCTTCTCACTGCTACCATTGGGCAGGAGGTATAGGAACCCTGGTCCCAAACCAACAGGTTCAGGAACAGTTATTAACCTACAGCCACCAAGCTCCTGAACAGGCACGGATAACTGTTAGGAAAGAGTTAAATATGTTTCCTCCTTGTGCAGTGAGGAGGAGAGTTCTGTCTTAAGCTGGTTCATGGCTGGTGCTGAGATAGGGAGCCAGAGTGAGTGACTACTATGTCGAGTGAGTGAGAGTGAGAGAGAGAGAAAGAAAGAGAGGGGGGGAGGGGGAGGGAGGGGGAGGGGGGGGAGAGAGAGAGAGAGAGAGAAAGAGAGAGGGGGAGGAGGGAGGGAGGGAGAGGGGGGAGAGAGAGAGAGAAAGAGAGAGGGGAGGAGGGAGGGAGGGAGAGAGAGAGAGGAAGAGAGAGGGGGAGGAGGGAGGGAGGGAGGGGGAGAGGGGGGGAGAGAGAGAGAGAGAAAGATTGTCAGATCTGTGGCTCATTCTGACATTGCAGAGATCAGCTTGTTTAGAGAAAGCTTTTTCGACAGGAGCACTGCACAGATGCAATAGAAGTGTTCCCACGCAGGTCCGATGAAGAGCTTTAAAAACCCAGTGTCCATAAAAAAAGGGGTACTGCCTAGCGGAGCAATCATTGTGGGAGCGGTCGTCGTCAGAATAGTAAGGCCTTGGTTCAACAGGGCTTTGGTGAGAACAGGTGGAGGCAAGGTAAGTAGGTAAGTTTATTCCTTATTTCTCTTTTCTTATTTAACACTTGAGAGAACAGGGGGTATGTCTACAGGGCCAGTGTTCTGTTCTGGGTGTCAGAAATGGGATTTCCAAGAGACTACCAGCCTCCCCGATGGCCACATCTGTGCCAGGTGCATCGAGATGCAGCTCCTTAGAGACCGTATTTGGGAACTGGAGCTGCAGCTCGATGACCTTCAGCTTGTTAGGGAAAGTGAAAAAGTGATAGACAGGAGCTACAGGGAGGTAGTCACCCCAAGGCTACAGTAGATAGATAAGTGTGTGACTATCAGGAGAGGGAAGGGAGAACGTCAGATAGTGGAGAGTACCCCTGTGGCTGTCCCCCTCAACAATAAATACTCCATTTTCAGTACTGTTGGGGAGGGACGACCTACCTGGGGGAAGCAACATTGGCCGTACCTCTGGCACTGAGTCTGACCCTGTGCCTCAGAAGGATAGGGAACTGAAGTGGATGGCAACAGTATAGTCAGGGGGACAGATAGGTGATGCAGACATGAAAGGGAAACACAGATGTTAGTTTGTCTCCCAGGTGCCAGGGTCTGTGATGTTTCTGAATGCGTCCACAATATCCTGAAAAGGGAGGGTGACTAGCCAGAGGTCATGGTTCAACATAGGGAGGAAAAGGGTAGAGGTCCTGAGAAAAGAATACAGGGAGTTAGGAAGGAAACTGAGAAGCAAGACCTCAAAGGTAGCAATCTCTGTGAGGATAGGAATAGAATGAGGTGGCAGATAAATCTGTGGCTGAAGAATTGGAGTAGGGGGCAGGGATTTCCGGATAGTTGGGACCTGTTCTGGGGCAGGTGTGATCTGTACAAAGGGATGGGTTTCACTTGAATCCAAGGGGACAAATATTCTTGCAGGCAGGTTTACTAGAGCTATTGGGAGTGGTTTAAACTAATATGGCAGGGGGATGGAAACGAGAATGAGCTGAGGATGAGGTAGCAGGTTTACAAGTAGATGATGGGTGTAACATGAATGTAAGGAAGGACAAGCCAATGATTGGGTACAAATGCAGACAGAGCGAAGAGTTAAATTGTACCACAGAGGCAAATTTCAAAAGGACAAAGAATGCAGGACTGAAGGTGCTGTATTTAAATGTGCGTAGCATTCAGAATAAGGTGGACAAACTTGTGGCGCAATTACAGATTGACGTTGTGGGCATCACTGAGTTACTGGATTTTCAGAAGGCATTTGATAAGGTGCCACACATGAGGCTGCTTAACAAGATAAAGTCCTGTGTGGTGTTACAGGAAATATACTGGTATGGATAGAGGAATGGCTGACAGATTGGAGGTAGCAAGTGGGAATAAAAGGGGCCTTTTCTGGTTGGCTGCCAGTAACTAGTAGTGTTCCTTAGGGGTCAGTATTGGGACCGCTACTTTTCACATTGTTTGTTAATGATTTGGATAACGGAATTGATGGCTTTGTGACAAAGTTTGTGAATGATACAAAGATAGGTGGAGGGGCAGGTAATACTGAGAAAGCAATGTGATTGCAGCAGGACTTAGACAAACTGGAAGAATGGACAAAAAAGTGGCAAATGGAATACAGTGTTGGGAAATGTATAATAATGCATTTTGGTAAAAGGAACAAAAGTGCAGACCATTATCTAAATGGGGAGAAGGTTCAAACATCAGAGGTGCAGAGGGACTTAGGAGTCCTTGTGCAAGACTCCCAGGAGGTTAATTTACAGGTTGAGTCTGTGGTAAAGAAGGTGAATGAAACGTTGGCATTTATTTCAAGGGGAATTGAATATAAAAACAAGGAGATAATGCCGACCCTTTATAAAACACTAGTCAGGCCGCACTTGGAGTGTTGTCAACAATTCTGGACCCCATATCTCAGAAAGGATGCGTTGTCATTGGAGAGAGTCCAGAGGAGGTTCACGAGGATGATTCCGGGAATGAAGGGGTTAACATATGAGGAGTATTTGGCAGCTTTGGGCCTGTACTCACTGGAATTTAGAAGAATGCAGGGGGGACCTCATTGAAACCTACCGAAAGTTGTAAGGACTAGATAGGGTGGATGTGGAGAGGATGTTTCCTATGGTGGGAGGATCCAGATCTAGGGGGCACAGCCTCAAAATTGAGCAGTGATCTTTTAGAACAGAGGTAAGGAGGAATTTTTTTAGCCAGAGAGTGGTGAATCTGTGGAATGTTCTGCCACAGACTGCAGAGGAGGCCAAGTCCGTGGGTATTTTAAGGTGGACATTGATTGTTTCCTGATTGGTCAGGGCATCAAAGGATATGGTGAGAAGGCAGGTGTGTGGGGTTGAGTGGAATCCAGGATCGGCCATGATGGAATGGGGGAGCAGACTCGATGGGCTGAATGGCCTAACTCTACTCCTATGTCTTATGGTCTAATGATACTATATTGATTTCTGTACTGCTACTTTTGTTTTCCTCTGTGTTGAAATCTGAGGAGACTGAGGTCCTTTGGAGTATGCAGTCCTCTCCTTGACATGTTCTACCAGTCTGTTGTCACCAGCACAATGTTCTATGTGATGGTGTGCTGGGGCAATGGCATCAACATGGGTGATGCCAACAGGCTCAATAAACTGGTTAGAAAGGCTGACTCTGTTATAAGACTGGGCACATTGGAGGCTGTGGTAGGACAAAGGGCCCTATGGAAAATCCTGGCAATTCTGCACAATGTTTCTCACCCTCTGCGTGTCACCTTGGCTGAACCGACGAGCACTTTTTAGTAGTAGACTAAGACAACTGTGCTGCTCCAAAGAGCACTATATCAGGTCATTCTTACCCTCGACCATTAAGCTCTACAATGAATCAAACTACAGTGTGGAGGTGATGACTCCCTCCTGTTAGACTGTTTGAGATAACTTATTTTTTATTCTTCCTTACTTCTCTTCTAATATTTATATCTGTGCACTTATAATGCTACTGTGACACTAATTTCCTTTGGGAACAATAAAGTATCTACCTATTCTACGAAACAACATACACAAAATGCTGGAGGAACTCAGCAGGCCGGGTAGCATCTATGGAAAAAAGTACAGTCAATATTTTGGGCTGAAACCCTTTGGCAGGACTGGGAAAAAAATGCTGAGGAGTAGAATTAAAATGTGGCGGGAGGGGAGAGAGAAACACCAGGTGATAGGTGAGATCTGAAGGGAGAGGGTTGAAGTAAAGAGCTGGGAAGTTGATTGTTGAAAGAGACAGAAGACCATGGAAGAAAGAAAAGGGGGGGAGGAGCATCAGAGGGAGGTGATGGGCAGGCAAGGAGATATGGTGGGGGGGGGGGAAGGGGATGGGAAATCGAGTGGGGGGGGGAGGTTGGGGGGCATTACCGGAAGTTTGAGAAATTGATGTTCATGCCATCAGGTTGTATGCTATCCAAACGGAATACAAGTTGCTGTTCCTTCAACCTGAGCGTGGCCTCATCACGACAGTGGAGGAGGCCATGATGGACATATCGGAATGGGAATGGGAAGTGGAATTAAAATGGGTGGCCACTGGGAGATCCTGCCTTTTCTGGTGGATGGAGCGTAAATGCTCGGCGAAGCAGTCTCCCAAACTACGTTGGGTCTCACTGATGTACAGGAGGCCACACCGGGAGCACCAGATACAGTAGATGACCCCAGCAGATTCACAGGTGAAGTGTTGCCTCACCTGGAAGGACTGTTTGGGGCCCTGAATGGTAGTGAGGGAGGAGGTGTAGGGGCAGGTATAGCACTTGTTCCACTTGCAAGGATAAGTGGCAGGAATGAGATCAGTGGGGAGGGACGAATGGACAAGGGTGTCGCGTAGGGAGTGATCCCTGCAGAGAGCAGAAATTAGAGAGGGGAGAGAAAGATGTGCTTGGAGGTGGGATCCTGTTGGAGGTGGTGGAAGTTTCGGAGAATTATGTGCTGGATGGGGTAGTAGGCGAAGATACGAGGAACCCTATCCCTCGCAGGGCGGCAGGAGGATGGGGTAAGAGCAGACATGCGTGAAATGAAAGAGATGTGGTTGAGGGCAGCATTGATGGTGGAGGAAGGGAAGTTCCTTTCTTTGAAAAAGGAGGATATCTCCTGTGTTCTAGAATGAAAAACCTCATCTTGAGAGCAGATGCGGCGGAGACAAAGGAATTGAGAAAAGGGGATGGTATTTTTACAAGTAACAGGGTGGGCATTTTTACAAGTAGTAGGTTGGGACGAGGTGTAGTCCAGGCAGCTGTGTGAATCTGTGGGTTTGTACTAAAGTGTTTTCTTGTGGTTAAATACATGTGAAGTGTCTCATTTGTTTGTGGATGCGTATGCAAATATCCTGAGCTGAATAAGGAAAGAACACATAACAAAATTTTAAATAATTTTTCACTACAATAATTTCACTCACAACTCTGTACTGATTCCATAACCTGACACTCACGTTCAAGAACTCTACGGCTTGCGATCTCAGTATTATTTATTTTATTTATTCACACATTTTGTCTTCTTTTGCGCATCAGTTATTTGTCAATTCTTGTTTATGTATAGTTTTTCATAAATTCTAATGTATTTCTTTATTTTCCTGGAAATGCCTGCAAGAAATAAATCTTAAGATGGTACATGGTAACCGTTAAGTATTTTGATAATAAGTGAAAGTTGACTTTGATTTGATTTTGAACAGTGTATCTGGTTTTACTGGATTCGCTCACTGGCCCAGGGAGGCAGTAGAGGCTACCTCATCAACTATTGTTAAGACACATTGTTAAATATTGTTAAGATAGATTTTTGCATCTCAGAGAATTCAAGGGCTATGGAGAAACGGCAGGTAGGTGTTGCCGAGTCCACAGCTGGATCAGCCATGATCTTATTGAATGGCAGAGCAGGCTCGATGGGCCAGATGGCCTACTCCTGCTCCTATTTCTTATGTTCTTATACTCAACAGGTTGTTGAGTGGTTGTGTGATTTCAGTATATGAATCGATCAACACTGAAGTGTAGTTACACAAACCCAGAAATGACTGGATTAGCTGGACTATTTTAGGTGGTTTTGTGGATTTAATAGCCTTTGTATGATCCTTGGGAAACTCTTTGTCCCAAGCAAATTACTTCCTGTTGCAATTGCTCTTTGCCCAAACTTTGGAAGGTTCTTCAGAAATTGAGAATGAGGCACAAATCTCATGGTTACAGTTGTATTATTAGATGTTCATAACAAACAGGTTTACTGACTCTAACTGTAACCAACTCACACTACTGTAAGTAAGGAGGAACGAAGAGAACAAAGGAACTTGCCTCGAGCTTGTTTTTTATGCTGAAACTGATGCATACTGGATTGATACAGACACTTCTCAGTCTATGAGACAACAAGGACCGCTCTGCTTTATGCTGTCTTGATTGATGCTGGGAACATGGTTTTCAAGGAGTAGTGAGACCCTTGGATATTGGATATTGGGCCAGATTAAAAAGGACAGGGTGCTGGGGCCAGAGGCGAGGCATGTGCGGGTTCAAATCGATGCTACGTGAGGTTTACTCGGCATCGCACTGAATTTCAGCTCGTTACCCCATGAGGATTGCTCATCTCTACACTGAATTGTGGCTGTGGCCTGATAGTATCATAGCATGAACTCACTTCTGCAAACTTAAATTCTGAAAGCTATTTGCTTACTTTTATTGTTTGCCTGTTCCCCCCCCCCCCACTTTTTTCTCTGCATGTTGGATGTTTGACGGTCTTCTTTTGGTTTAGAGTTCTATTGGGTTTCTTTGCTTTGTGGCTGCCTGTAAGGAGACGAATCTCAAGGTTGTATAAAGTATACATACTTTGATAATAAATGACCCTGGTCAAGTATGGGCATTTAGGATCAAATGAGGTGCTTGAGGAGTATAAGAAAGGCAAAGGAATACTTGAGATAAATGAAGAGGTCTCAAAGAGATCTTGAGGTTGTTCTGGCAGACAAGTTGAAAGAGAATCCCAAGGGTTTTGTTCTTTGCTATCTTTTTGCTCTTAATACTGTAGAGCAAAAGGAAGCAAAGGATAGAATTAGTCCTCTAAATTCACTGTGTTTTTCTATGCATGGAACCGGAAGATCTGAAATGAATCTTTTTGTACCCGTATTGACTCAGAAGACAGACACAGTACTAAGTCAAGAGTAGTGAGGTCATGGACCGTATCTGGATTATAGAAGAGTAGATGCTTTCTGTTCGAGGCAAATTACCTCGATGAATCCCCAGACCTTGATAAGGTGTCCCCTCGGACCTTATGGGAGGCTAGTGTAGCAATTGCAAGGTCCCTGGCAGAGGCATTTAAAATGTTCCTAGCCACAGATGAGATGCCAGAGGCCTGGAGGATAGCTAATGTCATTCCATTGTATAAGAAAGGTTCTAAGAATAAGTTGGGATATTACAGGATCGTGAGGCTGATGTCAGTATTGACTAAATTATTGGACACTGTTCTAAAGCATAGGATATATACAGTAAGTACCCCTTGTACTTGGATAGACAGGGCCTAACTAGGGATAGTCAACATGGCTTTGGGCATGGTAGAACCCATCTAACCAATCTTATAGAGTTTTTCAAGAAAGTTATCAAGAAAGTTGATGAAGGAAAAGTAATAGACATTGTTGAAGGTCTTGCTCAAGTTCATGTAGACAACGTCCCTGCATGGGAGGCTGGTCCAGAAGTTTAAGTTGCTTGATATGCAGGATGAGTTAGTAAGGTTGGATTCAACTTTGGCCTAGGGGAAAAGGTAGAGAGCAGTATAGATGGCTGTCTCTCTGGCTGGAAGTCTTTGTGGTATGCCACAAGGATCAGTGCTGTGTCTGTTGTGTTTTTCATCTTTATGAATGATCTGGAAGATAATGTGGCAAACTGGATCAGCAAATTTACAGCTGGCACCAAGATTGGGGGCATGGTGGACAACAAGGAAGACCGTGAAAGCTTGTTGCGTGACCTGAACCAGCTGGAAAATGGCAGATGGAATGTAATGCAGACAAGCCTGAGGTTTTGAACTTCGGGAGGACCAACCAGGGTATGTCTCACACAGTGAACGGTAGGGATTGAGGAGTGCAGTAAAACAAAGGATCTGGGAATACAGATCCATAATTCCTTGGAAGTGGCTTTACAGGTAGGTAGGATTGCAAAGTTAGCTTTTGTCACATTGCCTTCATAAATCAAAGTATTGAATACAGGGGTTGCGATATTATATCGAAGTTGTACAAGATACCGGTGAGGCTGAATTTGGAGTATTGTATGTCATTCTGATCAACTAACTACAGACAAGATATCAGTAAGCTCGAAAGAGTGCAGAGAAATTTTACAGGCAGTGATGTTGCTGGGACTTGGACCTGAGTTATAGGAAAAGGTTGAATAGGATAGGACTTTATTCCTTGGTGCACAGGAGAATGAGGGGAGATCTTATAGATAATTATGAGAGGATAGATAGGGTGAATGCTTGCATACTTTTTCCCCTGGGTTAGGGTGAGACTAGAACTAGAAGCCAGAGATTTAGGGTGCAAGGTGAAATATTCCAAAAAGAATCTGAAGGGGAACCTTTTCACTCTGAGGGTGGTGTTAGTGGAAGCGGTAGATGCAGGTTCGGTTGTTACATTTCAGAAAAGTTTGGATCAGTACATGGACGAGAGAGTTATGGAGGGCTATGGTCCCATTGCATGTGGATAGGACTAGGCTGAAGATCAGAGTGACACAGACCAAATAGGACAATGTTGGATCAGAGATGTGGGGAAGGCATTGCACTTTTGATTGTGCATTCGGAGAAGTGTGTATGATGGAGTGTGGGAAGATCATTGTCTGTGGTGATTGGGTGGGGTTCCACCACTGCCAATGCCTGAATGTATTCAAAGAGCAGGGCTTTAGTGGGGCTGGGTGGTACAAGCTAGCCTTTGGATTGATCACAAGGGTGAGGTTTTGGCTGTTCAGGAGGGAGAGCATCTGACTGATGGAGCGGAGAGACAAGGATTCTGCCCTCATCCAAGAGTTTTCCCCGTTTTAAGCTAGGCAGGTGAGTAAACTCTAGTCCTGGTGTATTGTAGTTTGAAGGTAGTTTTATTGCTCACCATCGTGTACGCAAGGAGCTGAGTCAAAAGACAGTGCTTCTAGGGTTCTCACGAGAGATGAATCAAATATTGATTAAAATTCCTTTGACTCATAACAAAGTGCTGACTAATGAATGAATGAATGAAATATACAAGCGATTATAAAATGGCCGACCTGATGTCGAAGGTCAATTGCTCAGCAATTCAGCAATAGTAATGAACAGCCGTAAGCTTACAGGTTAGCAGTGACATCTAGTGGCTAGAAATAAAATAGCAAACTAAATCAGGAGGGACATAACACAAGGGCAGGTGAGCAGTCTGTGACCGTCGTTATTCAACAGTGTATGGAGCTAGTGCTCAGTTTTTTTGGGTCTCCCCTCAGAAAAGGTTTTTCCAGGTACTGACTAGAATTTGGAAAGTGAACTGAAGGAAAGTAGTGAGGGAGATTTATGTAATCTCCTGGGCTGGGCAGAGCTGTGGTTCTGTTTGAAAGATTAGCTTGAAATTGAAAGCTCCAACTATAAAACTCTAAAATCATTGGAAAGAGGGAAAAAATGCTGTCTCAGTAAAGGCTGATTTATACTTGTGCATCAAATGTACGCTGTAGGTACTGCGTATCCTATGCCGTAGGGTAACGTGCACCTCCCCAAAAATGTAACTCACTCATTGCAGCGACGCAGACCGCAACAACTGTGATTGGTCTACCTGGTAGCATCGCATTTCCTCATACGCATTTCCGGTTGCTTTTCTCTGCAGTATACTTTTCTCAGTCTGTATACTGATGTGAAATAAATCGTTGGAGACGATGAACCAAATCGTCAAATCTACCTGCTGACAACCGAAAATATTTGAAATGCGTTTCCTCGTCCATGTCTCTCACGAAGAAACTGAACACAGTGGCATAGAAACCCCACTGCCAACTAGCGTTTTAGCGGTGGATTGCAGAGCAACACAGACACAACAACGCATGCTTGCTATGGCGTAGGGCTACGCAAAAGTATAAATCAGGGCTACGGCGTAGCCCGTACACACAAGTATAGATCAGCCTTTATGCTGAAAGCAACAATGGCGAAAAAAGATGCTTCTTCAGCTGAAGGATGAGGTGCAACCATTCACATCTCTGTTCATTTCTTGTGTGATTACAGTTGTTCGCAGTGGTTCCCTTGGAGGCTAATCTGTGTTTAACGATGCAATTCACAGGCTTTCTGTGTGCACAGGCATCAAGTATTTCACTCATTCAGATCAGAAGCAGGTTTACTATCATTGTCGAATGTGATTAAATTTGATGTTTTGTGGCAGCAATACAATGCAAGACATTAAAGAATTAGTCTGTATCACAATAAAAAAATAGAATAAATAATACAAAAGAGGAAGAGTGAGGTAGGGTTCATGGACCATTCTGAAATCTAGTTGTGGAGGGTAGAAGCTGTTCCTAAAATGTTGAGCATGCATCTTCAGTCTCCTGCACCTCCTTCCTGAGGGAAGTAATGAGAACGGTTATGTCGTGGATGAGGGTCCTTAATGATGGATGCTGCCTTTTGAAGATGTCCTCGATGGTGGAAGGATTGTGCCCATGATGGAGCCAGCCAAGGCAACAACTCTCTGCAGCCTCTTTCGATCCTATGCATTGGAGCCTACATACCAGGCATAGTCAATAAGTCTAATAACCAGTAAGGAGGAAACATTATCACCAATCTGCAGTTACTTTGGTCTCCCAATGAGCGAAGTCAAAGATCCAGTTTCAGAGGGAGGTCCAGATCCCAAATGGTTGATCAGTACTGAGGGGATGATGGTGTTGAATGCTGAGCTGTAATCAATAAACAGCAGTCTGATGAGGATATTGCTGATGTGCTTGTGGTTCAAGGCTGTCTGGAGAACCAGTAAGATGGCACCTACTGTAGGCCTATTGTCGCAAATTGCAGCAAGTTCACGTCCTTGCTTGGGGAAGAGGCATGACTAGGCATGACTAGAATTAACTCCCCTTTGAAGCAATTGGGGGCATCCAACTGCAGCAGTGAGAGGTTGAAGATGTCCTTGAACACTCCCTTCAGCTGGTCAGCGCAAGTTTTCAGTGCCTTACGAGGTTCACTATCGGGGCCTGATGCCTTGCGCGGTTTACCCTCTCGCAAAATATTCTGACGTTGTCTCCCAAGGCAGGTCGCAGGATCACCAGGTGCTGTGGGGATTCTCACAGGTGCAGTTTTATTCTCCTTTTCAAAGCCTGCAAACCCTGCCACAACCACATGTTAATTTCTAGTTCTGTCCACCCTCTCAAAGCACTTCTAAGGAGCAGATGTTTAGGCAGCTTATCCTGTTCTATTTGGGAACGATCCAAAAAACGATTATAGTCAAAGGTTCCCAATTAGCAGTGAGAGGTTGAAGATGTCCTTGAATATTCCAGCCAGTTGGTCAGCACGTTTTCAGTGCCCTGCCAGGTAAACCATCAAGGCCTGACATTTTATGAGGCTTCACCCTCGAGAAAGAAGCTCTGATGTCAGCCCCTAAGACAAAGATCACTGGATCACCAGATCTTGTGGGCGTTTGCACAAGTGTATTGTTATTTTCACTTCCAAAACATGCATAGAAAGTGATGAGCTCATTGAGATTGAAGCATCATCACCACTTGTGCTGTTATGTTTTACATGTAAATGACCTGCAAACCCTGCCCAAGCTGTTATGCGTGAGATTGCATCTCTAATTTCACACCAGTTATTTAAGGGTTCGGTTTGCGCTCTTTGGCTTAGAGTTAACAAGGAAAACAACGGCCTCTAATCCTCTGCTCACTGCTGGGCTGATTCTCAGTGTGCTCTGGGTACAGGAATAGGAGGAATGCAGCAGAAACTTTGTGTCTGGAGAAGTGATGCAGGAGGGAGGTGGGTACCTGAGATCCCTGGGACACTGGGAGCGAGTTGGGGATGTGGAACTGCTGGATAGAATCAGGATCTGAGTTATTGTCACGAACACTTTTTGTGAAATTTGCTGTTTTGTGACAGACTGCAGTGCAAGATTTAAAATTACTGGAAGTTGCAATAGATAAACAGTGCAAGAGAGGAATAGTGAGGTAGTGTTAATGGGTTCATGAATCACTCAGAAACCTGATGAAGGGTCTTGGCCTGAAATGTTGACTGTTTACTCTTTTCATAGATGCTGCCTGGCCTGCTGAGTTCCTCCAGCATTGTGTGTGTTGCACAAATAGCACATATGGTTGCGATTTCAGAGAAACATGCAGTAACAAAGAAAAAAATATTATAGCTCATGTCCCTGAGTGTGCAGTTTGTTCTTCTGCTGAGCAAGCACCAGAGGGCAGTACCGAGCGAACACCGTGTATCAGGCAGAGCTCTTGGCTCCATCCCTCCCCCTCCTGTCTTCTCCTATCATTTTGGATCTCCCCCTCCCCCTCCCCCTTTCAAATCTCTTACTAACTCTTCCTTCAGTTAGTCCTGACGAAGGGTCTCGGCCTGAAACGTCGACTGTACCTCTTCCTAGAGATGCTGCCTGGCCTGCTGCGTTCACCAGCAACTTTTATGTGTGTTGCTTGAAATTCCAGCATCTGCAGATTTCCTCGTGTTTGCATTCTATTCCAACGATTCGTTTGCATCGGACTGCAAAATTCCCAAGATTCTAATATTGGAAGGAGAAAAAAAATGCAATCTCAGTAATGTTGAAAGTAACAATGCTGCAAAATGCTTCTCAACGTTACCAGCTGAAGCCATTCACACCTCTGTCCTTATCTGTGTGATCTGGCTTGGACTCAACTCCAGCTACCCATTTTTTTCCCATGTAACACGCTATAAGGTTTCACTGCTAATGTAATGGCCTCTCTGTAAGGTTTCACTGCTGAGGTAATGGTTTCTCTGTAGAAGCAATGTTTGGGTTACGACGAGAGATAACGGAGCATGTTAGCCAATGAGTGGGATGTTGCTCTTTCTTATGTATCTGGGAAAGGGATTTTGCGGTCTTTTGCCGGGGAGAGATGAGGAGAGAGGATGCGAATGGAGAGTTGGTAGACCGCCAGACAGAGTGGACTGAGGAGTGAGGGTTCGAAGGTCAGTGACAATCAGAGGAGATCGATGGTGGGCGAGCGGCCTTATCAGTGAGCTCCGTTACATATTAGACTGTTTCATGAGAATGGGCCCTTTTCTTTTTTTTTGTTTCTTTACTAACCAGATAGTTAAATTAAGAATTATAAAGCTCAATCGTTTAATTGCATATTGTGTACTGTTTGTTATTTCGTGGTACTGATTTGTAACAGGAGACACATCACGCAGCATCCACCCAAACGAGATTTCTTAAATTTGGCCGGGCCGGGGGCTGTCATCTCCTAGATTAAGCCGCTAGCCGAACTGAGGGTTACACCCTTTTAACCCTTAATTGCCCGGCGATGCAAATATCTATCTAACTGTGGCTTAGAGGTAGCCTCTACTGCTTCCCAGGGCAGAGAATTCCTCAGACATGGAATTCAGTAAATGCTCAGACGACCCTGTGACTCTTACTGAAGAACAATTGGAAAAGTAAAGGCAGCATTCTACACCGAACCTGCATTCGGAATCCTTGCCATGGGTAAACCGGTCAATGGAAACAGGACGGCAGTCTTGACTCAAGAACACGGAGCCCAACAGCACCCCATTGGCGTGAGGAGTGAGTTGGCTGAGTGAGGGTAGAGAATGGAAACTCAGGCTGCAGATTTGTTGTATGGGCAGAAGCAGAGAGTGCTTTCAGAGGAACCTCAGAGAACAAGTGCATAGTTTCCTGAATGTGGTGCCACCGACAAGATGAAGAATGCTTTTGGCACATTGGCCTTCATTGGTCAAGGTCTTGAGTATAGAATTCGTGTGGCAGTTTTACAAGACATTGGTGAGGCAGCACTGGGAGTACTTTGTTCAGATTTAGTCGCCCTGCTGTCGGAAAGATGCCACTAAGCTGGAGAGTGTGCAGAGAAGATTTACGAGGTTGCTGCCAACACTTGAAGGACTGAGTTATGGAGAGAGGTTGAGAGGTTGGGACTTTAATCATCAAAGCGTAGGAGAATGAGGGGTGATCTTATAGAATGTGTATAACATCACAGAGGCTTAGATAGGGTGAATGTGCACAGTCCTTTTCCCAGGGTTGCAGAGTCAAGAACTAGAGGCTTTAAGGTGAGAGGGGAGAGATTCAATAAGAACCTAAAGTGCAAATTTTCCCACCCCGAGGGTGCTCAGTATATGAAATGATCTGTCAGAGGAAGAGGTTGAAACAAGTACATTAACAACATTTAAAAGGCATTTGAGCAGGTACATGGATAGGAAATGTTTTGAAGGAGATGCATAAAATGTGGGCAAATTAAGTTTAGATGGGAATCTGAGGCCCGTTTCTGTGCTGTATGACTTTATGACTGACAGTCAGGGCAGCGTTTGACACGCACACGTTGAGGTGAAGTCACTTTTATTCAACACTTCGACGAACGAGCCAGTGACAGCTGGCAATGCTGCCTCCAGCGGGGCCAAAAAGCAAACGTCTGCAGGCCGTGGACCTTGGTTCTGCCAGTGGTGATCAGGAAATCAGCGCCAACGATACCACCGAGTCACACAGATACATCTGGTGCAGCCTGTTGACCACCAGCAAGCAGGTATGACAGGATATCCAGAGACCTTCAGCACCAGTGTGAGGGAGCCCACGGTTTCACTACCAGCAAGAAGCAGTACTGGTCCAATAACAAGGATCAGGAGGCTGAGGAACTTTGTAAAGTGCGTCAAAGTTCAAGAGTAAAAGTATGCATATGTTCCTATTTAAACCTTGAGGTTCATTTTCTGGTTGGCAGTTACAGGGGGAATAGGTGATGTAGGGGGAGGTGGGGGAATGCAAGACAAGATTTAAGTTTACTTGTCGTGTGTACTTTGAAACAGGTAGTGAAATGTGTCATTTGTGTTAATAACCAACACAGGCGAGAGTGTGTGGTGTGCTGGTGGAAGCTTGCAAGTATCACCACACACAGCAAGTGCACAATGCTCAGCAGAACAACACAAAACAATAGTGAAATAAGCCCCGTCCTCCCTCACGCCCATGCACACACAGTCTCTAACCCTACAACTTCCTCTTCTTTGGCCTCCCGCCTCCACCGAACTGGGATTCGGACTTGGACACACAGACATTGGGCCTTCGATTACCTCAGTGGACTCGCAGAGATTCACAGACACGCACTGGATCCTGGCCAACAGGCCTCAAGTTCCAGATTTCCGATTCACCCTTGGGCCTTGATCGACAGGATGTGGCGATCACTGACCACCTGCCCTTGAACTCCGAACTCTCCAACAACGGAACCCTGCACTCTAGGCCTCGAACTTCAGTCCTGCTGATTCATAGAAACATAGAAACATAGAAAATAGGTGCAGGAGTAGGCCATTCGGCCCTTCGAGCCTGCACCGCCATTTATTATGATCATGGCTGATCATCCAACTCAGAACCCAGCCTTCCCTCCATACCCCCTGACCCCTGTAGCCACAAGGGCCATATCTAACTTCCTTTTAAACATAGCTAATGAACTGGCCTCAACAGTTTGCTGTGGCAGAGAATTCCACAGATTCACCACTCTCTGTGTGAAGAAGTTTTTCCTAACCTTGGTCCTAAAAGGCTTCCCCTCTATCCTCAAACTGTGACCCCTCGTTCTAGACCTCCCCAACATCGGGAACAATCTTCCTGCATCTAGCCTGTCCAATCCCTTTAGGATCTTATACGTTTCAATCAGATCCCCCCTCAATCTTCTAAATTCCAACGAGTACAAGCCCAGTTCATCCAGTCTTTCTTCATATGAAAGACCTGCCATCCCAGGAATCAATCTGGTGAACCTTCTTTGTACTCCCTCTATGGCAAAGATGTCTTTCCTCAGATTAGGGGACCAAAACTGCACACAATACTCCAGGTGTGGTCTCACCAAGGCCTTGTACAACTGCAGTAGTACCTCCCTGCTCCTGTACTCGAATCCTCTCGCTATAAATGCCAGCATACCGTTCGCCTTTTTCACCGCCTGCTGTACCTGCATGCCCACTTTCAATGACTGGTGTATAATGACACCCAGGTCTCGTTGCACCTCCCCTTTTCCTAATCGGCCACCATTCAGATAATAATCTGTTTTCCTATTTTTGCCACCAAAGTGGATAACTTCACATTTATCCACATTAAATTGCATCTGCCATGAGTTTGCCCACTCACCCAACCTATCCAAGTCACCCTGCATCCTCTTAGCATCCTCCTCACTGCTAACACTGCCACCCAGCTTCGTGTCATCCGCAAACTTGGAGATGCTGCATTTAATTCCCTCATCCAAGTCATTAATATATATTGTAAACAACTGGGGTCCCAGCACTGAGCCTTGCGGTACCCCACTAGTCACCGCCTGCCATTCTGAAAAGGTCCCGTTTATTCCCACTCTTTGCTTCCTGTCTGCTAACCAATTCTCCACCCACACCAATACCTTACCCCCAATACCGTGTGCTTTAAGTTTGCACACTAATCTCCTATGTGGGACCTTGTCAAAAGCCTTTTGAAAATCCAAATATACCACATCCACTGGTTCTCCCCTATCCACTCTACTAGTTACATCCTCAAAAAATTCTATGAGATTCGTCAGACATGATTTTCCTTTCACAAATCCATGCTGACTTTGTCCGATCATTTCACCGCTTTCCAAATGTGCTGTTATCACATCCTTGATAACTGACTCCAGCAGTTTCCCCACCACCGACGTTAGGCTAACCGGCCTATAATTCCCCGGTTTCTCTCTCCCTCCTTTTTTAAAAAGTGGGGTTACATTAGCCACCCTCCAATCTTCAGGAACTAGTCCAGAATCTAACGAGTTTTGAAAAATTATCACTAATGCATCCACTATTTCTTGGGCCACTTCCTTAAGCACTCTGGGATGCAGACCATCTGGCCCTGGGGATTTATCTGCCTTCAATCCCTTCAATTTACCTAACACCACTTCCCTACTAACATGTATTTCGCTCAGTTCCTCCATCTCACTGGACCCTCTGTCCCTTACTATTTCTGGAAGATTATTTATGTCCTCCTTAGTGAAGACAGAACCAAAGTAATTATTCAATTGGTCTGCCATGTCCTTGCTCCCCATAATCAATTCACCTGTTTCTGTTTGCAGGGGACCTACATTTGTCTTTATCAGTCTTTTCCTTTTTACATATCTATAAAAGCTTTTACAGTCCGTTTTTATGTTCTCTGCCAGTTTTCTCTCATAATCTTTTTTCCCCTTCCTAATTAAGCCCTTTGTCCTCCTCTGCTGAACTCTGAATTTCTCCCAGTCCTCAGGTGAGCCACTTTCTCTGGCTAATTTGTATGCTACTTCTTTGGAATTGATACTATCCCTAATTTCTCTTGTCAGCCACGGGTGCACTACCTTCCTTGATTTATTCTTTTGCCAAACTGGGATGAACAATTGTTGTAGTTCATCCATGCAACCTTTAAATGCCTGCCATTGCATATCCACCGTCAATCCTTGAAGTGTCATTTGCCAGTCTATCTTAGCTAATTCATGTCTCATACCTTCAAAGTTACCCCTCTTTAAGTTCAGAACCTTTGTTCGATTCGTGAACCCGGGGGGATTGGGCCTCGTTCCTTCTGCCTGCTTGGAACTCCGTGGTCTGTCAGCCTGTGGTTGTCGCATGTCCTTGTTGCTATCCTTCAAATATGGAGTGGAGACTTAAGACTCCGGTCTGTCCTCTAACACTAGAAAAGGCAGTGAATATCTGTACGTAGGGCAGCAGAGACTACATGATCTCAAGCACAGAGCAGAAACTAAAGTACATGCTGTGAAAACACAAGGCACTTCCCAAAGCAACAGTGAGGCTCAAACAGCAAATGTGGAGGTAGGCATATCCCAAAAAAGTGTCCTGCTTATGGAAAGCCCTGCAACAATTGTGGGAAGAGGAATCATTTTGCAAAGTGCTGCAAAGTTGGGGCTACCAAGAGAAATGCAATTTTGGTGTTAAGACACTTACTTCTGTAGGACATGTCAGATCAGAAGAGGGAGGGAAGCCTGACCCAAGAAAGCCGTCAGTCATTGAGAACATGGAGAGGCCTCAGAGAGGAGGTAAGGAAGGTGTTTCCTGGGGATAGTGACTTACCTAGCTAAGTTCATCCCTCGACCGTCTACTGTGTCAGCACCACTTAGGTCACTCCTTGAGCAGTGAAATGAGTTCATTTGGTCTCAAGAGCAAGAAGAGTGTTTCCAGATGCTGAAAATAATCCTAACTGACGTTTTGTGATCCAGAAAGGTATACTAGGATCTCGGCTGATGCATCCTGATATGGCCTTGGAGCAGCAGTACGACTGCAGCAGCATATGATGACACATGGCAACCTGTGGCCTATGTGTCAAGGGCTTTAACAAGTGTGAAAAGGAAGCCACTGGCCTCAAATCACTGAATGACTCTCCCATGAGGATACAGCACATGTTGATAGGCTGCAGAAATATGTGAAGATGACTTACCTACACACCCACCAGGAAAATATGTTTTCCTGATGTGTTGTCTTGGGCAAGAAAGGAAAAGAGTGACCACAAGAGATTAAGGTTGATATACAGGCCTATGTTGACACAATTGTCATCTGCAACCCACCCCAGTATCTACTAATGGAACAGAGAAGATGAAGACAGCCGGAGGGTCAGATGAAACAATGAGAGTACTCAAAGGGACAACACAGACGACTGCTTGGCAGCGAGCAGAAACGCTAACACCACACACGCTCTTCCTCGTCGAGCTGAAGCTATTCTGTAAATAAACAATGTTTTACCCACGCAAGCCTATGTTTTCATTAAGAACAAACATAGGGTTAAGAGGCCGGTAATAGTACGTGGAAGGAATAGGAAAAAAAAGCCTAAGAGGCTTAATGCGTACAGGTAACTGAATTCTACTCTTTATTTGTCGTTTAATCTCCCCAAAGGGAGGTGCACCGTTCCCAGAGGCACTGCAATACTGGGTCGATGCACAGAGTGGACAGAGCAGCCCCTATTCTATCTCCCTTTCCTAAAAATCAATTTAATATATAGTCCCCAGATAAGGGACGTATCAGATATTAAACTGATAAGAACAGATTGCTTTTTAACAAAATATACTTTATTCAAAAATAAAATTATGTACAATAAACCATTCAATGACTCTCAATCCTTTACAGACATTTCCACTATATTCTCTACATTTTCACACTTTTAGCCACTCACGTGGCACCCTGTTGTTTCACCTTTCCACACCATTGTTGAGGTAGATCATCAAGTTTCAGGCCGACCAAAGAGCATCCTTCACCAAGTTGATGATCTGCCAGCAGCACCAGGTGTTGGTCTCCGTGTGTGTCCCCGCGAACAGCCCGTGGATCAGAGAGTCCTCTGTTACGCAGCTGCTGGGGATGAAACGTGACACTAGCCCGTCCATCCTCCTCCACACCTTCTCCGCGAACTGACAGTGTGCAAAGAGGTAGGTCACAGACTCCTCCTCACTGTAGTCCTCCCGTGGGTAACGGGGCGGGGAGACGACGTCCCGGGTGTACAGGAGGGATCTAACTGGGAGGGCCCCTCTCACCACCAGCCAGGCGTGGTCTTGGTGCCTGTTGGTGAGGTCTGGCGATGAGGCATTTTGCCAGATGAACTGGACGGTCTGCTCAGGGAACCACCCCACTGTGTCCATCACGTCCTTCTCCTGCAGTACCTGCAGGACATTATGTGCCGACCACTGCCTGATGGCTCTGTGGTCAAAGGTGTTCTCCTGGAAGAACTTTTCTACGAAGGACAGGTATGGCGGCAACGACCAGCTGACTGGGGCGTTGCACGGAAATGGGGCCAGACCCATCCTTCGTAGCCAGGGCGACAGGTAGAACCTGGGCACATAGTGGTACTTGGTGCCCACATATCTGGGTTCTACGCACAACCTGATGCAGCCACACACGAAGCTGGCCATCAGGGTGAGGGCGACATTGGGGACGTTCTTGCCCCCGTTGTACAGGGACTTGTGCATCATGGTCCGTCTCACCCACTCCATCTTGGATCCCCAGACGAATCTGAAGGCAGCTCGGGTGATTTCCGAGCTGTAGGAGTGGGGGACGGGCTACACCTGCACCAAGTACAGCAGCCCTGAGAGCACCTCACACCTGATGACCAGGTTCTTGCCCGTTATCGATAGGGAGCGCCCTCCCCACAGTCCCAGTTTCTGTTTCACCTTGGCAGTCCGCTCCTGCCAGTTATCATTGCACGCCTCGGCCCCTCCGAACCAGATCCCCAATACCTTCACGTGGTCAGACCTGATGGTGAAGGGGACACTGGATCGGTTGGGCCAGTTGCCGAAGAGCATGGCTTCGCTCTTCGTGCGGTTGACCCTGGCCCCCGACGCTAGCTCGAACTGTTCGCAGGTGCCAATCAACCTGCGAACTGACCTCGGATCAGAGCAGAAGACAGTGACGTCGTCCATGTACAGGGAGGTTTTCACTTGGGTTCCTCCACTGCCTGGCAGCGTCACCCCTCTTATGCCCTCATCCCTCCTGATGGCTTCCGCAAAGGGTTCTATGCAGCAGACAAACAAGACAGGGGAGAGGGGACAGCCCTGCCTGACTCCAGACCCAATGGGGAAGCTGTCTGTTTCCCACCCATTGACCTGGACTGCACTATGGATGTCTGTGTAGAGCAGTCTGATCCAATTCTGGATTCCCTCCCCAAATCCCATTTTGGAGAGCACGTCCGCCATGTACGTGTGCAATATCCTGTCGAAGGCTTTCTCCTGGTCCAAGCTGGCCAGGCAGGCGTTCACCCTCCTGTCCTGCACGTAGGCGATGGTGTCCCTCAGCAGCGCGAGGCTGTCTGAGATCTTCCTGCCCGGTACAGCACAGGTTTGTTCCGGGTGGATCACCTGTCCCAGAGCAAACTTGACCCTGTTGGCGATAGCCTTGGACAGGATCTTGTAATCCACACTCAGGAGAGAGATGGGTCTCCAATTCCTAATGTTCTCCCTTTCCCCCTTCTGCTTGTAGATGAGGGTGATGATGCCCTTCCTCATGGACTCTGACATGCAGCCGGCCAGAAGCATAGCGTTGTATACTTCCAGCAGGTCTGGGCCCATCCAGTTCCACAGAGCCGAGTACAACTCAGCCGGTAAGCCATCGCTTCCGGGAGTCTTACTCGACTCAAAGGAACGGATGGAACCTGTCAGCTCGTCCAGGGTCAGTGGCTGATCCAGACTCTCCCGCTTGCCGTCATCTAAGACCTGCGTGATAGACGACAGGAAGTTGCGGGAGGCTGTGGATTCTGTGACCTTTTTGTCGTACAGACCGGCATAGAAGGACTTGCAGATCCTCAGTATGTCGGTCTGCGAGGACGTGACAGAGCCGTCCTCTTCCTTAAGGTTGTGGATCACAGAGCTCCCCCTGTGCACCTTTTGGAAGAAGAAGCGTGAGCACGTCTCGTCCTAGCTCCACGGTTTGGACCCTTGATTGGAAGATGATCTTGGAGGATTCAGCGGCGAGGTGCTGGGCTTGCCGGCCCTTCACCTCTCGCAATTCCTCCCTGACATCCACCCCCTTCGACTGCAGAAGGATTCTTAGAGATAAGATCTATAGGCATTTAGAGAATCATGGTCTGATCAGGGACAGTCAGCATGGCTTTGTGAAGGGCAGATCATGTCTAACAAGCCTGATAGAGTTCTTTGACGAGGTGACCAGGCATATAGATGAGGGTAGTGCAGTGGATGTGATCTATATGGATTTTAGTAAGGCATTTGACAAGGTTCCACATGGTAGGCTTATTCAGAAAGTCAGAAGGTCCAGGGAAGTTTGGCCAGGTGGATTCAGAATTGGCTTGCCTGCAGAAGGCAGAGGGTGGTTGTGGAGGGAGTACATTCATATTGGAGGATTGTGACTAGTGGTGTCCCACAAGGATCTGTTCTGGGACCTCTACTTTTCGTGATTTTTATTAACGACCTGGATGTGGGGGTAGAAGGGTGGGTTGGCAAGTTTGCAGATGACACAAGGGTTGGTGGTGTTGTAGATAGTGTAGAGGATTGTCAAAGATTGCAGAGAGACATTGATAGGATGCAGAAGTGGCCTGAGAAGTGGCAGATGGAGTTCAACCCGGAGAAGTGTGAGGTGGTACACTTTGGAAGGACAAACTCCAAGGCAGAGTACAAAGTAAATGGCAGGATACTTGGTAGTGTGGAGGAGCAGAGGGATCTCGGGGTACATGTCCACAGATCCCTGAAAGTTGCCTCACAGGTGGATAGGGTAGTTAAGAAAGCTTATGGGGTATTAGCTTTCATAAGTCGAGGGATAGAGTTTAAGAGTCGCGATGTAATGATGCAGCTCTATAAAACTCTGGTTAGGCCACACTTGGAGTACTGTGTCCAGTTCTGATCACCTCACTATCGGAAGGATGTGGAAGCATTGGAAAGGGTACAGAGGCGATTTACCAGGATGCTGTCTGGTTTAGAAAGTATGCATTATGATCAGAGATTAAGGGAGCTAGGGCTTTACTCTTTGGAGAGAAGGAGGATGAGAGGAGACATGATAGAGGTGTACAAGATAATAAGAGGAATAGATAGAGTGGATAGCCAACACATTTTCCCTAGGGCACCACTGCTCAATACAAGGGAACATGGCTTTAAGGTAAGGGGTGGGAAGTTCAAGCGGGATATTAGAGGAAGGTTTTTTACTCAGAGAGTGGTTGGTGCGTGGAATGCACTGCCTGAGTCAGTGGTGGAGGCAGACACACTAGTGAAGTTTAGGAGACTACTAGACAGGTATATGGAGGAATCTAAGGTGGGGGCTTATATGGGAGGCAGGGTTTGAGGGTCGGCACAACATTGTGGGCCGAAGGGCCTGTACTGTGCTGTACTATTCTATGTTCTATGTAAGGAGAAGTTGCTGCAACTCTGTCTGGAGTTTACGCAGTTCCCTCTGCTCCTGCCTTGCTTTCTGGATACGCTTGCGAATGAAGAACCTCTTGATGTTCTCCTTGGTGGCTTCCCACCAGCGAACCGGGGAATCAAAGAAGGCTTTCAAGGTTCTCCAACCTGTGTACTCCCTCTCTAGTTCCCCGATGTTCTCTGTGGTCAGCAGTTTTGCATTCAGTTTCCAAGTCCCCCTGCCTGCCTTCCGGTCCTCCTGCAAGAGACAGGTGGCTCTCAGAAGGCAGTGGTCAGAGAAGAACACCGGCGTGACGTCGGTGGACCTGACCGTGAGGAACTCTGAGAGGAAGAGGAAGTCGATCCGGGAGCGGGCTGAGCTGTCCGATCGTGTCCAGGTGGCTTGTGGCTGTGCTCCACCCGTGGGGGTGCCACAGGCGTCGCGCAGCTTGGCTGTCTTCACCGTTTCCCTCAGGAGTCTAGAGGTACTGTCCAGCCTGCCGTCGGCACTGCCGGGTCTTCCAGCCGCATCAATGGTGCAGTTGAAGTCTCTGGCCAGAACGACCGGCTGGGACGTCACCAGCAGCGGTGGGAGCTGTACGGGGGAGGCGTACACGTTGATCAGCCGGAGCGGAGTGCCTCGGTATTTGACGTCTGCTACCAGGAGGTGCCCCGCAACCACCTCTTTAACTTGGGTGATTGAGAAGTTCCCTCCCCATAGCAGAATCCCCAGGCCGGAAGCGCGACAATCGTTGCCCCCCGACCACACAGACAAACCCTGGGTCCACCAGTGTGACCACCTCCGGTAGTTGTGGAGGTGTGGTAGTCTGCACTCCTGGAGGAAGGTCACGTCGGCCTTTACAGTGTCCAAGTACTGGAGCGTGCTGACGCATCACCCAGTACTCTTCAAACTGTGCACGTTCAAGCACGTCAGTTCAAGGTTCACCATCATTTAAAGTTCTTTATTTCAACTGCTCGCTGTCCTTACCTTCGCGGTCCTGAGCCTTCATGCCCACCACCTTAGTGAAGTCTTCCACCTGCTGTGGGCTCAGGTACTGGGGGTAATCCTCCCCGGGTGCGGCAGTTCTGGTTCTAGGCCCGGGGGGTTGTTGACTTCCAGGGCTGCTTTCCCTTCAGGCTGCTGGGTGCCGGCTGTGGCTCTGCTCCTGGATTCCCGGAGCTGGGGGTCACTGCTGCTCTCTGCCTCCTGTACTTGGGGGGTGGCCAGCAGACTTTCCCTGCTCTCTCTCCTCCTCTCTGCCTGTTTTGCCAGCTGTCTCCTCCGCCAGGGCTGCTGGCCTCCCCCAACCCCTTCCTCCTCCGAAGAAGACAGGTTACCAGAGGCTGTGTGCTCCCCTGCCCCTTTTCTTTGGTTTCTCCTGTTGCTTCACCCTCTGTCGTTTGGGTGGAGCCTTTTGGGGCTTTTGCGCTTGCCCACAATGCTCCAGCCTTCTTCCCCCTCGGCTCTCCCCTCCTCCATGTCTTGTGGTGGTTGCGCCTTCCTCCCTGGTGGTCTTTACCATTGCGCCGGGTGCCGCCTCTGCAGAGGTGGCAGGTACCTCCAAACCTGCCAGGGCCCTTTCAGTGCCAGCACGTCCCAGACAGGCCCTGTACAGGTGGTCAACCTGTCCATAAAGGTTGCACACAGTCCTTGGAAAGGTAGCCCTCCAATTCACAGTTCTCACACATCACAGCCTTGCACTGGGCTACCTATGTGCCTCACCTTGCTGCAGTTGTGACACACACTGGATTGCCCGCATACATCATGAGAACCTCAATAGCAAAGAATGTGGAGGGGTTTTTTAAAAATTTTTTTTATAAACTTAGCCGAGAAGTGATACCGACGACAGCCGGACCCTTTCGGATCCTGCTAGTCTTCCCTCTGTTAGTTAGTCCGACTATCTACAGGACACCTACTTATCCTACTTCTCTTCAACTTTTGAAGTAGGTTTGGTGTAATTTCTCGCAATCATATGTTGTCTTTTTCCCCCTTGTGGCGAAACTTCTTTTAAGATATGTAAAATAGATGATATTCCAGCAACCAAACTTGTTTGCATGAATACTCCTCCTCTCAGCTGAGAATTCCTGTCGAGCTGTTCCGCCCGCCGTTCTTAGCGTCTGATGTCATTGCAAGCGTGATGACGTTTACGGTAGGCGTCGCAGGGGGGAACGTAAGGCGCCAAACTCGGTCGGGAGTGTTGCGGCAAGAGAAACAAAGTTTGTGCCGGGTCACTCGGCGGGCCTGGCGGAGCAGGTGATTGGGGCGGGGGACCTCCGGAAACGGGAGGAGTGTGGATAGGAACATCGGATTGAAACGATGGCGCGGTAGTGAGACGAAGGGGAGGGTTGTAAATGGGGGAGTGAGGGAGGATGGGTGGTTGTTGGTGGGAGGGAGAGGGACGGGGTAGAGTCGGACGAAAGGGAGGGGGTAGGGTTGCAACTCGGACAATATTTAAGTGTGAGCTGGCATGTGGCAAATAACTGCATTACAGTCAATGGATTAATTCCACAGAAAATAATCTAACCATCTGGCTGGGCTTCATTGGTACGAAAGCTTGTTGACTAGAACTGATTCCATTAAGAAATCGGCGATAATCAGGGGAGAATATGGGTACATTGCAGAGACTACTAACTTCTTTCCTGACACGCCAAGGCCTTTCTGCCATATGCCACAAGCCAAATACTGGAAATAATTATGAATATTCTGTATTTACCTAAATTTGTCCAGCTCCATCCAGCATTTAACAACATTCTCCAACCTATGGCTTGTATCACTTACTACATCTCCAAGGAGAAAAAAAGGTGGAAATCTGGGGAAAAGAAGCATAAAATACTGAAAAGGATTTGGTGGTAATGCAGCATTCTGTAGAGAAAGAAGCAGTTAATGATTCAGATGTGATGTGATTCTTAATCGTGGCAGTGATCTTTCATAAGTTCTAAGAAAGAGCCATTAACCTGACACATTTGCTCTGTTTCTCTGCAGAAAGCTGACTGAACTGCCAAGTATTCCCAGCGCTTTATTTTAATTGAAAAGATATGGCCATTCCGTCATTGTGGTGGCTAGGTCTGAGTCCTGGAACGCCATCCCCATCAGGAGTGCAGAGATCCTTAACTAGAAGAAGTGCAGTTGTTCAGGATGCATTCACTGTTACTTTCTTTGGGGCAATTGTGGACGTGCAGTAAAATCTGGCATTGGTAATGAAGCAACACACATCAAAGTTGCTGGTGAACGAAGGGTTGTCCTGACGAAGGGTCTCGTCCCGAAAGGTTGACTGTACCTCTTCCTAGAGATGCTGCCTGACCTGCTGTGTTCACCAGCAACTTTGATGTGTGTTGCTTGAATTTCCAGCATCTGCAGAATTCCTCGTGTTTACATTGGTAATGAAGTGTGGATTCTGGAAAGTCAATAACCAAAGACAGTCTTATAGAACACTACAGCACAGTACAGGTCCTTTGGCCCACAATGTTGGGTCTAACCACTCCCTCCTAGATTGCCCTCTACTTTTCTAAAATCCATGTGCCTATCTAAAAATTCCTTTAGTGTCTCCAATGTATCTGCCTCAACCACCACCCTGGCAGTGTGTTCCATGCACCACTCTGTGTTTTTTAAAAAAAAATTCTTATACCTGATGTCCCCCTGTACTTTGTCCAGTCATCTTAAAACTATGCCCTCTTGTATAAGCCATTTCTGCACTGGGAGAAAAGGTCTCTGGCTGTCCTCCTTGCACGCCTTCGAGTATACCTGAAGATGACTTCAGCTTGTGATGATGTGTTCCCTTTTTCAGCATCATTCGTGATTGTGTAGGATGATGGCAGTTCCATTTGTGGAAGATTGGGATCTGGTGCAGACTTTGGGTGAAGGAGCATATGGCGAGTAAGTCATGCACTTCGCTGAAGTGAATTAAAAAATAATTCTTAAAAACTAATTTGGTAGATCAGCAATAGTACTCATTTAAGGAGGTATTTCTTAACTTGCAGCAAAAGTCTGGAGAAAGAAACACTCCACGAGAAGGGTGCACCATCTGTGGAGAATTCCCAAGGAAGTTAGGATGATATAACTTTGAAATAACATGCGTTATAATGAGGATTAATTAATTGATGGTAGGCGAGAGGACTGGGAAAGTTTAAAACTGCAAGGTATGTCACAAAAATTCTAAAGAATGTGGGACACATGAGAAAATTATTAAAAATATTGACAGGGTTTTTACAGAAATACAAGCAAAAAGCCAAAAGTAATGTTGATTTTTGAGGCTTAATGTAAAATTGGTAATGAAAAGGTACAGATTCTAAATAATGAAAATAATAATAGATGGCAAAGGTCTGTAGAGAGAGGGAAACTTTTATTTTTATCAGTGAAAAAGTACCGGACTAATTTGTTGTACCTTTACAAATAAGTGGCATCAGAGATAGTGGATGCTTTGGTTGTAATCTGAGGAGACCGGATGTATGTTCTCAAGTTTGTTGAAAATATAAAGATAAATGGCTTATCAGGTGATGCAGAGTACACAAGAGCCTGCAAAGTGATAAGCACAGGTTAAGTGAATGAGCAGGAAGGTGGCCTTTGAAATATGTTGAACAAAAAAATGAAGTTACCTGCCTGCTCTGGAAGGAAGAATGAAAAACTTGATTGTTAAATAGACAGGTGATTATAGAATGTTGCAGTGCAAACTGAATCTCTCTTGCACACAAGACTGGTATGTAGGTTAAACAAATACAAACCCCATTTCCAGAAAAGTTGGGATGTTTTCCAAAATGCAATAAAAACAAAAATCTGTGATATGTTAATTCACGTGAACCTTTATTTAACTGACAAAAGTACAAAGAAAAGATTTTCAATAGTTTTACTGACCAACTTAATTGTATTTTGTAAACATACACAAATTTAGAATTTGATGGCTGCAACACACTCAACAAAAAGTTGGGACAGAGTTAAAATAAGATTGAAAAGTGCACAGAATATTCAAGTAACACTGGTTTGGAAGACTCCACATTAAGCAGGCTAATTGGTAGCAGGTGAGGTATCATGACTGGGTATAAAAGTAGCGTCCATCAAAGGCTTAGTCTCTGCAAGCAAGGATGGGTCGTGGCTCACCCCTTTGTGCCAAAATTCGTGAGAGAATTGTTAGTCAGTTCAAAAGGAACACTTCTCAATGCAAGATTGCAGAGAATTTAGGTCTTTCAACATCTACAGTACATAATATTGTGAAAAGATTCAGAGAATTCAGAGACATCTCAGTCTGCAAGCAAGGATGGGTCGTGGCTCACCCCTTTGTGCCAAAATTCGTGAGAGAATTGTTAGTCAGTTCAAAAGGAACACTTCTCAATGCAAGATTGCAGAGAATTTAGGTCTTTCAACATCTACAGTACATAATATTGTGAAAAGATTCAGAGAATTCAGAGACATCTCAGTGCGTAAAGGGCAAGGTCGGAAACCACTGTTGAATGCGCGTGATCTTCGAGCCCTCAGGCGGCACTGCCTAAGAAACTGTCATGCTACTGTGACAATTATAGCTTCCTGGGCTCGGGAGTACTTCGGAAAACCATTGTCACTCAACACAGTCCATCGCTGCATCCAGAAATGCAACTTGAAACTGTATTACGCAAGGAGGAAGCCATACATCAACTCTATGCAGAAAATGCCGGCGAGTTCTCTGGGCCCGAGCTCATCTCAGATGGACCGAAAGACTGTGGAACCGTGTGCTGTGGTCAGATGAGTCCACATTTCAGCTAGTTTTCGGAAAAAACGGGTGTCGAGTTCTCCGTGCCAAAGATGAAAACGACCATCCAGATTGTTATCAGGGAAAGGTGCAAAAGCCAGCATCTGTGATGGTATGGGGGTGCATCAGTGCCCACGGCATGGGTGAGTTGCATGTATGTGAAGTTACCATTGACTCTGAGGCATATATTAGGATTTTAGAGAGACGTATGTTGCCATCAAGGCCACGTCTCTTCCCGGGACGTCCATGCTTATTTCAGCAGGACAATGCCAGACCACATTCTGCACGGGCTACAACAGCGTGACTTTGTAGACACAGAGTGCATGTGCTTGACTGGCCTGCTGCCAGTCCAGATCTATCTCCTATTGAAAATGTATGGCGCATCATGAAGAGGAGAATCAGACAACGGAGACCACGGACTGTTGAGCAGCTGAAGTCTTATATCAAGCAAGAATGAACAAAATTTCCAATTGCAAATCTACTACAATTAGTATCCTCAGTTCCAAAACGATTAAAAAGTGTTATGGAAAGGAAAGGTGATGTAACACAATGGTAAACATGGCTTTGTCCCAACTTTTGTTGAGTGTGTTGCAGCCATCAAATTCTAAATTTGTGTATGTTTACAAAATACAATTAAGTTGGTTAGTAAAACTTGAAAATATTTTCTTCGTACCTTTGTCAGTTAAATAAAGGTTCACGTGAATTAACGTATCACAGATTTTTGTTTTTATTGCATTTTGGAAAATATCCCAACTTTTCTGAAAATGGGGTTTGTAAGTAGAAAGGCTAATGGAATGTTGGCCTTTATTGTAAGGGTTATGGAGTACGAAGGTAAGGATGTTTTGTAGCAACTTTATTGGGAGCTCATGAGACAACACCTGGTGTTCTGTGTACAGTCTCAATCTCGTCTTTAAAGAAGGGCATACTTGGATCAAGGGATTCACATATGGGGGGAGGGGTGAGCAAGTAGGGAAGAATGAGAGGTGATCTTACTGAAGCAAGATTCTGAGGGTGTTGTCAGACGAGATGCTGAGAGGATGTTTCTCCAAGTGAGGAGATCAAGAAAATGGGATATAGTTTGAGTAATTGGTTTCCTATTGATCAGGAGATGAAGAGGAATTTCTTCTGTAAATTGTGATCCTTTAGAATTCTCCACTTAAAAGTTGTGGTAGAACCATAGAATATGGCTTCAGATTTATAGATAATTGGGCAGTTTTCCAGGGAAGGTGGGACCTGTTCCGGTGGGACGGTTTACATCTGAACTGGAGGGGGACAAATATTCTTGCAAGTAGGTTTGCTAGAGAGGCTCCAGTGGATTTAAACTAGATACAAGGGGGGGGGGGTACCAGAGTGTAGGAACAGATGTAGGGGAGAAGGAAGGAAAAGAAAATAGTAAAGTTGTTTTCACCGTTAGTGATGAACAGAGTAAGAGGTGGAAAATTTCTTAAATGCATTTATTTTAATGCTAGGAGCATTATAAGAAAGGTGGATGAGCTTAAAGCATGGATTGATACCCAGAAGTATGATGTGGTAGTTATTAGTGAAACATGGTTACAGGAGGGGTGTGATTGGCAACTAAATATTCTTGGATTTCATTGCTTCAGGTGTGATAGAATCGGAGGGACAAGGGGGGAGGTGTTGCATTGCTTGTCAGAGAAAATATTACAGCGGTGCTCTGGCAGGATAGATTAGAGGGCTCGTCTAGGGAGGCTATTTGGGTGGAATTGAGGAATGGGAAAGGTATAGTAACACATATAGGGGTATATAAAAGATCACCAAATGGGGAGTGAGAATTGAAGGAGCAAATTTATAAGGAGATAGCAGATATTTGTAGTAAGCACAAGCTTGTGAATGTGGGAGATTTTAATTTTCCACACATAGACTGGGAAGCCCATACTGTAAAAGGGCTGGATGGTTTGGAGTTTGTAAAATGTGTGCAGGATAGTTTTTTGCAGCAATACATAGAGGTACCAACTGGAGAAGGGGCAGTGTTGGATCTCCTGTTAGGGAATGAGATGGGTCAGGTGACAGAGGTATGTGTTGGGGAGCACTTCGGGTCCAGTGATCACAATGCCATTAGTTTCAATATAATTATGGAGAAGGATAGGTCTGGACCCAGGGTTGAGATTTTTGATTGGAGAAAGGCTAACTTTGAGGAGATGCAAAAGAATTTAGGAGGAGTGGATTGGGACAATGCGTTTTATGGGAAGGATGTAATAGAGAAATGGAGGTCATTTAAAGGTGAAATTTTGAGGGTACAGAATCTTTATGTTCCTGTTAGGTTGAAAGGAAAGGTTAAAAGTTTGAGAGAGCCATGGTTTTCAAGGGATATTGGGAAAAGAGAGAGATCTACAATAAATATAGGCAGCGTGAAATAAATGAGGTGCTCAAGGAATATAAAGAATGTAAAAATAATCTTAAGAAAGAAATTAGAAAAGCTAAAAGAAGATACAAGGTTGCTTTGGCAAGTAAGGTGAACATAAATCCAAAGGGTTTCTACAGTTATATTAATAGCAAAAGGATAGTGAGAGATGAAATTGGTCCCTTGGAGAATCAGAGTGGACAGCTATGTGTGGAGCCAAAAGAGATGGGGGAGATTTTGAACAATTTCTTTTCTTCGGTATTCACTAAGGAGAAGGATATTGAATTGTGTAAGGTAAGGGAAACAGGGAAGTTATGGAAACTATGATGATTAAAGAAGAGGAAGTTCTGGAGCTTTTAAGGAATATAAAAGTGGATAAGTCTCCGGGTCCCGACAGGATATTCCGTAGGACTTTGAGGGAAGTTAGTGTGGAAGTAGCAAGGGCTCTGACAGAAATATTTCAAATGTCATTAGAAACGGGGATGGTGCCCGAGGATTGGCGTATTGCACATGTGGTTCCATTGTTTAAAAAGGGTTCTAAGAGTAAACCTAGCAATTATCGGCCTGTGAGTTTGACGTCAGTGGTGGGTAAATTGATGGAAAGTATTCTTAGAGATGGTATATATAATTATTTGGATAGACAGGATCTGATTAGGAACAGTCAACATGGATTTGTGCGTGGAAAGTCATGTCTGACAAATCTTATTGAATTTTTTGAAGAGGTTGCTAGGAAAGTTGATGAGGGTAAAGTGGTAGATGTTGTCTATATGGACTTCAGTAAGGCCTTTGACAAGGTTCCACAGGGAAGGTTAGTTAGGAAGGTTCAATCGTTAGGTATTAATGTTGAAGTAGTAAAATGGATTCAGCAGTGGCTGGATGGGAGACGCCAGAGAGTAGTGTGGATAACCGTTTGTCAAATTGGAGGCCGGTGACTAGTGGTGTGCCTCAGGGATCTGTACTGGGTCCAGTGTTGTTTGTCATATACATTAATGATCTGGATGATGGGGTGGTAAATTGGATTAGTAGGTATGCAGATGATACTAAGATAGGTGGAGTTGTGGATAATGAAGTAGGTTTTCAAAGCTTGCAGAGAGATTTAGGCCAGTCAGAAGAGTGGGCTGAAAGATGGCAGATGGAGTTTAATGCTGATAAATGTGAGGTGCTACATTTTGGTAGGACTAATCAAAATAGGACATACATTGAAGAATGCAGTAGAACAGAGGGATCTCGGAATAATGGTGCATAGTTCCCTGAAGGTGGAATCTTATGTGAATAGGGTGGTGAAGAAAGCTTTTGGTATGCTGGCCTTTATAAATCAGAGCATTGAGTATTTGACTTGGGATGTAATGTTGAAATTGTACAAGGCATTGGTAAGGCCAAATTTGGAGTATTGTGTGCAGTTCTGGTTACCGAATTATAGGAAAGATGTCAACAAAATAGAGAGAGTACAGAGAAGATTTACTAGAATGTTACCTGAGTTTCATCTCCTAAGTTACAGGGAAAGGTTGAACAAGTTGGGTCGTTATTCTTTGGAGCATAGAAGGTTGAGGGGGGACTTGATAGCGGTATATATTTCAATGCTAGGAGTATTGCGGGGAAGGCGGACGAGTTGAGGGCGTGGATTGACACGTGGAATTATGACGTTATAGCAATTAGTGAAACTTGGCTACAGGAGGGGCAGGGCTGGCAGCTTAATATTCCAGAGTTCCGATGTTTCAGATGTGATAGAGGCAGAGGAATGAAAGGTGGGGGAGTGGCATTGCTTGTTAGGGAAAATATTACAGCAGTGCTCAGGCAGGACAGATTAGAGGGCTTGTCTACTGAGTCCTTATGGGTGGAGCTGAGAAACAGGAAAGGTATGGCCACATTAGTGGGGTTGTATTATAGACCACCCAATAGTCAGCGAGAATTGGAGGAACAAATCTGCAGAGAGATAGCAGGCAACTGCAAGAAACATAAAGTTGTGGTGGTAGGGGATTTTAATTTTCCACATATTGATTGGGACTCCCATACTGTTAGGGGTCTAGATGGTTTAGAGTTTGTAAAATGTGTTCAGGAAAGTTTTCTAAATCAATATATAGAGGTACCAACTAGAGGGGATGCAATATTGGACCTCCTGTTAGGAAACGAGTTAGGACAAGTGACGGAAGTGTGTGTAGGGGAGCACTTTGGTTCCAGTGATCATAACACCATTAGTTTCAACTTGATCATGGACAAGGATAGATCTGGTCCTAGGGTTGAGGTTCTGAACTGGAAGAAGGCCAAATTTGAAGAAATGAGAAAGGATCTAAAAAGCATGGATTGGGACAGGTTGTTCTCTGGCAAGGATATGATTGGTAAGTGGGAAGCCTTCAAAGGAGAAATTTTGAGAGTGCAGAGTTTGTATGTTCCTGTCAGGATTAAAGGCAAAGTGAGTAGGAATAAGGAACCTTGGTTCTCAAGGGATATTGCAACTCTGATAAAGAAGAAGAGAGAGTTGTATGACATGTATAGGAAACGGAGTAAATAAGGTGCTTGAGGAGTATAAAAAGTGCAAGAAAATACTTAAGAAGGAAATCAGGAGGGCTAAAAGAAGACATGAGGTTGTCTTGGCAGTCAAAGTGAAGGATAATCCAAAGAGCTTTTACAGGTATATTGAGAATAAAAGGATCGTAAGGGATAAAATTGGTCCTCTTGAAGATCAGAGTGGTCGGCTATGTGCGGAACCAAAAGAAATGGGGAAATCTTAAATGGGTTTTTACTAAGGAAACTGGCATGAAGTCTATGGAATTAAGGGAAACAAGTAGTGAGATCATGGAAACTGTACAGATTGAAAAGGAGGAGGTGCTTGCTATCTTGAGGCAAATTAAAGTGGATAAATCCCCAGTACCTGACAGGATATTCCCTCGGACCTTGAAGGAGACTGGTGTTGAAATTGCAGGGGCCCTGGCAGATATATTTAAAATGTCGGTGACTACGGGTGAGGTGCCGGAGGATTGGAGAGTGACTCATGTTGTTCCGTTGTTTAAAAAAGGATCGAAAAGTAATCCGGGAAATTATAGGTCGGTGAGTTTAACGTCAGTAGTGGGTTAGTTATTGGAGGGAGTACTAAGAGACAGAATCTACAAGCATTTGGATAGACAGGGGCTTATTAGGGAGAGTCAACATGGCTTTGTGCGTGGTAGGTCATGTTTGACCAATCTGTTGGAGTTTTTCGAGGAGGTTACCAGGAAAGTGGATGAAGGGAAGGCAGTGGATATTGTCTACATGGATTTCAGTAAGGCCTTTGACAAGGTCCTGCATGGGAGGTTAGTTAGGAAAATTCAGTCGCTAGGTATACATGGAGAGGTGGTAAATTGGATTAGACATTGGCTCAATGGAAGAAGCCAAAGAGTGGTAGTAGAGAATTGCTTCTCTGAGTGGAGGCCTGTGACTAGTGGTGTGCCACAGGGATCAGTGCTGGGTCCATTGTTATTTGTCATCTATATCAATGATCTGGATGATAATGTGGTAAATTGGATCTGCAAATTTGCTGATGATACAAAGATTGGAGGTGTAGTAGACAGTGAGGAAGGTTTTCAAAGCTTGCAGAGGGACTTGGACCAGCTGGAAAAATGGGCTGAAAAATGGCAGATAGAGTTTAATACAGACAAGTGTGAGGTATTGCACTTTGGAAGGACAAACCAAGGTAGAACATACAGGGTAAATGGTAAGGCACTGAGGAGTGCAGTAGAACAGAGGGATCTGGGAATACAGATACAAAATTCCCTAAAAGTGGTGTCACAGGTAGATAGGGTCGTAAGGAGAGCTTTTGGTACATTGGCCATTATTAATCAAAGTATTGAGTATAAGAGCTGGAATGTTATGATGAGGTTGTATAAGGCATTGGTGAGGCTGAAGCTCGAGTATTGTGTTCAGTTTTGGTCACCGAATTACAGGAAGGATATTAATAAGGTTGAAAGAGTGCAGAGAAGGTTTACAAGGATGTTGCCGGGACTTGAGAAACTCAGTTACAGAGAAAGGTTGAATAGGTTAGGACTTTATTCCCTGGAGCGTAGAAGAATGAGGGGAGATTTGATAGAGGTATATAAAATTATGATGGGTATAGATAGAGTGAATGCAAGCAGGCTTTTTCCACTGAGGCAAGGGGAGAAAAAAACCAGAGGACATGGGTTAAGGGTGAGGGGGGGAAAGTTTAAAGGGGACATTGGGGGGGGGCTTCTTCACACAGAGAGTGGTGGGAGTGTGGAATGAACTGCCAGATGAGGTGGTAAATGCGGGTTCTTTTTTAACATTTAAGAATAAATTGGACAGATACATGGATGGGAGGTGTATGGAGGGATATGGTCCATGTGCAGGTCAGTGGGACTAGGCAGAAAATGGTTCGGCACAGCCAAGAAGGGCCAAAAGGCCTGATTCTGATTCTTTGCTGTAGTTTTTCTATAGTTTTTTCTATTTAAAATTATGAGGGGGATAGATAGAGTTGATGTGGATAGGCTTTTTCCATTGAGAGTGGGGGAGATTCAAACAAGAGGACATGAGTTGAGAGTTAAAGGGCAAAAGTTCAGGGGTAACATGAGGGGGAACTTCTTTACTCAGAGAGTGGTAGCTGTGTGGAACGAGCTTCCAGCAGAAGTGGTTGAGGCAGGTTCGATGTTGTCATTTAAAGTGAAATTGGATAGCTATATGGACAGGAAAGAAATGGAGGGTTATGGGCTGAGTGCAGGTCGGTGGGACTAGGTGAGAGTAAGAGTTCGGCACGGATTAGAAGGGCCGAGATGGCCTGTTTCCGTGCTGTAATTGTTATATAGTTAGTATACAATATATTGCAGGCATATGAACTACATGGAAATCTACAGGTGCAGAGAGAGTTAGAAAGTGGTGTAGAGGCCAAAACCAGATCAATAATAGTCTTATTGCATGGGAAAGCAGGGATGAAGAGCCAATTGGCTCATGCTCTGTTTCTGATGCGTTTAACTCAATGGAGTATTCGGAAGTTTTGCAATGTACATAACTGCTTTGTATTTGATCATAGGGTACAATTGGCAATTAATCGACGAACAAAGGAAGCAGTGGCAGTGAAGAAAGTGGACACCACACATGCTCGTGACTGCCCTGATAACATCAAGAAAGAAATCTGCATCAATAAGATGTTGAACCATGAAAACATCGTCCGCTTTTACGGGCATCGTCGAGAGGCACATATCCAATACTTGTTTTTGGAGTATTGCAGTGGAGGAGAGCTCTTTGATAGAATAGGTAGGATCTGTGCTTAAATTTAGGGTTTAAAATGGAGAAGTTTGGGGTGAGGGGGAAAAGGGTTAAAGATATTTTGTATACGGATTGGCTAATTTTAATAATTTTGGTTATACAGTTGCTGTCGCTTTTACGGATATACTTGTGTGGGTTCTTTAGTAATTGCACCATTGTGTCTTGAGCTAGAAAAAACTGGCATCCACTCCCAGACATTCTCTCTATAGAACACCCAAAAAACTTAATAATGGGAGAAATGGAAAATCTGAAGTTGTACATAATACTTTTCCAGATGTTACGGGAACAAAATAGGACAGTCTTTAAAGTTCACTATAGAAGCTGCTTCAGTTGTCCTTCTAAAAATGCAAACAATGGGAATTCTGCAGGTGCTGGAAATTCAAGCAACACACACAAAATTGCTGGTGAACGCAGCAGGCCAGGCAGCATCTATAGGAAGAGGTACAGTCGACGTTTCAGGCCGAGACCCTTCGTCAGGGCTAACTGAAAAGAGATAGTCAGAGATTTCTGGCATTAGCGATTTCTCTTACCATCTCTTCTTTCAGTTTGTCCTGACGAAGGATCTCAGCCCAAAACGTTGACTGTACCTCTTCCTAGAGATGCTGCCTGGCCTGCTGCGTTCACCAGCAACTTTTGTTTTCAGTTGTCCTTCTATGTTTTTTGGTCTATGGCCTAAATAGGGCATGTTGGAGAATCCATCTACTCGGGCACCTGACTGAAATGAGGCCTGGGAATTGGGATTAAATTTAAGAGTGATGTAAAATGACATAATTTCAGACAATATTAATGATTTGCGAGCTGATACCAAGTTCAGCCTTTGATTAATTTGATCTGCCTTCCCACAGAGCCTGATGTGGGGATGCCTGAAGCAGATGCTCATAGGTTTTTCCAGCAGCTGATAGCAGGAGTGGTAAGTGCCCCTAATCATTTATCCTTTTGTTTTAAGTGAGTGTTTATGATGTGCAGCAGCAGTTTTCTCTATTTAGATGTGCATTACAGAGCATGATCATAGATGGATTGTGTTATTTACCTGCCCATGTTTGCTCTCGAAGAGCTTTGTCTGCCGGAATTGAATTGGCACTATAACCAGCAATAAGGATATTAACAGTGCTTTGTCCCAATTTTCAAATGAGATAAATTTTGGAGCTCACCATAATTCCCTTTTACAGAAAAACGCTGTTCATGGATGGGTGACCTCCCAAAGTACATCACAGCCTATGAACATCTTTAGAAGTTTCATCATTCTTCTAGGCAAGCCTTAATAATCAACTTTCATATAGGCATTGGAAGTCTAATGTGCACCCAGATTAAGTCACAAAATATTCTCTGAACCAATTGTCCAGCTATTGTATCTGACTTATTAGTGTTACAGGTTTCCCCTGCCATCTGAAGGTAGAGCGTTCCTATGAAACGGTTCGTAAGCCGGAAGGTCGTAAAGCAAAGACGCAATTACCATTTATTTATATGGGAAAATTTTATGAGTGTTCGCAGACCCAAAAATAACCTACCAAATCATGCCAAATAACATATAAAACCTAAAATAACAGTAACATATAGTAAAGCAGGAATTATATGATAAATACACAGCCTATATAAAGTAGAAATACTTTTCCACAATCATTGCCTGCACTGTTCTCCGTAGCGAAAATCTCATGCAAGTGCCGTCGGCAGAAAATCTCATGCATGCGCTCTTGGCAGAAAATCTCACGCAAGTGCCGTTGGCAGAAACACAGCGCAAGCGCTCTCCAGTAACCTTTAAGCTATGAAGCTGCCAAATCATACCAAATAACACCTAAAAATACACAGCCGATATAAAGTAGAAATAATGTATGTACAGTGTAGTATCACTTACGGGAATCATGAAGACATCGAGCACACTGATGATGGTGTGTTAGGCTGAGATGTCGGAGGTTGGGGTGGTGCAGTGGCCCCCCACCCTCCGGGCAGCGAACCAATATCAATCTGCGAAGAATGCAGCGGTACAGCGGTAGCTGGAACGCACCCAGCACATCTTTAAGAAAAAAGCCAAAATAAACAAGCTAATTAATTAGGTGCTGCCTGGCACGTAAATGTTGGCCCAGATCAGAGGTGGCGCAATCGGCAATCTTCAACATCATCTTCGTCAACTTCCACAAGTCAAGCTCGCTTTGTCCTTGCTTCGTTCACCATGATCGAAACGCTTAATTATGTCTAGTTTTACGCTAAGTGTAACACCCTTACGAGCTCTTTTAGGCTTTTCTGATACCTTAGAACTCATCTTGCAAACGGCTGCTCACAGGCACGTGTTTAAGCAATGCCGGCGAGAATGCCGTTCTGGGGGAGGAGCGGCTGCTCGGGGCATGCACTGCTTTTTTTTTGCGCGCTTCTTTTATCGCGCGCTGCCTTTTTTCGTAATAGTGAAAACACCTTCTGTTAGCAAAAACAGGTAACTAATGTAGGTCTTTCGTAACAGTGAGGTGTTAAAAGCGAGGGGCACCTGCACTAATTCTGCCATAAATCTGTTCCATTTGTATAATTGATATTTTGTGGGCTTGGAGATTTCGAAAAAGATGTAAATTCAAAATACCTGATTTATCTTTGTCTTTGCCTACTTTCAGGAATACCTTCATAGCATTGGAATTACACACAGGGACATCAAGCCAGAAAATCTGTTACTTGATGACCGAGGTATAAGAATGTAAATCTTTTCACTTTTATTGTGCAATAAAACAAAAATTGGGTATTGTTATGCCTTATTCACAGCATTTCAGACATTTAGAACTATACTCAAACCCTAGGCAACAATATTCATACTCGTTGACAATAATGAAAAGCTGAATGGATCTTGAGTCAGTGGTCCTTTTTGTATCTTTGTTCTCTTTGCTCAGTGTGCAAAGGATTTCTAGCAATGTAACGGGCTGAGATATAAACATTCTTCAATAACTGCAGTCATCTCCGTGCAAGCTGATGGTGAGCATTTGTTCTATATGGTTAAACAGTTTTGAGATCCATTAGCCCACAGGATGTGGGAGGAGGCTACCCATCAAGCTTGAACATTTCCCTGCATGTCACCGAAACTTTGGAACTGGAGCTTTGGTATTCATAGCAACATCTGAATCAATGGGAGTATTGCAAACCATGGGTCTATTTGTTTGATGTGTATGCTAAGAGAACGTGATAGGGGTTCCAGCTGAATTTTTTTTTCTCCCGTTCCCCTGCAGCTTATCTCAAATTCATTTAATGGTGTCTTGACCTAGGCAAACCTGGTGATTGAACGGACTGTTTTGGTTCTGCAGTAAGAAGGCTTTGGGCAAGGTTCAACCCTGGTTATTATCGAATGATTTGTGAAAGAGGGGAGGAGAAGATGGTGGCGCGTGGCCACTCCAAAGTGATATCGTATTTGTTAAGTAGGGGCCCTGCACAATCCTGATTTGATGGAGACAGATGTGAGAAGCACGGAGGAACATCTGGAGAAACTTCTGAAATGCCTGCTTCGCTGCCGCTGCTACTGTGCGATCGAGAATCTCCGGAGGGGAAGGCCCCAAATCCTCAGCTTTGCCTATTGCCTGTTGCCAGGGCTGGGGTCGAAGCGCTCAGCAGAGATGGTGCTCGGTGTTGGAGGGCTGGTCGGAGGCTCGAAGTTTTCGGACGGACTCGAGTCGGCTGTGGTCGGGTGCTTCCAGGGTGCTGCATTGGCAAGTTTGCGGTGCTGGAAGCTCATGGCAGGGAGAGTTTCTCCCTTCTACCGTCTGCGTGAGATGATGGGACTTTCGAGAGACTTTGAGACTTTTTTTTTACCGTGCCCATGGTCTGTTCTTTATCAAATTACGGTATTGCTTTGCACTGTTGTAACTATACATTATAATTATGTGGTTTTTGTCAGTTTTGTTAGTCTTGGTTTGTCTTGTGTTTCTGTGATATCATTCTGGAGGAACATTGTATCATTTTTTAATGCATGCATTACTAAATGACAATAAAAGAGGACTGCGTGTCCTCATAATCTAAAAAAAAATTTGGGAAATTCCCATGGCTGTGTTGGGTGAGCGATGGTTTAAAGTTTGGATATCTTTTCTACTTTTATGTACAGGTATCTCAAATGCAAAGAATGAAGGTGGTGAAGCCTGGGTTCAAAGCTTAAAAGAAAATGGTGCTTCATGATTTCATGTCATTTTTCCTGGTTGCATGGAAGGGTGCTTGGTGGGGCTGTTGCTAATATATGATTAGCTATGCAGGGTTTCCATGTTCGAAGCAAGCAAGGTATAAGGATTTCAGGTTTCTGGTTAGTCAACATGCCACACCTATGAAGGCCAGCAACATGGACGTGGGACCAAAGACATCTGTAGTCAGGTGTCGGGTCGGCAGACCAGTGAGGACAGGGCTAGTGGCTTGCTCGGGCAGCAAGAGCATCTGTGACCGCCCCCCCCCCCTGTAATAGACCACTTTTCAAATAAAAATGTGATTACTTTGTTGGTATGTAGCCCAGTGCCTGATTTAACAAAGATAACAAACAGGTGCTAATGATCAATGACACAATGAGCTGACTGAATGAAACTGATCAACTAAAACAAGCAGGTGTAGAAGGAATCAATCTATGTGAGGGACAGTACTGTGCAAAAGTCTAAAGTGTATATATTTATCTCAGATGCTTAGACTTTCGCACAGTACTATATTTGCCAACGTGGAGCAGTGAGCAAGTTTGTAAATCTGGCGGGTGCAAAGGATGTTAGGAATGGTGCGGGTGGAGTGCCGCGAGGGATGTGGCACAGGTGGCAGAGGAGGGTCGGGGTGGTGACGGTGCAGACACACGAGGCTCTGAGACACAGGCAAGGTCACTTGATTACAAATAATTGGTTTATTGATCATTACTGAATATCTCTGGTGTTTCCCACTCCCTCCCCTCGCCCTTCCCCTTCTCCCAACCATGATTCCCCCTCTCCCTGCTCCCTTCCCACTCTCAGTCCATAATAGAGACTCGTATCAGAATCAGGTTTATCATCACTCACAGGTGTCATGAAGTTTGTTTTTTTTTGTGGCAGCAGTACAATGCAATACATAAAATTACAGTACTGTGCAAAAGTCTTGGGCACTGTAGATGTACATGTGTTCCTAAGCTTTTGCACAACACTATCTTCAGTGAAAAGAGCAAGGAGTTGTGCAACAGGTGGTATGGCCTCCGCAGAACCCTGATCTCAACATTATCGAGACCTGTCTGGGATTACCTGGAGAGACAGAAGCAAGTGAGACAACCAACATCTGCAGAAGAACTGTGTGTGGCAACTTCTCCAAGATGCATGGAACAACCTACCAGCCAATTTTCTTAGAAAACTGCACGACAGTGTACCTCAGAGAATTGATGCAATTTTAAAAGAAAAGGGTGGTCGCACCAAATATTGATTTGATTTAACCTTTTACTGTTTACTGCCCTTTGTCGTAATCTTTTGATATTTAGAAACTTTTCATTATTTTTGAAAGCATTTTCACTTTACAGATTTTTTTTTTACGTGTGCCTAAGACTTTTGCACAGTACTGACTGTATTTGTCTTGATAACATCGGTCCTTTGCGCCATGTCCTTAGCCTAATGTTTTTGTTCTCCAGATAACCTGAAGCTCTCTGATTTTGGTTTGGCGACAGTTTATAGACACAATGGCCGGGAGAGGTTATTAAATAAAATGTGCGGCACTTTACCGTATGTTGCCCCAGAACTACTGAAGAGGAAGGAGTTCCATGCAGAACCTGTGGATGTGTGGTCCTGTGGAATTGTCCTTGTTGCCATGCTGGCTGGAGGTTGGTTCAGTTTTAAGATGTGAGGAGTGATCCATCTGAATTATGAATTTTATCATGTCAAATTGTCTTTTTTCCTCCCTCTTCATTAATTTCTTTCGTAATCTGTTTCTGCTGTGTCTTTTGCCGTGTAATCAACTTGCACAAAATCTGCATGTTTTCCAGCAATATTATTCTATTGTCTGCATACAAGCTATAAGCTAAAGCATAGTGCGTCAATGATAAATTAAATGTTTAAACTGGTGTTTAATTTATTAAAATGCTATCTTTGGAATTCAGATTGCTTTTGTCTTGTAAGGATTTTCAGAGTTAAATTTTCTGAACAGTTATAATTTGACTCGAATTGCTGTACTTTAGAACAAGTAGTGTAACAACAGCTGTTTGCCACTTGAGGTCGCTGGAGTTACAAGTGTAGTTTAGCATCAAACGAATTACAGTAAAACTAATAATCAGTCATACTTGGTGCTAGACTAACAAATTTCCCAGACTATTGGATGGTATTTCTGTTATTAACCCAAACCGCTTTTAGTTTTCTACTTTTATTAGATGTTGCACAGTAATTTTTCAAGTCCCTTGATTATCTATTGTTATTTGAATGTTTTAATATCTACTGCCCTGAAGAGTGACCCAAAGTAGTTATATGGAATCTAACATTTCCAATTATTAATTCTCCAGTCTTGTTCACAATGAAGCCAACTCTACTTCCTTTTTTATACTTGTAGAAATTCTTAACTGTTCTTATTATTTTCTGGTTTATTTTAAAATAATGTGTGCTTAATGTTCAACTTCTTTATAACTTTTCTAGTCACTCTTTGTTGTTTTCTAATCTGTTCCCAATCTTGAAAGACTTCCTTATTGTTTAATTTCACACTCTTCTTTCTTGGTCAGCGGCTGATTCTTTCTCTCTCGAATGTATCTTCTCAGATTTGAAATGGCTCTTTTATTCTTTAATCAATTATTTCAGGCCACTTTAGCCAATTCTGTCCTTGTGCCACTGTAATGGCTCCTCCTTAAACTTAGTGTGCTATTAATTTTGGCCTGAGTTTCTCACTGTCAAATCCTAGCATGCAATGATCACTTTTTCCTAGAGCAATTTTTTAACTACAGGTTTTCCCCGCCATCCGAAGGTAGAGCGTTCCTATGAAACGGTTCATAAGCCGGAATGTCGTAAAGCAAAGAAGCAATTACCATTTATTTATATGGGAAAAATTTATGCGCATTCGCAGACCCAAAAATAACCTACCAAATCATGCCAAATAACACATAAAACCTAAAATAACAGTAACATATAGTAAAAGCAGGAATGATATGATAAATACACAGCCTACATAAAGTAAAAATACTTCTCTACAATCATTGCCTGCACTGTTCTCTGTAGCGAAAATCTCATGCAAACGCTCTTGGCAGAAACATGGCGCAAGCGCTCTCGGCAAAAGCACTCTCTCCAGTAACCTTTAAGCTATGAAGCTGCCAAATCATACCAAATAACGCAAAAAAATACACAGCCTGTATAAAGTAGAAATAATGTATGTACAGTGTAGTATCACTTACCGGAATTGGGAAGACAGCGCAGAGCACACTGATGATGGTGTGTTAGGCTGAGATGTCGGAGGTTGGGGTGGTGCAGTGATCCCCACCCTCCAGGCCACTGACCGATACCGATCTGCGTAGCATGCAGGGGTACAGCGGTGGCTGGGACGCACCCAGCACAATTGCTTCTGATCTGGGCCGACATTTATGTGCAGGGCGGCACCTAATTAATTAGCTTGTTTATTTCGGCTTTTTTTCTTAAAGATGTGCTGGGTGCCTCCCGGCTACTGCTGCATTCTCCATGAATCGGTATCTGTCCACGACCCGGGGGTTGGGGTGGTGGGACACTGAGGTGTCATCTCATCGTCGTCTGTTTCCATCAGGGCAGGCAGGTCATCTTCTTCTATGTCTGCCTGCCTCGATGTCGAAGGTCGAGGTTCGTCGTCTGATGTGGAAGGCTTGAAAAACGACATTATGCTTGACTGCTAGCCTGGCGCATTTTTCTATCATAGTAAGCACTCTTAGAGTTCTTTGTAAGCACTCAAACCACCTTGCAAATATGCCCTAAACCGACGTACCCTTTCAAAATTAAAGTCGTACTTTATCATTGCAGTGAAAATTTCACGTAGTTGCTTCACGTTCAGTTCCTGGACGACTTCATTTTCGGTCCGTTCGCTACTGCATTTGTTTTCGATTGTTATCCTTTCCTCTTCCAATTGCATCAGCTCTTCATCTATCAGTTCTTGGTCATGGGATGCCAAAACCTTTTCAACATCATCTTCGTCAACTTCCACAAGCTAAACTCACTTTGCCCTTGCTTCGTTTACCACGATCGAAATGCTTAATTATGTCTAGTTTTACACTAAGTGTAACACCCTTACGAGCTCTTTTAGGCTTTTCCAATACCTTAGAACTCATCTTGCAAACGGATGCTCACAGGCACGTGTTTAAGCAATGCCGGCTAGAATGCAGTTCCGAATCCGGGGGAGGAGCAGCTGCTCGGGGCGCGCACTGCCTTTTTTCGCGTGCTGCCTTTTTTTTGTAACAGTGAAAACACCTTCTGTTAGCGAAAACAGGTAATTAATGTAGGTCTTTCGTAACAGCGAGGTGTCGTAAAGTGAACATTTGAAAAGCGGGGGACACCTGTATAAGATTAATTTAATCCTGTTTAATTATGCAATGCCATATCTAAATTAATATGTTCTAACATAATAGTTTCTTTCGTCCATCCTTGGGGAGCAATGTTTTTTTTTGCAGGACCAGCCGCAGATTAGTGTTTCAATAACCCTATGCATTGAACCCTATTCATTCAACACTATTGGTGTGATAGCAGAATACTAAGTTGTAGATTACAGAATGTTAAATACCTTGCACTGGAACAATCTGGCTTCTTTGCCTTTTTCCCCCTGTGGTTTGGAAACTTTAAAGTTTGGCTGTTTTCAAGGCAAAAGTTTTTCAAATTTAATTTAATTCTTTTCTTTTAAATGGTGGTGTAGCTGTGATTGAATGGGGAGACTGCTCTTAAGTGCCAGGGCACATCTCCTGGGCAGAATGTACTAGCCACAGGTCTTTACGATGTATGATTTTGTGTTACAGAGTTACCCTGGGACCAGCCTGCTGTGAGTTGCCAAGAGTACTGCGATTGGAATGAAAAGAAACTATATCTGACACCATGGAAGAAGATTGAACCTTTCCCATTGAGTAAGCAAATGATTTGGGATCTGCCCTTTGGCTAGTGCAGCATTGGGTATAGTCAAGTAATTTGGTGTTGTTTTATAATTTTGGGCTGTTGCACAATTTACCAGTAACTCAATTGTTTTTATCTTATTTAATTCTTCACAGATTGAGAGTGTAGCAATCTTGTTTATGGGATGTCCATAATTGAACTGTGTGGTGTGTTTTGGATTAACAGACAATATAAAGCAGCTAGAGCTGAGTAAAGCTAACTGATCAGCGTAAAGTACATGGAGCTGTATCAAAGTTGCTGTCTGACCTGTTGAGTTTTTCCAGCATTTTCAGTTTTTATTTCTGTTTACTAGCCTTTGTGGTTTTGTCTTAATTTTTTAATTTCCCCCTCCAAGTTAGACACCAAATGTTGGGTCTGGGTCTTTGTGTGCAGATGCCTTCTGTTGCCCAAAATTCGTGTTCAGGTGACTTGTGAGCTAGGAGGCTCAGAGGCAATGGACACCACAGCTTTCTGAACGCTGTCTTCATCTGGTGCCCATGTGTTTCCTGAAGAATATGTTCCTTGACAGTACTGTGTACCAATGTTTATTTTTCTTGCTCTCATTCATCCCATTAACAAGCCTAGTAACACTGAACCAGTTTGTGGCCATCTGAATGAGATTAGTCTGCTCAACTGGAATCAGAATGAAGATTTGATCTATGTAATTTTTCCATTTGTATCTTTGTACAGTATCTCATAGCCCTTTTCAATAAAAAAGTAGTGCTATTCATGGATGGGTGACTTTCCAAAGTACATCATGGTCTATACATAGCTTTTGAAGTTTTATCATTGTCTTTCTAGGCAATTCTAAATCACAAATTGCAAGTTACAGGAAATTTAAAAAAAAAAGTTGATCTGTTAGTTTGAGGATACTGGGGAAGTTTGCCCGTTCTTCACAGGGTACTAAGGGATATGTTGAGCTATAGGAAATAGGCAGTTTATTTATCATTTCATCAGCAGGAGAGCGTTTCTGATAACGTGGAACTCCCTCGCTATGGTGCACTGGAATGTCAGCCCATATTTTTGTGCTCCCGTCACCAGAGTAAGAATGGAACACATGACCTCCTGATTTGACAGCAAGAATGCTACACTGACTCATGACTGACCTGAAGTTGAAACTTTGGTTTTTGGTTTCTGTTTAGTATATGTTTTTCAATAATTGACTGCAAATTATCCTTGAAGTAAAGCAGTGGTTATTTATTATCCTCAGCCAAAACATCTGTGAAATTCAAAGCAAAACTTTCAATTTCACTAAGCCTTTGCGGTAGACTTAAGAATTTCTGTTGATAGAAGATAGCATTCATCTTTTTGGACTTGGTTCCGGATAGTTGCCATTCTTGTCTGTCTGTCCAGATTCTAAATATTGTGGTTCATGTACATTGTTTGTGATATAGTGTATGAAAGCTCCTCTCCCAATAGAGGGAGATGTTTGAGGAATTTTTCCTCGCTCTTCAGTTCTTTGTGCTCTTTTGCTCTGTAAGCAGCAAGGATAAGGAGATGGCTGTACAGGATTAGCAGTGATCTTCCGAAATTCCTGCAGCTTCTGAAACAGTTAAAAAGCAAAAAATATGTTAGTATTATAGAAATGATGTAGTGACAAACTAGGAAATACTGTAGCTGTAGTTTGCAACATGCCAAAGTATGTAAAGAAAGCCGTGGTGTCTGGGCTTCGCGTCATACCATGGCAAATCAGCATGGTTTAATGGAGGTCTTAGTTGGTATGTGGCCAGATCCAGGGTTTTCAGGGTTTTGAGGTTTTGAGCTAGGCTCGAGTGTGCAGCGGGAGCTGGAATCTAGTATACTGGGCAGGGGAGGGTAAGGAATGTGGGTAGTTTTACATAAAAGATGAATCTGGGACCTGGACTATAGAGGGATTGATTGTTATATGTAATTATAACCTTAGTGGCCTGAGTAATAGCCACAGGTATTGTCATGCAAAGGAAGTCCATGCCCCTGTCCTATGTGATCGTGGACAAGTGTCCCCCCACAAAATCATTTAGTCTCCCAAACCAGAATCCCTGGATGAATCATGAGATCGACAATCTGCTGTGGGCCAGATCAGTGATGTAAAGGTCTGACGAACAAGTAAAGCACAAGAGCTCCTGGTACTATCTCCAGAGAACCATCTCACAGGTGAAGTGGCAGTTTCAGACTAGAATCAATGAAGGATGTTCAACAGCTGTGACAGGGCTTGAATGCTATTACTACCTAAAGTAAAATCAAGTGACATAGGTGACAATATCGATCTCACAAGCTCAATGCTTTCAGTGCTCACTTTGTCAAAACATGAATGAACCTTCATAAACTCCCACAGCCCCAATGACCCTGTGATTTCAGTCTCTTGAGGCCGATGTGACAGCATCCTTCAGGAGTGTGAACCCATGGAAAGCATCCAGCCCAGATGGGTTTCCTGGCCGAGTACTAAAGGCCTGTGCTGATCAATTGGCTGGAGTGTTCACTGAGATCTTTAACCTCTCATTTCAGCAGTCTGAGGCACCCACCTGTCTCAAGCAGGTTTCAGTTATACTGGTGCCTAAGAAAAACGTGGTAACTTTCCTCAATACTATCATCCAGTAGCACTTAGATCCATTGTGATGAAGTGTTTTGAGTGGCCAGTGATGAAACATCAACTCCTCCCTGAGAAGTTACTTGGATCCGCTCCAGTTTGCCTAGTGACACAACAGGTCCTGCAAATGCCATTTCATTGGCTCTTCACTCAACCCTGGAACATCTGGACAATGCCCATGTACAGAAAATCCTACGAAAATTATTGGGTACAGCCCAGTCCATCACGGATAAAGCCTTCCCACCATTGAGCACATCTATTTGGAGTGTTGCAGCATCCATCATCAGGGCCCCCCAGCATCTAGGTTATGCTCTCTTCTCACTGCTGCCATCAGGAAGAAGGTACAGAAGCCTTAGCACTCGCACCACCAGGTTCTGGAGCTGTTACTACCCCTCAACCATCAGGCTCTTGAACCAAGGGGAATAACTTCACTCGTCTCGTTCACATAGAATAGTGAACTGTTCCCACAACATATGGATTCATTTTTAAGAACTCTTCATCTCACATTATCACTTTATTGCTTATTTATTTATTATCACTTTTTTTTTCTTTTGTATTTGCACAGTTTGCTGTCTTTTGCAGATTGGTTGTTTGTCCACCCTGTATTTCATTGATTCTATTATGATTATTGGATTTACTGAGTATGCCCACAAGAAAATGAATCTCAGGGTTGTATATGGTAACACATGCACTTTGATAATAAACTTACTTTGACTAATGAGGGCTTGAGATATTACGAATGATACAGCCAAGGTGTTGATGTTTGATTTAAATAAATGGCAGGGAAGTCAGAGTAACTGGCCCTTGAGCATGATCTGCTCAAGCCCAGTGCTGACTATGAGCCACCCATTTAAACTAACTCTACATAAATTTTTTATTTCTCCGAATTTTGAACTGTTTCACTTCCCTTTCTCATTCCTCTGAACCCCAATACTCCCTCCCCTCTGACCCCACTGTGTTCCCTGCCATATCTTTACCATTACCTCTGACTTTCCCCTCTCTGAGGCAGAACGTTCTGTCCTCAGCAAGGGACTTACATTTGTCCCCGATGCCTGCAGCTCAGTAAGTTCCATGCTGAATTTTCTTCCATTGCCTCAGTCCCCAAGCCTGTTTCTTTGGCAAGGATTCCCCACCCCCAGTGAAGACCCCTTCTCCCATTTCCAACCCTCCTCTTTTTGGATACCCTGCTCTGGTCTTCTGCCCACTCTGGTTCTTTTCATTTCTAACTGGTAACGAGACATTAACTGTTTCTACTTCAGCACTCCTCTCTTGTATTCAAACTTCATTGCAGTGCCCTCCACTCTACACCAATCCAAACCTCACCGTTAGACCAGCAGACAAGGGGGTGGTGCTGTTGTAGTTTGCCAACTGCCCTCTATATTGCTGAGGCCAAGCAGTGACTCTCAGAGACATCTCCTCTTACCCCTTCAAAAGGACCATCAGGCCATTGTCCTCCCACACTACCACCAACCTCATAGTTCCCTTACCTTTCATTGCTTGATTGTTCCTCTCACTTTATCCAAACCCAAGGTGTAGCCATGGGCACCTGCATAGACCCCAGCTATGTCTGTCTTTTCTTTGGTTATATGGAACAGTCCATGTTCCAAGTGTACATGTAACACTCCCCAACTCTTTCTACGCTACATTGTTGATTGCATTGGTGCTGCTTCCTGCACCCATGCAGAGCTCATCAGTGGTAGGAGGGGAGAGAAGTGGGGGGGGGGGTGGAGAATTTACCTGAAAGTTAGAGACATCGATGTTCTTGTCATCAGGTTGGAAGCTACGCAGATGGAATATGAGGTGATGCTCCTCCAACCTGAGTGTACCACAAAAGGCAGGATTTCCCAGTGGCTGCTCATTTTAATTTAACTTCCCATTCCCATTCTGACATGCTAGCTATGGTCTCCACAACTGCCACGATGAGACCACACTCAGGTTGGAGGAGCAACACCTCATTGCCTCTAGGTAGTCTCCAACTTGATAACATTAACATCGATTTCTCTAACTTCCAGTAATTTTTCCCTTCTCCACCTTCTTTTTTCCATACCTCATTCTGGTTTCCCCTTTGACTCCTCTTCTGACCTGCTGCCTGACTTGCATTTCATGTGTGTCCATCATCTGCAGAGTTGCTTGTTTATGAATTTCTAATATTCAGTGTACAGTGCCTTACTGTGGGTGGAGAGGAGCAGATTGGAAACTTTTACACTTGTTTGTTTAATTTTGTTAAGATTCTCTACTGTATGATTGTTTCTGGTCTGCACAGGTCTGCTGAACAACATTCTAATTGAAGGTCCAAAGAGCAGAGCCACTATTTCAGATATCAAAAAGGACAAGTGGTTCAGTAACCAGTTTAAAAAAGGTGAGTTATTTTGATACAGCAATCATGACCAGTAACTCTGGACTGCAAGACAAGTAGATTCATTGTGGGTTGTAAAAGTGAATCTTTTCCTTTATTAGGACAATAACTGATGAACCTGTTTGGGAAATGGATGCAGCACTTGAGATAATAGGGAACAATTTGGACCATGCTTCCCTCTTCCTACCAGCTTTTTCAGTAGAAAAGAGAAATCGTAGAATTGTTTTGGCGCTGAAAGAGGGCATTCAGCCCATCAAACAAAGTAGGGCAATCTCCTACTCTTCTCCCTGTAGCCCTGCAAGTTCTTTGCTCAAGTCCAATTGAATTAATTGTTTTGAAGCCACCACCTACAGGTTTGTTTCCTTCATTCCCACAGGATTTGGGGAAAATATCTTCATGTTTCCTTCTGTAATATGTGGATTACCTTTTGCTTAAAATATTATGCTGCCTGGATGTTGAACCATTTTCTAATGGGGGCAGCTTCCTTCTATCTGACTTCATCCAGACACCTGTATGAAATCCTGTTCAATTTTCTTTCTTCCAAAGAGAACAATCCTAACATCTCCAATGTATCCTCCATGCTGAGCACACTCGGCAAGGAACCACGTCTAAATATTGATTGCACCTTTTAGAATGTCATATTGTTCCTGAAGTTATGTAACCAGGATTAGATTTATTCTTCTGTTTGTGGCCAACCAGAGGCTCATACAGTTGCAGGTCCATTATAATTCTATAGTTTGTATGTTGATCAGTTTGGTGGAGAGCTTGTAATTTATTTGGAAAATGGGAGAGGTGTTGCAAAATGGTGTTTCTATAATCTAGGAGATTGTGAATAACCAGATCATTTTGGAATAGAATTGTGTTATTAAGTTGTTTGTTCTGCAAGTGAGATTGGGTTTTGCTCTTAATATACTCTTGAGGGAGAGGTTGGGGAATTAGTGAGGCATCTTTTGGGATGTTATTTGATGCTCAATGTCCAATGCTTATTCCATTAGAGCACTTAGCCCATCAAATCCATTCCTCAACTGTTCTCATAGGATAGCAGAACATTAATTTTCTGTATGAAAACTAATTCTTGAGAGGTGGGCATTGATGGCAAAGTCACTGCTGCTGATCTCAGTTATTCTTGAATAAGTCGCAAGGCCATTTGAGGCCATTTATGAGCTATTCACATCGTTGTGGGTCTAGAGACTCGTGTAGGGCAGACTGAATAAGCAAAGTTGGATTTCCTGAACAAACTCTGAGAACCAGATGAGTTTCTGATTATCATTAGTGATGCTATCTTACTTCAGATTTATTTAATTAACTAAAGATGAACTCCCAGCTGCTGTGATAATATTTGAACTTGTACATCTCGATTAGCAGTCCCTTTACTGCTATGATCCTTGCCCCCATCTTTACCATCTTAATCCAACTGCTCCAACATTTGGTTCTTGTTCATTTTTCTTTTCAAAGAATCTCCCCTTATCAGTTCCTGACAGTTTCTCTCTAATTTATGTCTTTATTTCCTTATTTGTCATAGTGATCTTGTTATATTATATCTCTAATTTACCAGTTACATCTCTGATAAGGAGCTCTTAACCATTTTCTTTCTAGACTAAAATGAAGCTTGCTTGTTATAGCTTTTCCTGCTCTTGGACAGTAATGAACAATAATGTCAATGCTTATTTTTGCTTGCAGACTAAGTAAGAATACAAATTGGCAACAAGTTTTTGTAATAATTGCATTAAGATGGGTAAGGAGCATAGTGGTTATTTAAATTGGCTAGTAATTAATTTCCCCCTGGGATCAATAAAGTATGACTATGAATTCAGAAACATGAGTCTGTATCCTATCATTGCCACTGAGGAATTTAAGTTCAATTAGTTATTCAAAACTATAATAAAACAGACCAGTGTTTTCATGGCAGAATATGGATCAAAATTAATCTGGTATTTTGAATGAAGTTTCACTATTTGACTGTTCTTGAGACTTGTCAGCACATTTGGGAGCCTAGCATTCTTGAGAATTGACTATGATCAGGAACCCTGAGAGCAAAGAAATTTTCTGTGCAGTATGCTGCAAACTGTTTTGCCCGGTTCTCAGTTTCATTTCATTTTTTTATTCAGGTGTGAAGAGAACTCGGTTGACCTCTGGTTGCTCTAATGATTCTCAGGGACCTTTCTCTAAACACATTCATTCCAATGTGGACCTGGCCCCTGTTAGTGATCTGCCCTGGAGGTGAGTGACTATGAAAAAGCAGTTTGCACTGATATCACATTTAGATAATATTTCTTGGAAGGAATTTTTTTATTGGGTTGAATGTATATATTTGGATCATTGTCCTGTGACTGACAGGATAGCATTGTACAACAAATCTTCTTGATTACACTACCCAAATGTAAAATGAAAGTTTGGTTGTGAGAAACTCATTTTAAAATGAATCATTATGCAGTATACCCCAGTTGATTAAAGGTGGATATACACAAATCATCATCTTATGTAGAGAAGTTGTGCAAATGATCCATTCCAGCAATATTATCAATATCCCACAATCCCAATTCACATTCCAAATGAAACTTTTTTTTTTGTGGAATCCCAAGGATTATAGTTCCCTATGTTCCCCAAAGGCATCATCTGCATTTTGGGTGTGGTGGTGCTTATGCCTCCATGTACCTTCAGCTCTTGTCCTTCTAGACCTGCTGAGGGTCTCCAGCACATAATTTCCCTATGTATTGATGCTCATCCTGAATTTGTTTGTGGTGTCCATTAATCGTGTTTACTTGTTATGTACTCTAATGCTTCTACATCTTGATGCTGTCCCAAAATCTCCCTGTTTACTGTTAAGCAGGGGAAAAAAAGGCTGCTCACAAGCGCTGTTAATAAAGACAAGTTGGAGTAAGATTCATGCTGCTTTTTAAAATGTATGTGCAGTTGAATCGAATGAGACAGGATAAGTTAACCTGTCAAAGTTTAAGCCTCTTGTGATTGACACTTGTTTTGATATTTTTGTTGTCACTGGCATTAAGGAGATCAAAACATTGATCAAAAGTTTTGACATCTATTTAAAAGTTATTTCCATTACCATTTATTGGTCCTAATTTCATAGTTTTGAAGTAGTATCAGACCTTATTTATAATGTTTTCCCCATTTCTCCAATTTTTTTTGCACCCTCGGGTACATCAGAATATCTTACAACCAATGAAATACTTCAGAAATATTGCAATGTTATCAATGTGGCAGCCTGTTTGGAAACAGAAATATCCTACAAAAAAAGCAATATGATTATGACTAAATAATTCGGTTTTAAATAGGTGATCAAGGTGGTAGATGAGTTTGGTTTTGCAGCTTCTGCCAAAGAGGTCACTTCCACTGGCAAAACACAATCAGATTTCTAAATCCAATGAGCGCTATGACTGATGCCCATAATCCCATTCTTCTTTACGCCCTGTTCCATATATAACCATGTTCAACACTGTATGGTGATCAAAACTGAGCTATTTTCTCCAGCTACATGTACAACACAGAGTCTGAGTTTACAGTCTTTTTCTTTGCCGCACCGTGTTTCCTCCTCACAACTTCCAGCAACTTGTATTTGCTGGCCAAAATATTTTAATAGAAAATCATACTATGGTATTTTAAGTTCTATACTGTATTTTCCCACATGGTGTTTTTAATGTAGGGAGGATCAAGTGGGAATCTCTATCTCCCAGCCCGAGCCTCGGATTGCCTTGTCGTTATGTGAATCCAGTCATTCCAGTATTGATAATCTAGTACAAGGTATCAGTTTCTCCCAGCCTATTTGTACAGATCACATGCTTGTTGGCAGCCAATTACAGAGCACTCCTGGATCATCACAGGTAAATTAATACTTTACTGTTTTCAACTTTAATACTTTTTAAAAGGAATTCAAATTACGAAAACTACCAAAGTGTGTTTAAGAACGGGGTTACTAGGCCAATACGACAGCTGCTATATTGCCCCTTAGATTGGGAGAGACAACCTATCATTGGGATTTGAGGCAAGACCAGAACAAATGGGAAGAAACCAAGAAATAGAAAAGGGAAATCATGGATGTGTACTAGTGAGTGGGTGAATTAGCAGAGGACAGCAGTATGTAAGGAAATATAGGGAAATTTTCTCAGTTATTTGTATTTTGCAAGAGGTGGTACTAATGGCTCTATATAACTTCAGCTCTTGTCTTTCTAAACCTGATCACCCTCATCCTGAACTTGCTTATGCCATTCATTAATCAAGTCTGCTTATAATTCTGCATCTTGGTGGTGCTGTCCCAAAATGTCTCATTTAATGGTGTCTGATCTTAATGCCTGTTAACTATTGCCCTGTGCTATATTCTTGTTTCTTTTACTCACTCTCCAGACCCATCATCGTGCAGCTTGTCACATGTTAAACACTTTAATCTCTTTGACCTGCTGTTTAGAAAGTTTCCAAACTTAAACAAATAATTGCCTTTAACTCATTCAGAAACTCTTGTAAGGTGAATATCTTTTGGAACCCTATGTCAATGACTTGCAAACATTACTATGTAGCAGCCTGTGTCTTTAGCTCATGAGCTTTATCACACATTTAGTGCATGATTTTCAACCCCTTCAACTCCCTTTTCTCCTGCACAATCCCTTTTGAGCTGTTTTTCGTGTTATTTTTCTTTTACATGATCTGCACCTGGCTTCTCACGAATATTTTATCCATGCGCCCATCCTTCATGAAACCTGATTAACCTTCAAGTATGTTGGTCCCAGTTCAATGTGGTGTGCCCCAAATGTCTTAATCATATCCATCCCACCAAGAATAAGAATAGCCCCATGCTCCAGGAGTCGAAGGTTGTCTCTGCTGCATTATTTCTCCAGCTTCTTGTTAATCTGTTTTGTTCTACTATTTTGAGACTTGTCTCAATTAGAGCATTGGCTACGTCAACGATTGTCATCAAGCTCATTGTCCCAGTCAATACTCCTTATTGAAGAATATTTGTTGGTTCGCTTGGTATGAACCAGATAGAGCTCAAACCATTGCAGAATAGCCACAATAAAGTTTTGGCATGTGTCAGGGAGCTGTTGCTGTCCTTGAGCAGTATCTTACTAAGGTCCAAAAAGGAGTAGAGAAGCACTCAATCAACTAAAAAAGATGGGGATCTCAAGAACATTGGCAGACTAAAGAAGCTGGGATTATGGTCTCTGTGGAATTTTGAAGAGGAAGGAAATGCAGATGTTCAAAATTATGAACAGCTTGGTTAGAGCAGAGAGGAGAATGAGTTCCCACTGGCCAGGAAGATCACTGACAAGATAGGACAGATTTAAGATAACTGAGAAGAGAGGTATTGTAGGCGGCTGTGGTTCTCTTACTGTCAATGATCCTAGCTGCATTGCATATAGTACAGTTCATTCGACTGATCATAAATAGAATTCACCTGTGAGGAAAAGCCCAGTTATGTTGGAGGGTGCGGTAAAAGTCAAAAATTAGATTGCATGTGTACTGATAATTTGTTGCAGGCTTTCTGATAACTTGGTGCATAAATGTTACCATTTAAAATCTTTAGAATCTTAACACACTGCACATCCAAATCTCTTACAATATATTTGGAATTATCTTGATCATCTGAGATAGATTTTTGTCCATTTAAAAAAAAACACTGTCCTGGCTGTTATCACCAATTTTCTCTACTTTGCTTTGCTGAGAGGATTTTTTATTATAGAAAGCCAAGTTGTGTTTTGGGAAGGGATTGTATTTCATTGAGCTTAGTTTTTCTCTCCCTGGCCCTAAACTGTAGGTGTGCTTTGAACAAACTTTAATAGACTGTAAGATCTTGAGCTGTGTTTCATGCTAATGAAATAAAACGAAACTTTCAGAATCCTTGGCAGCGGTTAGTGAAACGCATGACTCGCTTCTTCACAAAGTTGAACGCTGAACGATCCTACCTCAGCCTGCATGATGTCTGTGAGAAATTAGGCTATACCTGGAAGAAAAATTGCAACAACCAGGTAGGCTGATTAATGTATCAGTGGTTAACAAGTTAAGTAGGTGTTCAAAATTGTTTGCACTTCACTTTTCTTTATTTTTTTTTAACTGGATCATTGCTTCTGTAGAAACGGGGGAGTTTGTGAGCTCGGGTCACTAATGTTAGACTGCTTTTCAAATTGTCTCCAAATTGGGAATAAAAGGAAAACAAACATCTTGGTAATGTGAGACAAAGATAAGATGAGATACAATTTTAATTTATCCCGAAGGAAATTAGTGATTTTTAAAGATCAATGTTGATTTCCTAGGTGACCATATCGACAGTGGACAGACGGAACAACAAGTTGATATTCAAAGTGAATCTGATTGAAATGAACGAGAGGATTCTAGTGGACTTTAGATTGTCTAAGGTAAAAAAAAGATTTCCTCACCAGCGGTGTATAGATGTGGGTGATTTATCAAATGTTATTAAGTATTTCCTTTCTCCCTTTGTCCTTAAGCTGTTTGAGTGACTGCTAGTTGAAAGGATTGTCAACATTTATTTCTAATATTCCTTTGTTTAAAAACAGTTTTTGATCTTTTATTCTGAATGTTTGCACAAATCAAATCCATGATACTTTTATCTTTTTATACAATTCAAAAGCAAGTGAAAACATTAATTACCAGAGTCTTGGTAATATTTGGGCTCACCTTTGCCGTTGATTTTTTTTCCCCAATTTGTAACAAAATATTAGCTTGAGCAAGAATTTAGCAATCTTAAAATTTAAGCCCTTTCTAAAATTGACACTGGGGAGAAGTAATACATGAGGATCTCAGAAAATATTGCAATTCTAAATTAATATTTTAATATGAATGTTTTTTCTTCCTTTAAACAATATTATTTCTATTACCAAGATCACTGTAATAATACTTAAGACAGTCAAGTCATCCTAGAGTTCGAACATTTCTAGCAAAATGTTAAACTATATGAACACAAAAATAATACTTGGTTCCTGCTTGTAAAGGCCTTTGTGATGTTATCTTTGTGTGTAAACACTCCTCGCTGCTATCTGTTATCTGAAGGGAGACTGGTGCACCCAACATCCTTTGCCATTAAGATCATCTCAATTTTGGAGCGGATATACATATGTGAACCCTGAACATGTACAGTTTTCTCATTGTTGGGTTCATTCTGAGTGTAAAGTGCTGCAATGTAAATAATATTTGGGATCATTCGGTACCAATATAATTACTGAAACTGACGGGCAAGGAGCTTTGGTGGCCCTAGTGACTTTGGATATTTGTTTGACAGAATTCGATGTCTGCTTTGTAAACTAGACAATGTAAACTTTTGAACTCTGAATTGGCATTGCTCCACATATAGATTTATGTCTGAGATTTAGAGGTAGTTAAGAGCCTCAGACTCGATGGCCAATTGGCTTTGTATCTAAAACCACTGTGCTTCCAAACCATCGCCCTCCCCCTCGTCCTCCTCCCTGCAATATTGAGAATCTTAGCTAAAAATATCTGTTTCTTTTTATGCCCACCCTTCCCCTGTAGAAATGCTCTAATCACATTTAACTAAATAGTTGTCTTTAAGAGTGCAATCAGTACCTTAACATTGTGTATTTTCTAAATTTATTTTCCTTGTATATATTTGTGTATGAGGCAACATTGATAACACAACGAAAACATGTCTTATACCAAGATCGACAACTAGAATTGCCAAGTCTCCACCAATAAGAACTCTCCCCTTTTGCAGTAATCCCTTTCGCAGATTGTCATTCTAACCAGCTCCAGCCCACTACTGTCATGTTAAATTCTGTTGTTTTGCTCAATACGATCTTGCTGATATTTTTAAATCACTTTTGCATCTGTCTTTAAGTGTGAACTACCTGTGTTAATCTGGCATGAGGAGCCTTGAGAGAAGCTAAAGTTGCCTTTTAAGTAACAGTCCTGAGAAGTGTACAGTATTTACAAAAAAAGATATGTTGAACCTTCCACAACCTATGTACTTTGTAGCCAGTGAGACAAGCTGCAGCTGTTTCTTCAGCTAAGCTTCTGACTTGAGCAAAACTTGCATTTTTAGCTTTTAACATCTTGGCTAATAAAATGGATGAATAGTTAGTCACAACCAACACTTAATGAATATGGCTTGGTTTTCTTTGTAACAAAAGGGTGACTTTATTTTTAAAGTATTTCTCATTTTTAGATGTAGCAATGTACTTGTACAGTATTGTGTATTTTGTGAAACATGGCAGCTAATTTGTGTCCCTTGCTTTCATATGAAAGGCATCTAAAAGACCACAGTCAGCAGAACTGTGCTGCAATCTTAGGAAAACCAGGTGACCTAGATTAGAATCCTGAAGGGGATATATTTCCTGTATGAAATTAAACTCCTCTGCACTGATAAAGTTGCTAGACTTGTACTTGAAGACTTAATATTCAGACAATATGAAGTTTATTCAGAAGTCTAACTCTTGTTCTTATTTCTTGCAGGGTGATGGTCTTGAATTCAAAAGACACTTTGTGACTATAAAGCACAAGCTAAGTGACATCATCTATACTCAGAAGATCCTGACGCCTGTTGCCTGATTTTATTTCTTGAGCACTGTATCTCTGCTCAGTATCTGTGGCTGGACTACATTCTTTGGCTTGTCTTGAAGACACTAAGGTTCTGAGATTGTTTATGAGTTGAACCCCAACCATAATTAACCTGTGGAAATTTACCCAGGTCAAAAATAATGCTTCTCTCTAATCCCATTCTGAGTGTCCAGGTCACAGTCTGATCTTCATTTTAGGAAAGTTGGGAGGTTCTATGTCTCGAGGTATGTGTAACCACTGGATGAGAATTATGTGTTCAGCAGACTCGAATTTCACAATCAAAGTTAAATCAATGGGGAAATAGGATCATCATTCACCACAGGGTGAGAATAATGGGCCAATAAAGTATTTATTGCAGCAGCTGCTCCAACTTGTGGGTCAGCTTCTGAAATATTCTGGAACTATTAGGGTTTTTTTTTTACAAATATTAAATAAAAATGCCTGTCCTATCTGAAGTTTGTCCTGTACACGAATGTTGGGAGATATTGAGCCCAAACAAAGAGCTGATGATCGAAAAGTTGGGGCTACAGTTTAAGCACCAGTATAATACTTGAGCGCGCGAGCACACACATGCGCACACGCACACACATTCTGCAATTGAGATTACACACTGTTGTAATTACTAATTTATATTGCTATAACAATGTTATAGTAATACCGTATTACTATAACGATATTTAAATTTGATTTTTTTTTAAAAAAACAGGTTGGCAATAGTTAGCACGTTTTCTCAAATTCTGTAAAATTCTCATTTGCCGACTTCCCACTTTCTATTACTGGAGTGCTTGTTTATACCAATCAGCATTCTGCAGGTAAAGGTGCTCATGCCTGCTCAGCTGTAAGAATTTGTGCATTCCACTATCCATGCCCTGTGTTCCAAATTCATATCATAGGTTTGCAGAACTTGCCAGCTAAGATTTCCCAAGTAAATATAATTTTATTTTTGAGGGAAGATCATTCATACACACTGGATAATTTGTGGACTGTCAGCTGTGAGTGTACTGCTGTGAAATTCCTCATGGTAGATATTTGTTCATTAACAAATCTTGTGTTTTCATGAATAAGTCAAAGTCATTGAGACAGAAAGAATGGACTAGTCATCCCTAGCAATATTTTGCCTAAATTTTATCTCCCCCTCTCCCAGCTATATTTTTATGACTGAATGGTTCAGCCTTAAATGATGAGGGAGAGTCTGCAGTATATCTCCCCTGGAGTCGCTCATGGCACTTGTGACAAGCAGGCAATCAAATTCAAAGAGTACCACATTATCTTGGATCTGCATTGAAGAAAATAGAATCTGCTAGTGGCTAGAATAAGTTAGTTATGTACTACTGGCAGCCACAAAACTTTAAGCAGCAGAGCAATGAGGTTTGATTGGAGCCAAGCAACTTGGTAAACAGCCTGAACTAGTTTCAGTTTGTGAAGTTGGTCACTTAATACTCCAAAACCATAAAGGATCAATTATTTCTGGAAAGCAGTATTAAATAAAATACTGGATCCAGTCAGTTAGGCTGTAGGGATAGACTCCAATTTTATTTATTTTGGCTATTTGGAAAAGGGTGAAAGTAATGCAGTTGAGGCTTTTGAGGATAAATTTTTGATTTAAAGAAACACTTGCAGAGTTAACTTTTGCACTTCGTTAATGTGATTTTCCCTAATACAACACTGGCTTAATATTGACAAAAAATACTATACAAAATAATTAAGCAAATATTTAAACTGCTGTTTTTTTTCTGGGTTGTTTTTGTAGACCTCTGTAAAATTCGAACTTGGTTGGATTTTGTAAAGGTTGCAATACTTTGGTTATTAGGTCCTGTGAAATGCATTTTATAGAAGAGAGGAAGGTTCAGGATTGGGGTTTAGTGATGTCTGCTACTTCCACCAAACTTCTGTTCACCATTTCAGTCACCTCACCCCTACACTGTCCAGACTGATAATTGTCAAGCTTCAGAAATACTTTAGCCTACGAGAATAGGAGAATAGTTGGGTTCAAACCCCACCCCCCCAACTTCTTTATAATTCATCTGACCACTTTGTATTTTAATTTAGGATCCCTAGTTCATTTCCTGTGTCTTATCTGTATCCTTTCGTTCTCATTACACTGACTCTCTTTAAATGTCAATATTCTCTCTTTCTGATACTTCATATAAAAAAAATTGTCCGTTGACGTTCACTTTGGATGCTTTATTTTGCTGCTGTTTACTGAGGTTTGGTGATTGCGCAAACAGGAGAAGATTCTTGTAGAGCTTTATAAAGTGTAGAATATTTTGAAATATAAGTGTTTTTTTGTTATGTGTATGATGTTGAATTTCTGTTATCACAGGGTAGAGTAGTATGCTTCACGTCCCAAGATGCCTAATAAAATGGGTGGTGGTGGCATCCATTAGTCTCGCGAGACCATGAATCTGCGCCTGGAAAGTTTTGCTTCAGTCTGTGTTAGAGCAGCGTCTGTTGTGGCTGTAGAGGCCCACACAGGAGTGACAGTCTCGGCTGCAGCGACTGCACTTGAAGGCACTGTCCTCCAGTGTTGTCTTGGTGCTGTTTTTCCGACGAGTGCGCTTTTCTTCAGCAGCAAGCCTCAGCTTCTCTTCTCCTCTTTTTAGACCTCTGCGTAGTTCCAGCCTCCAGTGAGAGCGATCGCTTGCGATGTCCTCCCACCTCTCGACGTTCATTTTCAGTGACTTCATGTCTCTCTTGCAAACGTCTTTGAAACGAAGATGGGGTCTCTTGTGCTCTCTTGCTGGAGGCCAGTTCCCCATACAGCAGGTCTTTTGGGATCTCCCGTCTGACATGCCCTGTACGTGGCCCAGCTAGCGGAGATGGCGTTGTTGGAGCAGGGTGAAGAGGCTGGGTATCTGGGCGCAGGCCAGGACCTCATTGTTGGTGACTCGGTCAGTCCACATGATATCCAGGATGCATCTCAGGCTGCGAAGGTAGAAGACGTTGAGACGCTGCTCTTGTCTGGAGTAGAGGTCTCGCTGCCGTAAAGCAGTGTGCTGAGGATGCAGACCCTGTCGACTGCAACTTTGGTGTGCGTCGTCAGCTTTCTGTTCTCCCAGACTCTCTTTGTCAGCCTGGCGAATGTTGAGGCTGCTCGTCCGATCCGTCTGTTGATCTCGGGGTCTAGGGAGAGGCTGTCCGTGATGGTGGAGCCAAGGTATGTAAACCCGTGAACTGCCTGCAGCTTGTAGTTGTTGATGGTAATGGCAGGGGGGTGCTCAACGCCTTGGCCCAATATGTTGGTTTTCTTCAGGCTGATGGTCAAGCTGAAGTCCTGGCAGGCTCTGGAGAAGCTGTCCATGAGGCGTTGCAGTAGCTCTTCAGAGTGTGTTGCCAGTGCCGCATCATCTGCATGCAAACAACGTGTCTCTGATGAGTACTTCATGAACCTTGGCTTTCGCCCTCAGCTGGGACAGACTGAACAGCCTCCCGTCCGATCTGGTGTGGAGGTAGACACCATCAGTTGATGTTCCAAAGGCGTGCTTCAGCATGACTGCGAAGAAGATGCCGAACGGGGTGGGGGCAAGCACACAGCCCTGCTTCACACCGCTGCGGATGTTGAAGGCCTCCGAAGAAGAGCCCATCGAACTGAGTGACGCCCTTCATGTCTGTGTGGAATGACTGAACTATCCTGAGGAGCCTCAGGGGACAACCAATCCTGGCAAGGATTTTGAACAGGCCGTCTCTGCTCACAAGGTCGAAGGCCTTCGTGAGGTCAATAAAAGCGACGTAGAGTGGTTGTCCTTGCTCTCTGCATTTCTCTTGTAGCTGTCGAGGGGAGAAGATCATGTTGATTGTGGAGCGTCCTGACCTGAAACCGCACTGAGACTCGGGATATACCCTTTCGGCTATTTTCTGCAGTCTGTTCAGGACCACGCGGGTGAAGATTTTCTCAACGATGCTCAGCAAGGAGACTCCCTTGTAGTTGTTACAGTGGCTCTGACCCCTTTGTTCTTATATATGGAGACAATGCTGCAATCTCTCATGTCTTGCGGCACTGCTCCCTCTATCCAGCACTGGTACAGTAGTTCGTGCAGGTGGTTTAGCAGGACGCCCTTTGTGCATTTGATGGCCTCTGGTGGAATGCCATTCAATCCTGGTGCCTTCCCAGTGGGCAGGCTGTCGATGGCTTTACTCAGTTCTTCGGCAGTCAGCAATGCATCAAGTTCCTCCATGACAGGCAGGCATTCCATGGCATCTAGCGTGCTGTCCGAGATGCTGTTTTCTCTGGAGGAGAGTTCAGAGTAATGCACCACCCAGCTCTCCATCTGCTTGCCTTTGTCATTGATGGTCTCGCCTGTTATGGTTTTCAATGGTGCTGTCTTGCTCTGGGTTGGCCCGATGGCTTTCTTGATCCCCTCGTACACTCCATGGATGTTGCCTGTGTCAAATGATGACTGAATGCTTTCGCATAGTTGTAGCCAGTGGTCATTTGCACAGCGTCTGGCTGTTTCCTGGGCCTTGCTTCTTGCTGTCCCTTAGCACTTGCAGTGTTGCCTGGGTGGGGTGGCGTTTGTGCTGTAGTAGTGCAACACACTTCACCTTGATGACAGGGGTGAGCTTACTTGAGCTCGCTTCAGACCAGTCCTGTGTCTTGTCCTGTTTCTTCCCAAAGGCCTTGAGTGCAGTGCTGTGGATAGTGTCCCTGAGAGAGTCCCATCTCTGCTGAGCATCTCCTGGTGGGTCTGCAAGGAGAGCATCCTCCAGTGACTTGATGAACTCTGCAGCTTTGTCTGGGTGTTGTGTCTTACTGGCATTGATGCTCTGCTTGCCTGGAGGCTTGGCGTAGTGTATCTTCTTCAGCCGAAGTCTGATCTTGCTGCAAACCAGAGAGTGATCCGTGTCGCAGTCGGCACTCTGAAAGGAGCGAGTCATGAGCACGTTTCACAGGTGACGGCGTCTTGTGATTATCAGGTCTAGCTGGTGCCAGTGTCTGGAGCGGGGATGCCACCAAGCCACTTTGTGCTGAGCTTTGGTCTGGAAGTATGTGTTAGTGACACACAATTTGTGGAGCATGCAAAGCTCGAGCAGTCGTTGCCCGTTGTCATTCATGCTGCCAATCCCATACCGCCCCAGGCAGCTTGGCCAGGAGTCGTGGTCGGTGCCCACTCTGGCATTGAAGTCGCCAAGTAGCAGGAACTGTTCCTGACTTGGGATCTTCTGTATCATCATTGAGAGCTGGTGGTAGAACTTGTCCTTTGTGTCTTGTGTAGAGTAGAGGGTTGGGGCATAAATGCTGACAAGGTTGACAGGCCTGTCGGATGTGTGGAGTCGAAGTGAGAAAATTCATTCCTCCCCTTTCTCACTCGGCTCTACCATCTTCAGCACCGAGTTCTTCACGGCAAAGCTGACACCATGCTCTCTGGTCTCGTCTGAGCCCTTCCCCTGCCAGAAGAAGGTACAGTCTCTTTCACGTAGGGTTCCCGATTCTGCGAGACGTGTCTCTTGGAGTGCTGCGTTGTCCACTTGGAGTCTCAACAGTTCATTGTTAATCACTGCTGTCTTGCGTGTGTCGCTGATCTCCCGAAGGTCATCTGATATACCAGTGGTCATGGTCCGTATATTCCAGCATCCTAGTCTGAGTGCTGGCTTCTTTCTTTGTCTTCTTGTTGTGCCTGGGGCAGTGTTTACAGTCCGCAGTTCAGGCTACTTGTATCCCTAAGCTCCAGGCACCCAGTGGAGCAGGTGGACTGTGGCGGGACAGCACCTAATTGGCTGGGGGCTGCCCAGCTTGAGGTGGGCGGTAGCTGTCCAGTGAGACGCGATGGTCTCCCTCCGTCGAAAGCAACCCCTGGCGCCTTGCTCTACGCCAATCGAGCGTAGGCTTGTAACCAGTAGACTGCTGCTTTCGGTGAGGTGACACTGGAGTGTCCTCTCCGGGACGCAGGCCTGGGCAAATTTGTATGGAAGACCAGCAGTTGCCCATGCAGCATGTCTCCCCTCTCCATGACACCGATGTTGTCCAAGGGGAGGGCAAGGGCCGATACAGCTTGGCACCAGTGTCGTTGCAGGAGTTGCCAGAACGAGGTTGAAGGCAATGTCGGACTGCCTTAGGGACTCAAGCTCCGGATTTGTCCTCAGGGTTTACTCCTGAAGCCTTTCCCATGAGTGGGTATGGACGCAAGGCAGCAGAGGTTTGAAATCAGAGTTTTCCCTCTCTTAGATGGACTACCTTCCCAGGCTGATGGGGTTGTCAAACTGAGGAGTGGTAGTGGGACAAGCTCCCACTACCTAAAAGTGCTCCTCACGGCATGCGCCTCAAATAGCCTCTGACAATCAAGTCCAACTCCTGGCCTCCTCGTGGGGCTTAACCTCTAAGCCCGGCGGGACTGTTTCTACTGACAGGAGAAGGAGCAAAGGCGGGTCCTGTTGCCTTAATACCAGTGCTTTGGGTAGATGGAGCTCATCAGCCTGGGAAGGCAGTCCATCTAAGAGAGGGAAAACTCTGATTTCAAACCTCCACTGTCTTGCGGCCATAAAATATATTCAATAATTAAGGAATGTCTTATTGAACTTTTTCCAGCTGCCTTCCCCTTCACTCCTTTTTATGTTCATAGTTTGCTGGAATCACATAAAATAAGAGTATATCAATATTTTCCGCTTGCCACAATTCACAACTGTAGTAGCCCATGCGTGAGATAGAAAGTAACTACCAAGTTGTTGTAATTTCTGAGTAATGCAAAGTTGATGCCTGGAAAACCTGTTGAATTTGGCTAGTAGAAAGTAGTAAGCTAAAATCTTTGTTCATCTCAGGCGGGGGTTCCCAACCCTGTGTCCACAGTCCGCAGGATTTAAAAAAAAAACCAAGAGACATAAGGAGGGATGCAATGGGCCAAGTAGCATGCGTGTGCATGCGCATTCAATGTTTTGGGTTTAGACCCTTCATCTACACTAGAAGGTAAAGAGGAGGGAAGGGGTTTTGCAAGAACTGCCAAATGATAGGAGGTTTTAGGCAAAGTTGGGTGATTGGTAAATTAGTCAGGTGGGGGAGAGAAGGGTGGAGATATTGATAGAGGCTTGGAGCTAATAGGCGGACACAACACAAGACTGCTGATAATGAAACCTGATCAGAAAGGAAGTTGGAGCATGGGCCCAGATAATTGAAGGAGGGTAGGAAGATGACAACAGTCAAGAGAGGGGATAGAGAACCCAACGGGAGGAGTGTGTAGATGATGGGATGTTGGAGTGGCTGGGTGAAGAGAAAAAAACTGGTTGGAAAGAAGAGTGTGTGTGGACCTGGGTTGATTGGGAGAGAAAGGTACAGGAGGGGTGCAGGTTACATGAAAATTGGCCATTTCTTGGGTTGTAAACTAGCCAAGTGAAATATGCAGTGCTTTTCCAGTTTGCACTTGAATTCAGCCTGGCAATAGAAGCAGCTAAGGCCAGGTCAATGTGGGGATGGCGAGGGGAAATTAAGAGCCTAAGCTAGAGATCTGCTTTATCCCAGACCATTTTATGTAGGTAATACTTTTTTTAATTTTGCTTGTGAGGATAGGCATTTTAAAGATCATAACCACTGGTATCCATCAGACATTGTTGCCTTGGAGCGAGAAGCAAGTAATTGGAAAAAGCTGCAGGAATAGTGATATGTTTTCCATAAACTCTTCTTCCTGGACCAAATTTAAAGTCTCTCCAAGTATTATTTTTCATTAGAGCAAAGATTTTTGGAAAAAAAAATTCCCAAGGAAACTAATAGCTCCTTTAGCATTCATCATTTGTTCTATTCCAACATGGTTGAATCACCTCAACTCAATTATTTTGGTCCAAATTCCTTGGTATCCTTGTAGTGCTTTCACAAACTAATTGCCCTCCCTCAAGCATCTGCAAGCCTGAAATTTTTATGGATTTATAGATTCAAAATTCAAGTTTATTTATCTCATGTATATCGAAGCGTGCATTGAAATGCATTGAGGAAGTGCCAGGGTCAACATTGACATTGTCATGGAGAACCGTTGGTTCTGAGGCATCACTTGCCACTGTGCATCACGTGTCTGTTTTTCCTTGTGCTATGTAATGCCAATTGCCAACTCAGTAATGAGTGTTGCACTTTAGATCCTTTTTAAACGGAGCTGACCCAGCTTCTTTCCCTCTCTGCCTATCCTTCCAAAATGTCAAAATCCCCCTCAACATTGCCTTGATCGCCTTGCAAGTGCATTTCTCTAATCAGATTCAAGCCATTAAGTTCTCTTTGTGCCGGCAACTTGCTCATTTATTTATTTATGTATTGGTTGGTTGGTTGAGACAGAGCGGCCCTTCTGACCTTTCAAGCCGAGTCACGCCACCCAGCAATATTCCAATTTAATCCGAGCATTATCACGGGACAATTTACAATGACCAACTAACTTACCAACTAGTATGTCTTTGGAGGAAACTGGAGCACTCGGAGGAAACCCACACAGTCACTGGGAGAATGTAAAACTCCTTACAGGCTGCATGCATTCAGGTAAAGAACCTTTTAAATTTTCCTCTTTGTTGATACACTCATACACTTACATATTTTGCCTCTTTCCAGCTCACCCTGGTCACTATTACCCTGTCATTACTCTGTAGTACTGGCTTTTACATTCTTTTTGCCTTCCTAATTACAGTACTCCCTAAGCTGAGCTCTCATTTTCCATTTCCAGCTTAGTTTTTTTTCATGCTTTTTCCTGCATTAGCTTTCCATCCTCCTGGTAAACTAATTTAAAGTCTCCACTTCTTCCTTACTTTCTCTCACTGTCCTGACTGCTCCTAGTCATCACTAATCTAAGCATTAAAACATAAAAGGTATGTGGGAGGAGCTCCATTAAAACAACTGTACTGGTTGAAGAAAGGCTCATCCTTTCCTGCAATGCCCATATTCCAAGTAACTTAAGTAAAATAAACCTGGTGAACATGTCTTTCCCTAACGAGAAACTTTGCTTTATTTCCCCATTCATAATCTTCAGCAAAGAGATAATGTAAATTGAAAATTAATTCACAATGCCATTCAACAGTATCTTTGATTCACTTAGTCCACATTTGCATTTAATCCTTGTACCCCTTGATCACCAAAATGGCCAAAAGTATGTTTTGATGTCTGTCAGGACTCTGAGCTACAGGGTTCAAAAAGTTTAAAATAATATAAATAGTTTTTTTTTAATGTCAGTTGTAAACATCTAGCCCCTTTGCCTAAGAGTGTGCCCTGGTGATAGACTGAATGGCTTGCTGCAGCTCCCATGTTCCTGGATTTATTAGGCTGGAAGCAAAACAAATTTTCCTTCATCAAGGCAATGGATGGATCTCTCATTCTATTTGTGAACAGCTTTTGATCACCACCTTGTACTCTCCCAAATACGTACCCATACTTTCCAGTCTGAATCTATTCAGTTAGGTATCTAACCGTCTCATAGCACCAGAACTAACAATGTTCTATTTGACTAATGATATTCAATGTGACTTAGATGCTCCTGGCAAAATTGTCTTAAGAGGCAAGGGAGAGAGGTTGTGATTCAGGAACTGGAGAGTGATAGATGGACCTACCCACTCAGCACTTGCCAACTCCTACCTCAACCCTCCCCTTCACTTTTCTTTTATGCCAAATACCTACACCACCCCCCCTTACACCCTCAGTCCTGTTGCAAGGTCTCAACCCAAAATGTTGACCATCCCTTTGCCTCCACAGATGCTGCTTGACCTGCTGAGATTCTCAGTTTGTTTTTTTTTGTTTCAGATCCCAACATCTACTGTCTTCATCTAAAGATGTGTTTTTCAACAGCAATACCAGTGTTATTCTTAACCCTTCCACTCTCTTTAAGTTGGCAGATTGCTTGTCTAAGTGACTTTCACCATGTTGGTGCCAGACAGGATGGTTTGAGTATCTCAGAAACTGCTAATCTCCTGGGATTTTCACACACAAGTCTCTAGAGTTTACTGAGAATGGTGCTGGAAAAAAAAAACCAGTGAGTGGCAGTTCTGTGGACGAAAACACCTTGTTAGTGAGAGAAGTCAGAGAATGACCAGGCTGGGTCAAGCTGACAGGAAGGTAACAGTAACTCAAATAACTACATATTACAACAGTGGTGTGCAGAAGAGCATCTCTGAATGCACAACACATCAAACCTTGTAGTAGCTGGGCCACAGCAGCAGACCTCAAATACGTCCTGTACCTAATAAAGTGGCCACTTTACTGTATTTTCAAATTTGTGGGCAATGCAAAACATAGGTCATGAGTAGAGGGAAGGACGTAAAGAGGCTTCAGGGAGATATGGACGAGATGAGCGGCACAGATCGTGTCAAATGGAATACAAGAAGACCATTGGGCCATAAGACCTAGGGACAGAATTGGGCTACTTGGCTCATTGAGTTTGCTCTGCCATTCCATCATGCCTGATATATTCCTGTTCAAAAAGTCTTATGGTCTTATGAAGCACAGCATGTTTAATCTTTAGCACAATATGAGGAATATCCATCAGGAGAGTGCTGCTGCTGAATGAATGGGCAGTGCGGTGAATAGTGTTGTAGGAGAAGGCTGGCAGATGATCAGAGACTTGGGCTCATTGCTGAAGAACAGTGCACAGAGAAGGGTGCTTCAGTAGGGTGAAGTAAGCACATTTTCAGCAAGGCCTCAGTTGAGATACAAGTGCAGTCGCTGAAAGGCTGCAGTCAGGGAAGCCCGTAATAGAAATACCCCTGTCCATTGTACCTGCCCCTGTGGCTGAAGGGGGCATAATGTAGATGAGCTCTTGGAGACACAGAGACTTCAGGTGCTGGAATCTGGGGTGACAAACTGTTGGAGGTACTCGGTGGGTCAAGCAGCTTCTGTGGGAGAGGAATACATTTAATACATAAAAATGATAAGAATAAATGCATTTTCCTTCTTTACATTCATAATCATTGACAATGAATGTGACTAGTACACTTGTGCTTTGAAAAGGCAGCAGCCTGTTTCTGAAACTGATTGTGGGTGGCTTCGAGAGAGGAGAGACTCTCTTATACCCCCACATTACATCTTTGGCGTCAAGAATTACACTACATTACATCTCTGTTGCCAAGAATTATGCAGCTTGAGGAGGAAACTTGGAATCCATTTATTATTGTCACATGTACTGAGAAAAGGTGGAAAAAAAATGTCTTGCATACTGTTCATACAGATCAAATCATTACACAGTGCATTGAGGTAGAATGCAGAATAAAGTGTGACAGCTACAGAGACAGTGCAGTACAGGTAAACATAAGGTGCAAGATCATAACGAGGTAGATTTTGAGGTCGAGTCCATCTTATCGTACTAGAGAACCTTTCAATATTCTTATAACAGTGGGATAGAAGCTGTCCTTGAGTCTGGTGGTATATGCTTCAAGATTTTGTAGCTTCTGCCTGATGGGAGTGGAGAGACGAGAGAATGTGCCGGTGGATGGGGATCTTTGTTTATGCTGGCTACTTTACTGATAACAAGGGAGGTGACACCCAGGTAAAAGTATTTAACTGTTTGCAGTGAGCAGCTGAAAGCTTCCATGACATCAGTAGTTTCCATGATGCATTTGTTCACACAGCTCCTTAGGATCAGGTTAATGTGTGAATGTTGGCCTTTCAAGTGATGCAGTTTCTGGAGAAATAGGGTTTGTAAAAGCTGATTGTTCTCTGAAGAAATGAGGACCGTCTTTTTCTTTTACACACCAGTGTTGCACTGTAGTTTCGTGGGTTGGGAAGAAGTGTGAGAGAAAGAAAGAAAGAAAATCCTGGTGAAAATGGGGAGATAATTTTTCACCGTGCATTCATGAATGTGTACAAAAATGCTGCATGTTCTGTTGATTTACAACAGCACAGCATTGCTTCTTTTAAGGAGCTGTATGAGTGAATTAATTGCCCAAAATCAACCACACAGATAATAGCCATGTGGGTGAGTGAAGAGTCAGTGAGGCAGGTAGTGTTGAACCTCAGTATTTGGAGAGTGGATGGGAAGTCAGGAAAAGTTTGTTTGTGTAGCGTTTAGAATGTCTAATGCTGAACTTGGGGTGTGATTGAATAAACTCCACTTCAGTTTTCTGACTGAACAGCTTCTGGTTTAAGCTTCACTGGTTCAGCTCCTTACTGCCCTGTGTAATGACCTTGTGATTTATGTCCACTCCCACTGAATCTCCCTTTATGGGTTCTCCGGTCCAGTGGTTTACACTCTTATTTTGTTTTATTGCAGTAAATCCAGCTTGAGGCTGCCTCGTTTGAACAGAGTATGGCACAGTACTAGCCTGTCCCTGCTGCAAAATCGGAGCCGACCAACAGCTTCTTCCTGACCTTACACCAAGACTGTAACTGCTCTCTGCTTCCCTCTCTTCAAGTGGGTTGTTTTGTATGTTACAGTGTTTCCTACAAGTTTTAAATAGCTTCTATCTGTTGCTCCTCACAACTCCCTACAAAGTGGAGGGTCCCAATGCTCTTTTAATATGGCCAGGGTGAAACCAGCCAGAGTCACAGGTCTGACTGGAGGGGGAATGGTGTGCAGACAGATTAGTTGCTCCCCAGTAACCACTGATGAGGAAAGTCTGCACTCTCCTGTTAACAAGAATGGGTTTACCATGTTTTGATATTTCTTGTCCAGTCCAATAAGCTTCCAACTTTTTGGTGCTGCACAATCCTGACGGAAATATGGCTTTGCATTAGTAAACCAAATTACATTGACTCAAGCTGTCTCAGCCACTGATGTAATCAAAGTCTAGATACAGTTGCTAAGTGGGAAGTGCACACAGCAAAGATATTGCACAGACAGCTATGCAACAGTAACTGGCTGAGCAAGGGTGATATGGAAACAAGCTGAATGGTATCTCAAGAGCAGAAGGGAACAAAGAACATGGCCCTGTGTGTTGGTGTTAGATGGAGTGTGCTGCTTGGTTTGGAACTTCATCTAGCTTCCATGCTACTCTTGCCTTGTCCAGTATGGCAGAGGAGTCCAGTTGTGTGGGTAGTCACTACCCTGCAGAGACCTGAGCATCTGGGGAACAGAAAACAGCCCAGTCCATCACAGGCAAAGCCCTCCCCACTATTGAATATGTAGTAGTAGTAGTAGTAGTCATACTTTATTGATCCTGAGGGAAATTGGTTGAATATATTTATATGGAGCACTGCCACAAGAAAAGCAGCATCCATCATCAAAGACCCCATCATCCAGGACATGGCCTTTTCTCACTACTACCCCCAGACAGGAGGTACAGAATCCTTCGGTCCCACACCACCAGGTTTAGGAACAGTTATTACCATATAACTATCAGGCTTCAGAACTGACGTGGATAACTTCGTTCACCACTTCTCTGATTTGATTCTATGACTTACAGACTCACTTTTTGCAACTCATTTTCAGTATTATGTTTATTTGCACAATTTACCTTCTTTTGAGCATTGGTTGTCTTTCTGTCTTTGTTTATGTATAGTTTTTTTTGCAAAATTTTGTGTTGGGGCCTCCTCTACAACAATGAGATCCGATGTAGATTGGGGGACTGCATCTTTGAGCACCTTTGGCCCATCCACTGGAAAAGGCAGGATTTCTCAATGGCCACCCATTTCAATTTGACTTCCCATTCCCATTCTAACATGTTAGTCCGTGGCTGCCTCTATTGTCATGATGAGGTCAAGTTGGAGGAGCAACACCTCCTATTCTTTCCAGATGGCATGAACATCAATTTCTCTCACTTCCAATTTTTTCACTCCCCTCCCCTTCTCTCTTTCTGGCTTTCCTCACCCCTCCTCTTTTCCTCATCTGCCATCAGCTCCCTCTGGTGCCCCTCCCCCTTCCCTTTCTCTCCTCCTATGAGATTCGTCCTTCAGCCCTTTACACTTTCCACCTCACCTGGCGGCTTGTACTCCTTCAACTCCCCCCATATTCTTATTCTGGCTTCTGTCTCCTTCCATTCTAGTCCTGATGAAGGGTCTTGGTCTGAAGCATTGACTGTTCATTCCCCTCCATAGATGCTGCCTGACCTGCTGAGTTCCTTCAGCATTCTGTGTGTGTTATTCAAGATTTCCAGTGTCTGCAGAAACTCTTGTGTTTAAGATATACCATAGTCTGCTCAACAAACTCTGTCCCCTGAGCCAGCTCCCTGTTGGCCTTAATTTGAAGATGAACAGGGCAAGTTGTCCTGATGTTCCAGTCTTGTGTCACCCCTCAATCTCCTTCACACAAACAGATCTGGTCACTAGGATGTTACTGTTCATGGAAACCTGCTCTGTACAAATTGGCTGGCATCTTTCTATGTACACTCTGACAGGCTTCAACAATTCAGACTTGTCTCATTGCCTGTGGTCTTTCTGTGTGTCACCGATGTTTCCTTGTTATGCTTCTGGTGCAGTTTACTGACCAGAGGCAGTGGTTTTTCATGCTGGTGGGAATGACAGGTTGCCACCTGGCTGCTCCAGGTGAGGTGCATGATGAACTCTGAGCATCGGAGACACAGACTGACAGCCTTCCAACAGGAGCAGCCTGCAAACAGGCCTCCACCGCAGTGACACAACTGTGCTCCCAGTTGTGAAGTACTCATTTCACACCACATTCTCGGTCTACTCTTCTCTAGTCTTTAAAGTACTGTCTAGGTCATATGGAGAGAAGCAGGAAAATGCCAACCTGCTCTGGTAATAAGTACCCAGCTATGCACAAAGCAGAGTTCCAGTGACCTGGCCACATGACCAACATCACAGAAGCACAGTGACTGGTTATGATCTCAATGCTTTACATTAATGAGAGAGATCAGAGGAGAATGGCCAGACTCGTGCAAGCTGACAGGAAGGCGACAGTAAGTCAAAATAACCACGTGTTGTGCATCTCTGAATGCACAACACGTTGAACTTTGAAATGGAAGGGCTACAACAGCAGAAGATTACGAACATACACTGTTACTGAGTGCATAATATAATAGATATAACATCTTCATAACAGATTCTTAACTCGTTCACTCACTTTTCCCTTTGCCATATTACCTGCCCATTAACACTCCTTGTACGTTCCTCTCGATCATAGGGCTGACTACGTCCTTGGGATGGTTCTGGGTCACCCGGTGTCTGCATACCAGATCTGAAGAGACACTGTATCACAACTGTGCCTGGACCTGACCCATTTAATTAGTTGTCTGCAGTCAAGGGTGGGAACCTGGACTGAATCCCTGGCATTTCACCCTCTCCTTTCTGCCCCTGACTCCCACCACTACCCAGCCATGCTAAACCAATATTCAGCCCTGGACAAGATGGTCATGAACACAGTGCTGTTGGTGGGAGATTGCTGTGTTTTCTGTTTCTCAGTGTGCGGTTTGACTGTGTATGTGTCAGGATATGTGAACAAACCCTGCCAGCAGCTTGTTTCCAAGCTCCCAAAAGAAGAATGGCCTTGTGCTGAAGAGCCCAAGGACCTGAGAACAATTCTTACCTTGAATAAGGGAAACAAATGGGGAAATAATGATGTTAGAGGTTGTGATTCACATGAACAGCAGAGGGCAGCATTAGCCAATTAAACAAGTCAGACATCCACCAGGTTCAAGTTACTCATAGCTGTTTGGAACTTCAAATAACAACAGAAAAGCCTTTGCCTGCAGTGGAAGGACTATAGTAATTGTTCATTTCAACTAATTAGAGGTAACAACTCCTTGCAGATTCAGCAGATTTTGAATTGTCAACAAAGTAAATGGGTTAAAATAGAATTGCTAAGATTATTAAAAATTTTGGTTTAGGTAGAGGCATTTGTCCTATTGAGACCATAATGGCTAAGATAATACTATTCAGTCTTCTGCTTTCTATTTTCTATTCTGCAACTTTGTATTCATTCAATTATTTGTTAAGTATACTGTGATACTACTTGGGATATGAGTTCAGATTGTCAGCCCCTGCCAGTCTTTCCCAACATCTTAAAGCAATGGCCCTCTCACCTCCAAGTTATTAATCTTAATAATGGAAATTGATCCTTCCTCTCTCACACTCTTGTCACCTACACAGTTCATTAAATCTCCCCTCAGCTGCCTCTGTTGCAAATCCAACCTTGACTGAAGTTATACAACCCTGGCAACACCTTCACAAATCACACATCTTTCCTGTGTGAATTCTGCGCACATCTAGTATGACCTCCCTGCACTTATATTTTGTAGCAGAAAGTCGATGGCTGGAGGAACTCGGTGGGTCAGGCAGCATCTGCGAAAGCAGATGGATCTTTCCATCTCTAATTGCCAATGAGAGATCAAGCAGCTCAACTTCAGCTCTCCTCTCTCCTCCTCGTACCTTAGCCCCTCTGAACACACTGCCCTCCACTTTCTCCTCACTAATCCCAACTTCATCAAACCTGCAGACAAGTGTAGGGTGCTGTTATATCTGACAGACTGACCTCTATCTTGGTGAGGTCGGGTGGCAAATCGTAGACACCTCCTCTTACTTGCCCCTTGATAAGGACCTCACTCAGGACCATCAGGCCATCGTCTCTCACACCATCACCAACTTCATCAGCTCTGGAGATCTCCCAACCACTGCCACCAAACCCGTAGTTCCCTTACCTCGCAGTGCTCGCTTCTACCTCCTACTCAAGATCCATGAACCTAACTGTCCGGGTATGTCACAACCATGGACTCTGCAGTGGGGTCTGTGCACCCTCGCTTGCGGGCTGTGGAACGGGTTCGGCTATCACATACAACTAGTGCTTCATTGTGGTGGTATTTAACTCCCTCCCTCTCATTTCCGTCTTGTAAAGGCTTGACCAAAAGCAGAGCAACATCAATGGTCCCTACTTACCGTTGTCCTAGTTCTGGGAAATAAGACTAACATTTAGCCTGACACTATTAAGGAGCGTTCCCATTAAAGTCAGTGAACCACTCATCTGCTTCAGTGTCTGTCCCTCCACACTTGGGTCATAATCACACATCCTATCAGCAAGTCTTAACAACAAAGAAGTTAGACCTAGCAGAGAGAGGACAGCTGACTGTGGCCCTGACGTTCATTGGCCAGAGAGGAGAGAAGTTACAGTCAGTAGAAGCTGCATTGGGAGAAGTAACTAGCAATGCAACAGATACTCTTAGAATGATAAGCTCAGTGAAACCGAAGTTTGTGGAGGAGAAACTAAAATCAGTAGAAGCTGGGTTGGCTGACAGCTCTCCCGCACTGTGACAGCTACTTTCAGAGTGGCGAGCCCAGTCCCAGCTGGAAGTACAAGTGTCTTCCTTGCAGTGACAATTCAGCAACTCAATGCAGAATCAAGTGGCAGTGACTGCTGCTCTCACGGCCATGGTTCAGCAGCTTTCTCCCAACAGCCAGAATCAAGCGACAGCCGCTACCACTTTCACAAATGAAATTCAGCAACCTTTAGCCATGTCAGTCCCACTCACAGTATCTCCCAGATCCTCCTCTTCAACAGCCTCAACAACCCTGGATTTTGGTGGTCAGCTCTGTTCCAGGAAGTCCATGATATCATCTCTGCCTGGTCCTAATTGTGCCCAGAACAAGATGTCACAGCAGCACCCTGTGGGTCTGCCATGTCTGCTGCCTGTGCCTCAGTGCCCCTGGTCCCACCTCTTGGTGGATTTCATCACTGGTCGCCCGTCTACTGGAAACACTACCATTCTGGTCATTGTGGACTGATTCTCCAAGGCTGCCCGCATCATTGCTCTCTATAAGCTTCTATTGGTTCGTGAGATTGTCACCATCATGGTTCAATATCTGTTCAGGCTGCATGGCTTCCCTCAGGACGTTGTGTCTGACCGTAGACCACAGTTCATGTCCTATTTTTGGAAAGCCTTTCACTATCTTGTGGGAGCCACAGACCACCTCTGGTCTGGTTTCCACACCAATCTAAAATAGCCAGACTGAGAGAGTGAATCAGGAGTTGAAGACAGCCCTGTGCTGCCTTGCCTCTTCTACCCCACATCTGGAGCTCCCAATTAGTTTGGGCAGAGATCGCCCACAATAACCTCCAGTTGTCCTCCACTGGTATGTCCCCCTTTGAATGCCAGAAGGGATTCCGGCCCCTGGTCTTCCCTGACTAGGAGATTAATGTGGGAGTTTGAGCTGCTGAACAGTTGGTCTGACGCTGTTGCGCACTCAGAAACAACATGCCCAGCAGGCTGGTCAGCTCTGCCGACAGGTGAGGCTTCTCATGACAGCAGAAAGTCTGACTGGCATCTTGGGATCTTCCCTTGAAAGTTGAGAGCCGCAAGTTGGCCCCACACTATGTAGGACCATTCATAGAGGAGAACGCTATCAGCAAGGTCTCATACAGATTGCGCCAACCATAATCAATGAAGATCCACACAGTGTTCCATGTTTCCCAGCTCAAGTCAGTGACCACCTCCTCCCGATTCCAGTCAGCCCCATTTCCCCTCCCTGCTTGGTGGATAGGTCCCTAGTCTGTTCTGTGCAGTGCCTCCTGGCATCTCGTGAGGTATGGGGCAGGGTCCAGTATCCTGTGGATAGGGAAGGGTGTGACCCTGAGGAACATCCTTGGGATTCCGGCCCATAACATTATGGACAAATCTCTCATTTGGGAATTCCAGTGAGCATAGGTCTCTAGTGCCTCGGGAGCTGCACCTAGGGACTGGGGCCCTGTCAGAACCATGGACTGTACCGTGGGGTCTGCTTGTCCTTGCAGGCGGGCTGCGGAATGTGTTCGGCGATCATGCTTGTGAGTGTACACGTTCCAGCCAATTAGTGTTTCATTGTGGTGGAGTATTTAACACCCTTCCTCTCATTTCAGTCTGGTCGAGACTTGATCAAAAGCAGAGCAACATCAACACTCAGCCTATGATTATCTAAAGAGGTCTCCCATTCAGTGGCCAAGTGGGCTCATTGTGTTGGAGAGGATGAATTGTCTCGTGATGGTGTTCAGTCGCTCCTCCGAAGCTCTGTTGGTATCTCAATGTTTAGCCTCTTGTTTCCATCTTTTCCTGGGGATCCTGCTATTTCGCAGCTCCTGAGGTGAGTAGGTTTGTCTCGGAGAGGATGAGTTACCTCGTGGTGTCGCTCAGTCGCTCCCTCCGAGGCTCTGATTCTGACATTTAACCTCTTGTTTCCATCTCTTTCTGGGATCCTGCCATTCCTCTGCACCTGGGTCTAGTAGGGATCTGTGGCTTATGCCCCATGGCCCTGTTTCCTGACATATATCGACACCTTTGTTGTGTATCCCACACCTGATTTTCCTTTCCCAAAGGCATCACCTCATCTCCCTTGGTTCAGATCCAGATGACCAAACCACTGATATCTCCCAATAGCCCCTGGTTCCTCTCTATGAATGGCCCAGCCAGTCTTTGTATTATTCTCAGTCTCATTGTGTCATAACAGGAGGAGCAAAGGACTGAGTCCTGCTATGCTCCACTGCAATCGTTACCCCTTATAGTTGAGTAAGTTTGGATCCTGTAAGTTTTTTTGCTTTATTTTGATCAGCCTTCCATTTGGATCCTGCCATATTTTGGCCCAGGTTAAGCCCGTTTCGACTGCCTCACATGGGGTGTTGTCACCGAGCCTCATTGTCCCTGCCCAAAAATTCGGTCAGATATTACCTTTCCCTTAAATCCATCTCAAACCAACCTTGTTCAATCTCTACCCCTCTAAATATATGCAGTACCAACCAGAATACTTCCCCACCCCTTATGTTACACTGACTGACCATAGGACGTAGGAGCAGAATTAGGCCATTTAGCCCATCATGTCTGCTCCATCATTTGATCATGGCTAATATATTTTCTGTCTCAACCCCATTTTCCTGTCTTCTCCCCATAACCTTTGAAACCCTTACTAATTAAGAACCTATCAATCTCCTTTTTAAATATACTCAATGACCTGGCCTCCACAGCTGTTTGTGACAATGAATTCAACAGATGCACAGCCCTTTGGCTAAAGAAACTCCTTTCCATTCTCTTTTAGAGGGGTTTATATTCTGAGGTTGTGCCTTCTAGTTCTAGACTATCCCACTATTGGAAACACCTCCTCCATGTCCACTCTATCTCAGCCTTTCAATATTCGATAGGTTTCAATAAGATCCCCCCCACCCCCTCATTCTTCTAAACTCCAGTGAGTATAGGCCCAAGGCCATCAGACTCTCCTCATATGTTAACCCTTTCATTCCTGGGATCATTCTTGTGAACCTCCGGACTCTCTCCAGTGCCAGCACATCCTTTCTTAGACATCACCTTTGCATCTCTGATTTCTGAATTTGCTTCCTGTTAAGAAAACTGTCTATACCTTTATTCATTTTACCATTGTGTATAGAATGATGAGAGGCATTGATCGTGTGGATAGTCAGAGGTTTTTTCCCAGGGCTGAAATGGCTGCCACAAGAGGACACAGGTTTAAGCTGCTGGGGAGGAGGTACAGATATGTCGGGGGTAAGTTTTTTACTCAGAGTGGTGAGTGCGTGGAATGGGCTGCCGGCAACGGTGGTGGAGGCGGATACGGTAGGGTCTTTTAAGAGACTTTTGGATAGGTACATAGAGCTTAGAAAAATAGAGGGCTATAGGTAACCCTAGTAATTTCTAAGGTAGGGACATGTTCAGCACAACTTTGTGGGCTGAAGGGCCTGTATTGTGCTGTAGGTTTTCTTTGTTTCTATGTTTAAAATGCATCACTATGCACTTAACTACACTGAATTCCATTTGCTATTACTTTGTCCAGTCCTTCTGCAGGCTTCCTGCTTTCTCAACACTACATGCTCCCTCCACCTATCTGTATCATCCACAAACTTGGCCAAAAAAACCACCAACTCCATAATCCAAATCATTGACATATAATGTGAAAAGTAGCAGATATGTAGCGACTGGTTTATGACTACTTGGTCTAACCCTTTCTCCCTTCTTAAACAATGGAAGCATATAAAATAATGTTTACAACCTCTGCTTTATCCTCTTTTCCTTTCTCAGCACCAGGGTACAGGTCACTTTATTCATTTTTTCAGGATCTGAACGTCAGTGGCAATGCCAATGTTTGATCTTCACCCTCACTGGTCCAGAACAGTGAGCATTTCAATAGTCCTGTGCATCTGGAATTACAGGTAGACTCAACCAGGTAGGAATAGTTTCCTCTCCTGCAGGTTATACTGATCTAGGTGGGTCTGTATGACAGTCCAATTGTTTTGCATTAAATCAGATTATTAACTGAATTTTAAGTTCCCCAACCACCATGGTGGGACTTGAACCTACTTTCTCGGAGTTGTTGGTCTAGGCGTCTTGTTACCAGTTCAACAATTTAACCACTGCTCCATCACCATACTCAGGGCTTGGTAATTTCAAAGATGCAAAACCTCTTTAATATTTTTTTTCTTTGTAAGGTTATCACATCCAAAGAGTTATACTCAACGGGAAAACATGATCCAGGTTTCTCTGCAATAACCTTAGTTGAGGAATGTTGCCTGAACACAGAAAACACATCTGCATTGCTAGGATGTCTGATCAGGATGGCCCTGAAATGATCAAAATTGTGTTTTACTTTGGCAAAAATATTGATTTTCTATCACACAATGCTGGAAAACACTCATGTCATGGAATTCTGTTTCTTTTTCTTGATTTTTTTTTTCATGGTTTCCTTTTCCTATATCAACTCTTGGTGGTTTCACCCTGCACCTTCTGTATTCCTCTGGGATTTCTGTGATGTCCAGCTCTGATAGAAGCTTTCCTTTATTGTCGTGATTCTCCTTACCCAAAAGAGTTTTGATGAGGAGGCACACTTTTTTTTTGCTCAGTGAGTTCATTTGCTCTGAACTCTTGCTACCTCCTGCTTTGCTCCACTGCTTTAAACACGTTTTAAGTTTGAGTAGCTTTATCTTACCACCTTTCTGAAACAAGTCTCGCCCTGATAAAATTGCCCTTTCCCTAATTTTTACTCCTGGTCTCCCCTTTTCTCTTTCCATAAATCTAGCTGAGTTATGGTCACAATTACTGAAGTGCTCTCCCATGAATACCTGTCACTTCTCTTCCCAATCCACCTCTGTCCCAGACTGCCCTGACTCTTGTTGGGTTTAACTGAGTGAATCCTGCAGATTTGAGTTAATTTTTTCCCTTACAGTTTTACTTCATTAGCACTCGGTCTAATTCCTGAAATTTCCAACTCAACAGCAGTGTGATGACAACTATGTTACAAATACCATGGCTTAGGGCTGGTAAACCTCTGGCACACATAAAAATTTTGTTGGGCCTGTGGCATGCCCCTCGATTCTTTAAACCCCACCCATAATAAAAAGCTACTTAATGATTATCTTTCCTGTCAATTGAAGCAACAAATATTTTTTTTAACTAAGAGATTGCTACTAATTCATTAATCAATGATGATCTCTGCTCAAAATTACTATGGCATGGCAGAGAAAGATTATTGACAATTTGTCCACACACTCCCAAAAAGGTTGGCACTCCTGCCACAGCGGTTCACCACTACCTTCCCAAAGGAAGTTAGAGAGACAATGAAAGTTGTTATTGTGAAGTCTGGAGTGGTAAGACAGAAAGGTTTCTGACAGGTTCCCCCTAAAGAAGTTGTGCTGGCAGCCAGGAGTGAGCGAATCCTTTATTCCTTTGAATGCAATAGTTCTGTTGGCAGAAATCTATCTAGACAGTCAAGTCCCAGTTGTGGACAGTCAGATATCTGGTGGTGGTCCTCTCCTCCACCATTCTCTCTTTTTCTCCAGATGTTTGCGCTGGTTTTGCACTTGAGCTGGGACACCGTGGGTTTGTAGTGGCTGGTACAGCCTCAGAATATGCACTGGAACAAAGGAGCAGTCATGGTGTCCATGGGGACAAAGACAGGTATGGTTATTAGGACAAGGATGTCCTGTTTTCAACAGACTGTGCCCTTACTGCACCCCACACCGCCACTATCCCTTTCCCCTCTAATAACCAGTCCCAGTTGTCCTCCCTCCCACCAGCAATGTGTTGTTCACTTACTGGGATCTGAAGCATTTTTTGTGGACTTTGTACCCTTTACTTGGATGCAAAGGGTTTCATCCATCTGCTGAAGGTCTCAGGAATAGAGCACACCAAGAGCCACTGTCATCACACACTGTGTCATGTAATTCATCTGTTTCCATTGACTCCCAAGTGATAAAGGGAGATGGAAGAATAATGTATTGACTTTTAGCTTTCTGTACACTCAGTGGCCACTTTATTAGGGACACCTGTACACCTCTTTAATGCAAATAGCTAATCAGCCAATCACGTGGCAGCAACTCAATGCGTAAAAACATACAGACCCGGTCAAGAGGTTCAGATCAAACATCAGAATGGGGAAGAAATGTGACGTAAGTGACTTTGACTGTGGAATGATTGTTGGTGCCAGGCGGGGTGGTTTGAGTATCTCAGAAACTGCTAATCTCCTAGGATTTTTATGCACAACAGTCTCAAGAGTTTACAGAAAATAGTGAGAAAAACAAACAAAAAAAGCATCCAGTGAGCAGCGATTCTATGGGTGACAACGGCTTGTTAATGAGCGAGGTTTGAGGAGAATGACCACACTCTTTCAAGCTGACAGGAAGGCGACAGTAACTCAAATAACAATGAGTTTCAACAGTGGTGTGTAGGAGGTACCTAATAAAGTGGTCACTGAGTGCAGATGAGATATTGAACAAGTGCATATCGATGATAAATGTATAGGTAATGAGGCTGAAATAAGTAGAAAGATTGTTACTTTTTTAACAGAACTTGCATTGTTGTGAGAGTTTTGCTCTGATTTTATGTTCATATTTTAGGTTGTGAGTATTACTTTATACTTTATTGTTGCCAAACAATTGATGCTAGAACGTACAATCATCAAAGCGGTATTTGATTCTGCACTTCCCACTCCCCAGATTACAAATCGATAGTAAATATTAAAAATTTAAATTATAAATCATAAATAGAAAATAGAAAAAGGGGAAGTAAGGTAGTGCAAAAAAACCGAGATGCAGGTCCGGATATTTGGAGGGTACAGCCCAGTATGGTTAGGAGTGTATATACGATCTGACCATAGCTGCCCTGTTGAGAAAGTTGTGGTGGGTTACCGCTGCAGTCCTTTTGGGGAAGGTGTCCCTACAGTGCTGATGGATAATAAGTTCCAGGGTTTTGACCCAGCAGCAATGAAGGGCAGACAATGCATTTCCAGGTTTGGAAACTTGCAGCTGGTGGTATTCCTGTGTACCTTTGGTGGTCGGGGGTGTTTAAATACCCTAGACTTGTACCCACAGGGAGCTTTGTAAACAGCACACTCTGAGCCTGCAGAGAAGATAACACTTCAGGGTAATGTTTGAGGCGCCAACCAAATGAGGTACTTTGTCCCAGATCTTCTTGAGTGTTGGAGTCACTGGTGGAGCCTTCTCCTTCACACCCCTGATTTGTGCATTGGAATGGTGGAGAGGGTTGTTGTGTCAGCAGATGAGCCACTTGCTGTGCAGTTTCCGCCCTCTGACCTGCTCAGAAGCCACAGTGTTTATCTGGCTGCTGGCATGGCACTTCCCAGCTCCAAGTCCTTCACCACCTGGAAGAATAATAACAATGGGCTCATGGGGACACCAGCACTCATAGGTTCTGCTTCACGCTACACCATTGTGACAGCGCTGGTAATCTAACAACTCTGTTCTCAACGTCAGCAAGACCAAGGAATTGATTGTGGACTTCAGGAAGGGGAAGTCGGGAAAACACACACCAGTCCTCATTTGAGGGGTCAGCGATGGAAATGATAAGTAGTGTCAAGTCCTTGGCTCTCAATATCTCAGTGGATTTTTCCTGGAGCCAATACCTTGATGCAGTTACAAAGAAGGTGCACCAGCAGCCATACTTTATTAATAGTTTGAGGAGATTTGTTAAGTTACCAAGGACTCTAGCAAATTTCTACAGATGCATGATGGAGAGCATTCTGACTGGTTGCATCATTGCCTGGTGTGCAGGCTCCAATGCACAGGATCAGACGAGGCTGCAGAGGGGTTGTAGACTCAGCAAGTCACAACCTTCACCACCACTGAGATCACGTTCAAAAGGCGGCATCCATCTTTAGGACCATCACCATCGGGGACATGCCTTCTTCTCAGTATTACCAGTGGGGAGGAGGTAAAGAAGCCTGAGGATACCCATTCAGTGTTTTAGGAACAGCTTATTCTCCTCTGTCATCAGGTTTGTGAACAGTCTATGAACCCATGAATGCTACCTCGCTATTCCTCTTTCACACTATTTATCTATCTATCTGTTTATTTTACATTGTAGTTCAGAATAATTTGTTATGCCTGACACTATACTGCTGCCACAAAATGACAATTTGCAAGGCATATGTCAGTGTCAGCAAACCTGATTCTGACACAGGACAATATCCTGTGCTTCCAGTGCAAAAACACTGTGCTGTATCTTCAATGACTGGAAGTTAATATAAGAAACATCTCTTTTCTCTGGCTATGGGGCATTAAAGCTGGTTAGTTTCTCTCTCTCCAACCCGGACTGGATGAAGCTCTAAAAGCATCTTAATAGAAATGCTCTGATATTGTACGAAGCTCTGAGACTGGTTGGGTTTATATGACACTGAGTTATCACCTAACTCACTCATGTATGGGGTGTATGGGGTGTCGGGGAGGGGTACCACCTCTGGTGGGGGAACATGTCGCGTCCTTGTTAGGGCGGTTAGTCCACCTTTGGTCCCCACCTGGCACTCAGCTCTCACCTGTGGCTCCCCGTAGCTGTTTGCATGCGACAGCGGCCACACCCCGGGCAACGGCTTTGACAAGCCGGCTAAACCAGGTGAGGGTAGCCGACGGGTCTCAAACCCTCGGTGAGATAAGGAGTTGTCTATCCCAGCATGTGAAGACAGACTCTGGCGGATTCAGCGGACAAGACCAATGGAAGGTCCAACGGTCGAGAAGGCGGTCTCTGCAAGCGTTGTGGAACGCGTAGAGCACGACAAGACACAGAAGACGTCCAGGTCATTCACTGTGCCTAGTCTTATCTCCAGCCGTCTCGACTCTGTCTTGCCACTGGATCCAAATGGGAATTCGGAAGAGAGAGTGAGGCTGACTCCCTCACTTAAATCCAAATCAAGCGCTAGTCTCGTCACCATCAAACAGCCGGCTGGTGGCGTAGTGGCATCAGCGCTGGACTTTGGGACAAGAGGTCCCGAGTTCGAATCTGGCCGGCTCCTGTGCATGCTCTCCATGCGTGCTGGGTTGGGTGTCGAGCTAGCAACTTGACCTCGTTTTTTAAAAAAAGTAGTAATGGTGTTGGGGTCTTCATCGATGACGATGGATGAACCTAATTAACCATGGACAGGGGTGCTTGAGATCTTAAGTGTGGACAAATAACTTCTGACTTGGCCAGCCACAGCCAACCTCAGAAAAGGCAATGAAATGGCTGCCTTATCTTACTGGATCTTCCAATGTCTCCTTCCAAAGCAATCATTGTTGTCTCCATTCCTCTGGTAAATGCCGGGGCCAAGGGAGGCAGACAAGTGGGTCACGGTTAGGAGGGGGAAGGGGAAGAGTCAGGTAATAGGGAGTACCCCGGTGGCTGTGCCCCTTAACAATAGGTACTCCTGTTTGAGTACTGTTGGGGGGGACAGCTTACCCGGGGGAAGCGACAGTGGCCGTGCCTCTGGCACAGAGTCTGGCCCTATAGCTCAGAAGGGTAGGGCAAGGAAGAGGAGGGCAGTTGTGATAGGGGACTCAATAATAAGGGGGTCAGATAGGCGATTCTGTGGACGCAGTCCAGAGACCCGGATGGTAGTTTGCCTCCCTGGTGCCAGGGTCTGGGATATTTCTGATCGTGTCCAAGATATCCTGAAGTGGGAGGGTGAGGAGCCAGAGGTCGTGGTACATATAGGTACCAATGACATAGGTAGGAAAAGGGATGAGGTCCTGAAAGGAGAATATAGGGAGCTAGGAAGGGAGTTGAGAAAAAGGACCGCAAAGGTAGTCATCTCGGGATTACTGCCTGTGCCACGCGACAGTGAGAGTAGGAATGCGATGAGGTGGAGGATAAATGCGTGGCTGAGGGATTGGAGCAGGGGGAAGGGATTCAAGTTTTTGGATCATTGGGACCTCTTTTGGCGCAGGCGTGACCTGTACAAAAAGGACGGGTTACACTTGAATCCTAGGGGGACCAATATCCTGGCAGGGAGATTAGCGAGGGCTACGGAGGTGACTTTAAACTAGAATAGTTGGGGGGTGGGAATCAAATTAAAGAGGCTAGGCGAGAGGAGGTTAGTTCACAACAGGGGGATGGGAACCAGTGCGGAGAGACAGAGGGGTGTAAAGTGAGGGTAGAAGCAAAAAGTACTAAGAAGAAAAGTAGAAGTGGCAGGCCGACAAATCCAGGGCAAGCATTAAAAAGGGCCACTTTTCAACATAATTGTATAGAAACATAGAAACATAGAAAATAGGTGCAGGAGTAGGCCATTCGGCCCTTCGAGCCTGCACCGCCATTTATTATGATCATGGCTGATCATCCAACTCAGAACCCAGCCTTCCCTCCATACCCCGTGACCCCTGTAGCCACAAGGGCCATATCTAACTTCCTTTTAAACATAGCTAATGAACTGGCCTCAACAGTTTGCTGTGGCAGAGAATTCCACAGATTCACCACTCTCTGTGTGAAGAAGTTTTTCCTAACCTCGGTCCTAAAAGGCTTCCCCTCTATCCTCAAACTGTGACCCCTCGTTCTAGACCTCCCCAACATCGGGAACAATCTTCCCGCATCTAGCCTGTCCGATCCCTTTAGGATCTTATACGTTTCAATCAGATCCCCCCTCAATCTTCTAAATTCCAACGAGTACAAGCCCAGTTCATCCAGTCTTTCTTCATATGAAAGACCTGCCATCCCAGGAATCAATCTGGTGAACCTTCTTTGTACTCCCTCTATGGCAAGGATGTCTTTCCTCAGATTAGGGGACCAAAACTGCACACAATACTCCAGGTGTGGTCTCACCAAGGCCTTGTACAACTGCAGTAGTACCTCCCTGCTCCTGTACTCGAATCCTCTCGCTATAAATGCCAGCATACCGTTCGCCTTTTTCACCGCCTGCTGTACCTGCATGCCCACTTTCAATGACTGGTGTATAATGACACCCAGGTCTCGTTGCACCTCCCCTTTTCCTAATCGGCCACCATTCAGATAATAATCTGTTTTCCTATTTTTGCCACCAAAGTGGATAACTTCACATTTATCCACATTAAATTGCATCTGCCATGAGTTTGCCCACTCACCCAACCTATCCAAGTCACCCTGCATCCTCTTAGCATCCTCCTCACTGCTAACACTGCCACCCAGCTTCGTGTCATCCGCAAACTTGGAGATGCTGCATTTAATTCCCTCATCCAAGTCATTAATATATATTGTAAACAACTGGGGTCCCAGCACTGAGCCTTGCGGTACCCCACTAGTCACCGCCTGCCATTCTGAAAAGGTCCCGTTTATTCCCACTCTTTGCTTCCTGTCTGCTAACCAATTCTCCACCCACACCAATACCTTACCCCCAATACCATGTGCTTTAAGTTTGCACACTAATCTCCTGTGTGGGACCTTGTCAAAAGCCTTTTGAAAATCCAAATATACCACATCCACTGGTTCTCCCCTATCCACTCTACTAGTTACATCCTCAAAAAATTCTATGAGATTCGTCAGACATGATTTTCCTTTCACAAATCCATGCTGACTTTGTCCGATCATTTCACCGCTTTCCAAATGTGCTGTTATCACATCCTTGATAACTGACTCCAGCAGTTTCCCCACCACCGACGTTAGGCTAACCGGCCTATAATTCCCCGGTTTCTCTCTCCCTCCTTTTTTAAAAAGTGGGGTTACATTAGCCACCCTCCAATCCTCAGGAACTAGTCCAGAATCTAACGAGTTTTGAAAAATTATCACTAATGCATCCACTATTTCTTGGGCCACTTCCTTAAGCACTCTGGGATGCAGACCATCTGGCCCTGGGGATTTATCTGCCTTCAATCCCTTCAATTTACCTAACACCACTTCCCTACTAACATGTATTTCGCTCAGTTCCTCCATCTCACTGGACCCTCTGTCCCTTACTATTTCTGGAAGATTATTTATGTCCTCCTTAGTGAAGACAGAACCAAAGTAATTATTCAATTGGTCTGCCATGTCCTTGCTCCCCATAATCAATTCACCTGTTTCTGTTTGCAGGGGACCTACATTTGTCTTTATCAGTCTTTTCCTTTTTACATATCTATAAAAGCTTTTACAGTCCGTTTTTATGTTCTCTGCCAGTTTTCTCTCATAATCTTTTTTCCCCTTCCTAATTAAGCCCTTTGTCCTCCTCTGCTGAACTCTGAATTTCTCCCAGTCCTCAGGTGAGCCACTTTCTCTGGCTAATTTGTATGCTACTTCTTTGGAATTGATACTATCCCTAATTTCTCTTGTCAGCCACGGGTGCACTACCTTCCTTGATTTATTCTTTTGCCAAACTGGGATGAACAATTGTTGTAGTTCATCCATGCAACCTTTAAATGCCTGCCATTGCATATCCACCGTCAATCCTTGAAGTGTCATTTGCCAGTCTATCTTAGCTAATTCATGTCTCATACCTTCAAAGTTACCCCTCTTTAAGTTCAGAACCTTTGTTTCTGAATTAACTACGTCACTCTCCATGTTAATGAAGAATTCCACCATATTATGGTCACTCTTACCCAAGGGGCCTCTCACGACAAGATCGCTAATTAACCCTACCTCATTGCTCAAAACCCAGTCCAGAATAGCCTGCTCTCTAGTCGGTTCCTCGACATGTTGGTTCAAAAAACCATCCCGCATACATTCCAAGAAATCCTCTTCCTCAGCACCTTTACCAATTTGGTTCACCCAGTCTACATGTAGATTGAAGTCACCCATTATAACTGCTGTTCCTTTATTGCACACATTTCTAATTTCCTGTTTAATACCATCTCCGACCTCACTACTACTGTTAGGTGGCCTGTACACAACTCCCAGCAGCGTCTTCTGCCCCTTAGTGTTACGCAGCTCTACCCATATCGATTCCACATCTTCCCGGCTTATGTCCTTCCTTTCTATTGCGTTAATCTCTTTTTTAACCAGCAACGCCACCCCACCTCCCCTTCCTTCGTGTCTATCCCTCCTGAATATTGAATATCCCTGAACGTTGAGCTCCCATCCCTGGTCACCCTGGAGCCATGTCTCTGTGATCCCAACTATAATAAGGGCTAAGAGAGTTGTAAAAGAGCGCCTGAAGGCTTTGTGTTTCAATGCAAGGAGCATTCGTAATAAGGTGGATGAATTGAAAGTGCAGATTGTTATTAATGATTATGATATAATCGGGATCACAGAGACATGGCTCCAGGGTGACCAAGGATGGGAGCTCAACGTTCAGGGATATTCAATATTCAGGAGGGATAGACATGAAGGAAGGGGAGGTGGGGTGGCGTTGCTGGTTAAAGAAGAGATTAATGCAATAGAAAGGAAGGACATAAGCCGGGAAGATGTGGAATCGATATGGGTAGAGCTGCGTAACACTAAGGGGCAGAAGACGCTGGTGGGAGTTATGTACAGGCCACCTAACAGTAGTAGTGAGGTCGGAGATGGTATTTAACAGGAAATTAGAAATGTGTGCAATAAAGGAACAGCAGTTATAATGGGTGACTTCAATCTACATGTAGATTGGGTGAACCAAATTGGTAAAGGTGCTGAGGAAGAGGATTTCTTGGAATGTATGCGGGGTGGTTTTTTGAACCAACATGTCGAGGAACCAACCAGAGAGCAGGCTATTCTGGACTGGGTTTTGAGCAATGAGGAAGGGTTAATTAGCAATCTTGTCGTGAGAGGCCCCTTGGGTAAGAGTGACCATAATATGGTGGAATTCTTCATTAAGATGGAGAGTGACATAGTTAATTCAGAAACAAAGGTTCTGAACTTAAAGAGGGGTAACTTTGAAGGTATGAGATGTGAATTAGCTAAGATAGACTGGCAAATGACACTTAAAGGATTGACGGTGGATATGCAATGGCAAGCATTTAAAGGTTGCATGGATGAACTACAACAATTGTTCATCCCAGTTTGGCAAAAGAATAAATCAGGGAAGGTAGTGCACCCGTGGCTGACGAGAGAAATTAGGGATAGTATCAATTCCAAAGAAGAAGCATACAAATTAGCCAGAGAAAGTGGCTCACCTGAGGACTGGGAGAAATTCAGAGTTCAGCAGAGGAGGACAAAGGGCTTAATTAGGAAGGGGAAAAAAGATTATGAGGGAAAACTGGCAGGGAACATAAAAACGGACTGTAAAAGCTTTTATAGATATGTAAAAAGGAAAAGACTGGTAAAGACAAATGTAGGTCCCCTACAGACAGAAACAGGTGAATTGATTATGGGGAGCAAGGACATGGCAGACCAATTGAATAATTACTTTGGTTCTGTCTTCACTAAGGAGGACATAAATAATCTTCCAGAAATAGTAGGGGGCAGAGGGTCCAGTGAGATGGAGGAACTGAGCGAAATACATGTTAGTAGGGAAGTGGTGTTAGGTAAATTGAAGGGATTGAAGGCAGATAAATCCCCAGGGCCAGATGGTCTGCATCCTAGAGTGCTTAAGGAAGTAGCCCAAGAAATAGTGGATGCATTAGTGATAATTTTTCAAAACTCGTTAGATTCTGGACTAGTTCCTGAGGATTGGAGGGTGGCTAATGTAACCCCACTTTTTAAAAAAGGAGGGAGAGAGAAACCGGGGAATTATAGACCGGTTAGCCTAACGTCGGTGGTGGGGAAACTGCTGGAGTCAGTTATCAAAGATGTGATAACAGCACATTTGGAAAGTGGTGAAATCATCGGACAAAGTCAGCATGGATTTGTGAAAGGAAAATCATGTCTGACGAATCTCATGGAATTTTTTGAGGATGTAACTAGTAGAGTGGATAGGGGAGAACCAGTGGATGTGGTATATTTGGATTTTCAAAAGGCTTTTGACAAGGTCCCACACAGGAGATTAGTGTGCAAACTTAAAGCACACGGTATTGGGGGTAAGGTATTGATGTGGATGGAGAATTGGTTAGCAGACAGGAAGCAAAGAGTGGGAATAAACGGGACCTTTTCAGAATGGCAGGCAGTGACTAGTGGGGTACCGCAAGGCTCAGTGCTGGGACCCCAGTTGTTTACAATATATATTAATGACTTGGATGAGGGAATTAAATGCCGCATCTCCAAGTTTGCAGATGACACGAAGCTGGGTGGCAGTGTTAGCTGTGAGGAGGATGCTAAGAGGGTGCAGAGTGACTTGGATAGGTTGGGTGAGTGGGCAAATTCATGGCAGATGCAATTTAATGTGGATAAATGTGAAGTTATCCACTTTGGTGGCAAAAATAGGAAAACAGATTATTATCTGAATGGTGGCCGATTAGGAAAAGGGGAGGTGCAACGAGACCTGGGTGTCATTATACACCAGTCATTGAAAGTGGGCATGCAGGTACAGCAGGCAGTGAAAAAGGCGAATGGTATGCTGGCATTTATAGCGAGAGGATTCGAGTGCAGGAGCAGGGAGGTACTACTGCGGTTGTACAAGACCTTGGTGAGACCACACCTGGAGTATTGTGTGCAGTTTTGGTCCCCTCATCTGAGGAAAGACATTCTTGCCATAGAGGGAGTACAAAGAAGGTTCACCAGATTGATTCCTGGGATGGCAGGACTTTCATATGAAGAAAGACTGGATGAACTGGGCTTGTACTCGTTGGAATTTAGAAGATTGAGGGGGGATCTGATTGAAACGTATAAAATCCTAAAGGGATTGGACAGGCTAGATGCAGGAAGATTGTTCCC